>NC_054539.1:48784287-49146787 GCF_017654505.1 Polyodon spathula
TCAAATGCCTCCTATAGATTTCAGCACCAAACCTTGCCACTCATAAAAGAAGTACAATGAACCTCTCCTTCTGCAAACAATACAATTGCACAAAACTGCACAATAACTGCAGAAATGTACTGGGAAAGTACCATTTTTTTCATTTATAACATACAGTGCTTTTATTAATTAAAAATGCTTCTGCCCAATGACCACATTTCATTTGTTTTCCTTTATATTGGTGTGGCGTAGTGAACAGATCAAGGCTGAACTGTGCCCTTGACATATTAGACCCAGCCACGGAAACTGCAGTTCAGCGCTGTTCTCACTTTTATTTTATACAAAACAAAATAACTAAATAAAAGGTTAAACAAACAAAAACAAACAAAACACACCCAAACCTCTCTCTCTCTCTCTCTCTCTCTCTCTCTAGCCTACATTCCTGCTCACTCACTCAACAAACATTTCTTTATCCGTTTTATAGAGTTAATTGACAATCAATCATCACCTGGCCACACACCAACTTTTCCATGAAACAGTTAAAGAAACTACCAATTAACTTATTTACACTGTGGCTGTGCAATTGGTGGCCATCTTGGCTCCATGCTATTCCTCCATCCTTGAGCTAATATGCCCACCAACTGCATAAACACATACACCCCAATGTGCAGGGCCTCTGCTCTACCACAGTTGGTATCACGTTAATCACAATAAAATGTGAAACTGAAACCACCAAGGTATGGTTTATTATGCAGTGGCTGTCTGGCTTGGCAGAATTCATGTGAACTGAGTTCTGGCAGTCTCAGACCTCTCCCTAGAGTCAGTGTAGATTTAATAGGCCCAAATTGGCATTAATTCAATACAATTAGCTGTCTTTGCTCCAGCGATGCCCTGGATTCTATACTGGTGTAGAATGAATTAGTCCCTTATCTAATCGATGTTTGATCCTAGATGATCAGGCTTAAAGGACAATAGAAGTGGATTAAAATCCCTCATAACATTTTTATTTACTGTAATTATTGTATTACTTTATTTTTTATAAGTTGTGATGCATATAATGGGCGCTGAATTGGTAGTGCTGGAGATTGAAATCATCTCTGAGTATCCACAAAGCAAGCTTAGGGATACTCTCTATAGGGTAAGAAACAACTTCCATGTCAATGCCCATCCAAATGTTGGGAGACTGCCCAGTGCCAGTGGTACTAAATTGTTTTGTTGACTATATTTGAAACCAACCAAAATAATGTTACTGTTGTGTAATAGTGCTTTTTACAGTACACTATGGGCCTCATTTACCAAAGGGCACTAAATTTGTAGTTAACTGCCCTATTTACTAACAAAGAACACATTAATTTACATGCACAGTATTTGGCTAATTTACATGCCATATAGAGCACACTACATGTATTGTGAGCAACAATTTAATGTGCACAATAATGTCAAAGACTTGCCTGTGACCACTTTGATATCAAAAGCCGCAGGTTTATCTCAGTTCTGGTGTATCTTTTGGTCAGTAGCTTGTTGTAAAAGGTGGAGGTGGCTTAGATTGACCGAAAATAAGCGACCAACAGACACAGCACTCAGCAGGGGACAGGCAGAGGCAACGTAAAGTGAAATTGCACTGCTTACCTTTTAATTTTAACATTTATTCCTTGTCAGATATTGTGATAAAGAGAGAAAGGATCGATGCTGAAAATCTCCCTCCCGATCAGAAAGGGCTTTGTGTAAAGAAGATGGTACGCTGGCCCCTAGAAGAACTGCCTTGATAGGTGGAAACCAGAATGTGACCATATTAGGGGGAGTGCGTAGTTGCACGTACCCGGAATGACTCCATTGCAATCAGCTGCGGGACGGCCCTCTTTTAGAGAAGCCATGGCGACGAGTTGATTGCAGGGAGGAGGTCATGGATACAAAGGGGAAGCAGCTACGTCAGTACACCGCTTTGCGCTGAAAAACGTAACCTGACGGCCGGAGCCTGTAGTTTGTTGTTTTGTGTTAAGTGTGTTTATTCTGTGTTGCAGGGGAGAATTGATCGCCCAGGAGCTGTCGCTACCAATCCAGCAAGCACACCAGAGCACTTCACTGCACAAACAGCACGTCTTGCACCACGGGCCCCGAAACGGAGCACGCACTATTTCGTGCACGGAGGACGCGGGACCAACCATCGGACTATTGTTTTAATAATTATTATTTTTGGGTATGCAAGCCCGCCGTGTACCCCCCCAATATCATTGTTGGTAAAGGGGTGGATTCTTTTTGTTATTTATTATTAAAATACACTGACTGTTTTGGGGAGAAATACTGCGTGGACATTACATTCATTCATACCTGATGACAGATGTAAAAGAAAAAAAGCCTTTTCCTTTCTCTTTAAACGCATACGGCCGCGGGGCAATTTTTGGCAGCCCGTCCATTAATTTCTAAAATTGCATTGATGTACTGTATCATTTTGGAATTTTTCTTTAAAACAACTGCCTGTTTAATATAATACATATATTCAACATATGCAGTCTGATTTTATGAGTGACATTGCCATTAAGCCAATCATAGTTCAGAGGTAGTAAAATAGCAATCAAATGGCACACAGGATCAGTTTCTTCACGCACATGTGTAAAAGCACACATAATTTCGATTAGGCTAGTGAAGTGAAGCCTTGTTTAAACTACTTTTTTACTTTGTGTAAAAAAGTAGCTGGAGATGTCACAGAAGTGAAAGGTGGAGGCGGAACACAGAAGATTCCAAAATTGTTAGCTAGATGATTATTTTTTCACTGAATAATTTTGACAGCAAGGCAATATGTCTGATTTGCAGTGCAACAGTTGCAGTTATGAAAGATTATAACATACTATGTCACTATGACACGCTGCACAAAGCAAAGTATTCTGAGTTTACTAGAAATAATAGAAGCTATGGCGTCTCAACGAAAGGTTTTTCTGAAAAAGAGAAGAAAAAATAAAAGTGCTGTGGATGCCAATTTTATTGTTAGCAAAGAGATTGCATGTGCTGCCAAGTCTTTTTCAGACGGTGAATCTGTTAATAGGTGCATGCTTAAAATAACTGATGTAGTATGACCTGAAAAAGAAAAATATTCTAAGGTCAGCCTGCCGTAACAGTTTCTGAGCGTATTACTGAAATGGCAGGTAATATTAAGTTGAAGTTTAAGCATGAACAATACAACCACAGGAAATAACTTTTTTTTTTAACTTGAAGAAGCCATGGAAAGTGTAGAGTTACCTTAGAAGAAACTAACTTGGATTGGAACAGATGGTGCCCATATGACTGTGCAAGAGTGCAGTGCTGGAAAAAATTAAAGAAATTTAGAAGCACCAATTTTCTTACACTGCATTCTGCATCAACAGGCATTATGTGGAAAAGGTGCAGAATTAGAACATGTAATGAGCATTGTTATCAAGTGTGCAAGAAAAGAAGTATAAAGTTTCGGGACAGACATGTTAGTAATGTTTCGGTTTATTAGATGGTATTTTCACAGCTTGCCAATATCTTTTTTTTCACTGCTGTTAAAAACGTTATATTTTGGAATATAAGTGAAATATTGAGACTTAGCATTATATACTCTGATATCTTTTTTTTCTACTGTTTGAGATTTCCTTTGAAAGTAAAATATAATACTATTTCCTCCATTATATTACATTTTTTTTTGTCAGTGTTCTAGGAAAGCTGCTTCTAGTTATATGTGCCTATTTTTCTACTATAAAACACATTAAGTAATATGTTGATTTTTTGATTGAAATCGTGCCTGCACAGTAACTGATGAGTAGGAACTGTAGGAGTAATGTATTTTATGTAAAGTAGTACATTTGGGTATATTGGCCTATATGCAATTTCTATAGACATTTTCAGGTACATCGCAATGTATCATTTTTATTTTATTTTTTTTGTTTTTTACAGCACAGCCCACCAAGTGAACAGTCTTAACTTAAATGGCCCTTGCTGCCAGATGAGTTTGACACCCCTGACCAAGACAGTCAATTATCATTTCTGGACTTTTTCAACACATTTTCATAACCAAGTAATTCAACAAGATGTATTTATTTTGCATTAGTGAATCAGTGAATCTAGCAAACAAATGTCTTGAATTGATTCACTAAACTGAACGAATCAAAAGAAATTGAGTCAGTAAATGAATTGAACTGCACATCACTAGTTTTCATCCCAGAAAAATGGGTTTAAATAGCGCGCATATCAGTGGTTAAAGCCTGGTTTCCATACACACTGATAAATTAACGCTTAATGTATCCATTAAGATTAACGTCCTTTACTAAATACAAGGTGAATACAGCTCACCTCATTATTCTGAGTAGGGTGCTCATTTAAATATATCAGCATATATTACTATAAAAAATGCATATTCAGTCTGATTACCATAATGTGAAGCACTGAATTTAGTGCACACCATAATATGTCAAGTATCGCACTGCGATAATGAGTAAAAGTGCAATAGTAAATATGGAAATCATTAATGTGCACACTAACTGCAATTATCGTGCACCATACAGTAGCACCCTTTCGTAAATGAGGCCCTATACTCCTTGATATTATTATTATTATTATTATTATTATTATTATTATTATTATTAATCTTCTTCTTCTTATTTAGTTCTCATGAAACTTGTTGGTATATTGATCTGGTTAGAGTTTAGCATTCCATCCTGGGCCTTTCTCTGGCGGAGACTGACAATTTGTGGACTTTTAGGGGCTAGGTTGAGAGCCACCAAACTAATTACAGGTGTGACCTGAGCTAAGCTACAAACCCAAAGCCTGTACCACCTCGACCAAAGTACTGAATAAAAAAAACAACGATGTGTCAGCATTAATGTAATATAAACACAGTAAGACAAGATCCACATTTAAAAGCAGCTGCGTGATGTGTTTAGTGCGTACGCCACCAGTAATTTAGGGAGTTGAGAGCTCTGACAGAGTTCATCAAATGTGTTCTTGTTATTAAATACAACAGTTATGTTCATCACCCGATTCATGTATTTTATTTAAATAGGAACTGCACATATTGGAGGGCTGAATTAACCCTTTGTCATCCTATGTCGGACCAGGTCCGACATTACATTTTTCCCTTTCCAGTCAGATGTTGGACCCTGTCTGACATCACAAAAAGTTGTAAAGCTCAGATCTCTAGTAGTTTTTTCTTCGGAAAAAGATGAGAAAACCTTTCAATGGCCAAGTGAGACCAATAGGATCCAAATGAAGCGGACAAAAACAAAGAAGATAGCTGCTTCTGCATCCAGCGCTCAAAGAATATCACAGACATTTGCAGAGCTTTTTGAAATGTTATAGTAATAAAATAATGACTTGGATCGCATTATTGAGGTGTTTGGTGATAAAACGAGTGATCAGGAGAGGATTTATCATTATGCATGTTTATAAAGAGGTATATGAAAAACACAGCAAACAAGGGGTGGGGCTTGGCTGAAGATACAGTTCTGAGTGTACTTTTGCAACTCAGTGCCTTTTAAACCTGTTTTACTCAGAAAAAAAAAAAAAAAATTAAACAGCGCGTGTAAAATAAACAGTGCGTGTGAAAATAAATTGGACCTGACATGCCTGACAAATGCTGAATAAATGGACTGCAAAGGGTTAAAGTAGATGTGCATCTGGGCAGATATAAGTATTCGGCTAAACTCAAACCCTGCTCAAAAAGTAGGTATCCGAATCCGAATCCGAATCCTGGATTCGGTGCATCCCTAGTTTATTTACTATCATAGAAAGTGATTTGCCTTGACTTGTATGTAATTCGATCAGGACTTTCAAGTATTGTGTCAGAATGGTGAAAGAGGTATTGGGTTGACCTTACTTAAAGCTAGGTAAAGCTAGGGTTTTAATTAAGCAAAAACCATGCCAGTGAAAAATAGTCCCTTTGACTTTAGAGGCTGTATATAAGTAGACTAGAAGAACCTAGTGAGGCTACATGAGTTGTCAATTTACTTTTATGGAGAACCAATTACTCATACTCAGATTTACTTGGATTATCAGAAGTGGGCAGGGTTAAAACGGGAAGTGACGTTAAAATACATCAAAAGATCGATGATATGCTGAGTTTTAAGAAAAAAAAAACAGAACAGGTCTGTGGAAGGGTGGTGGGTAGTTCACTGACACACAGGAGACAGAAAGGTGTACTTGAAACACTGAACAGGTGTCCAGTTTTATTAACGCACTTTCTATTGTTTTTCTGTTCAATGATTTATTTTAGCCCGCAGGGGGCTGTGTTGCCCGTGGCCTGATGACCAGCGATGATAGACCAGACCACAGGAATACCAATGCTGTTACAAAATCAAAGTGTGGGCACACTCGCATGTGCTCAAAAGAATCACATGATGTGGATCCAGTGAGGAACTGTATGGACTGAGAGCATTACCCACTGTGCTGAACACTCTCTGAGACTGCACGCTGGTTGTTGGACATTCCATAAGTCAGTAGGCCAAATCTTCCAGCAGCATAGTGACCACCGCCACTGCCATCTTCAGTATCAGACTCTATACTTGCGGCATTGCTCCACTTTGACAGAAATATAATGAACCTTGGTTGTAAATCTCTCTCCTGACCTGTGAAGGCGCTAAGCAAAGGCAGAGTTCTTTGGATGGGCTGACTTGACAGTTCTTTCCCTGGGTCGGGAATTCGGTCAGTCTGGAAAAAGTTGAGGAACGTATCGACCTGGAACTGGACATAAAAATAAATAAAACAAACCTTTTCACCTGGATTACAAATTTCTGTCTGTTCTTTAATCAATGAAGTCCAGCAGAGAATTAAAACCTTCATTTTCAACATTAGAGTAAGGGGCCAGATCTGTGCAAATCATTCTCTCAATCAATTCTGTGATTTTTGGCTGCTCTAGGTGGCCTTTGGGGACAGGCATTTTAGCATGCAAGGCCTTCACTATAGGCCAGACCTCTCTCTCTTGGCTGCTTCTGTGGATACCAGGATTGCTTTGGAGGCTGATAGTCATAGTAGAGCAGATAGAATTCCACAACAGTGAAAAATCTGATTATATTAGGGGTGTCTGAGCCTGGGAGGCCATGGCTCCCTCACTTTTAAACAAAAGAAACATGTGCACAGTGGGGGGAAAAAAGTTATATTCTGCATCCTACATAAAAGTGCAATATAAATCCATATCTGTGAAGAGTTTGATTCTGAGTTGATCATTCTCTCTTTTACCTCTCACTCATACAACACAGACTGACACCTAGTCCACTGTGTGTCATAGGGTGTCACATTGGCCCCCGCCACTGAACTAGCTATCTCTGATTTCAGATTGACAGTTATCACTGTCCTACTGGAGCCGAGAGCTGATGCATAGTTTTACATATGTTTTTTTTTCTCAAGCAAAATGACTTGTTTATTAAGCATGAAGAGGGATTTTTTTTGTGAATGTATTGTAAATAGTTTGTGTTTATTGTAATTATTGTAAATAGTTAATGAAGTACCTGACATTCCTGCCTCAGGTGTGTTCCAGTGGGGCGTTTGTTCACCTCAGGGCTTCTGCAAAGCCAAGAACAACAGACTGAATATCATCCATGCTAACCAGACATAGAGACCTGGCTGTGGTGTAATCCTCTGATCACCGTAAGAGTGACCTGTGATCAGACGATAAAGAACGCGAAACCGCTGACGACCCTGCTAGTAGTCAGAGTCTGGGTTTATTTATGATTGACAAAGAAGATTAGTCCAGGGATTATAGATCCCACTAATGTATATTCTCTGTAAGTCACCTTGGATAAAGGTGTCTGCTAAATAAACAAATAATAATAAAGTGGGTCCTCCATGACTTAGGAGTAATGCACACCATTTTCACTGCACCGTCTATTTTATAGTTTTTGTACAGTGTTTATTTAGCTTTTTGTACGCTGGCCATTTGTTCCACATGATGCTACCATTGCTGGTAGCGTCACGTGGGGTTCTTGTGGGGTTCTTGTGGGGTTCTTGTAAATGTAAATAAACTTGCGAGGTTTGTCAATTTCAACCTCCGTCTCGATCTCCTGCCTGTCACTCAGCAGCGAATGCATGCAACCACATGCCAGCAGCCTGCCACACTTATATATTACTCATACTCAGAAATAAAATGACCACACTCGTTACAAATACTTGTTTACACTCGTACTCGGGCACACACCTAATATTTATCTTTATACTGCAGTTAAAATTTGTTATTTTTCTATACCAGTTAACAAAGTTGAAAGTAAAAAAAAATAAAAAAGCAAACCACACAGGCCTGCAAGAAAGATGGAGGCTAGATTGATCAATAAGGAAAAATGCACTGAAAATAAATACATTCCTGAGTGTCCCTTCATTGTTAAGATCCAGCAAAAGATTTTAGCTTCTGTTTCAGTACCCGTTGTTCATCTGTATTTGGCACTGGAGTTCTGGGAAATCAATAGAAGGACATATTTTGCCATGTTATAATCAAGGTTTGGTAATTGCTTGTTCAAATGCCAGTGCACCAAGGCTTTGTCAAAGGTCACAGATGGAAATCAACATATCCTGAACTTTTCTAGAAATACAGAATACAAATAATGGGGAAATAAGAAGTCCCCTGTATTTGTCTGATCCAAAAGTTACCTATACACACAGAGATGCACTGATTTAATTTTATCTATATGTCATCAAATGATCAGAAGTGATCTTTACATTGTCATTTAGTAATCAAAGCTGCCAGAACATTTGTATGAGTAGAAGAGCTTGGCAGGTTGGTCATTGTCATAGATCCCCCATTAACTTATCACCACATCTCTCATCATTTTTGTGCACCTTCAACTCCAGTTACCTAACATTGCCACTATACGCTCCATAAAATTAAATGAAACAAAGTCCAACCTTTTACCCACTAGAATAGCAAGATCCATGACATCCAGCATCAAATAATTCTCCACCAGCATTACAAGGTCGGTTATCTTCACTGAATTAAAAAAAAACCTTCTGCTCCAAAATCAGCTCAACTAGAACCACTCCCCAAACACCATCTCTACTTGTCCACTAAAGAACATATGTGAATCTTTATTATTTGTATTATTATTATTTTTTTTACATAATATTGATAATTGTTTATATGCAAGGTTTTTTATTTTATTTTCAGAGATACATTTACTATACCTTTAACAATTATACACATATATATATGGGGTAGAAAACGTATTCAAACTAGTTCTTCAGAAAATCAGGACAAAACTATTAGAAAAAAGTAATTTTCTTTTTCGTCGTCTCAAATTTTTTTACCCCAGTTTTCTTCTCAATTATTAGCTGTATCCTCGGCTCACCGCTTGAAAGCCCCCCTCCGACTCGGGGAATGGAGGCTGGAGCACATGTCCTCCGAAACGTGCTCCTGCCAATCTGTCATTTTTTGCACTGCGGATCCACACCAAGGCCGCCAGACCTATAGTGCTGGAGGACAACACAGATCTGGCAGCTCCACTGCAGAACCACAGGCACCCTATCGACCACAGGGATCGCTGATGCTCGGTGAGCCGTGGATTCCCCTGCCGACCTAAGCCCTCCCTACCTGGGCAGCGCTCGGCCAATTGTGCACCACCCCCTAGACAGCTATGACATAGCCTGGACTCAAACCTGCGATCCCCAGACTATAGGGCACATCCTGCACTCCACGTGGAGCGTTTTTGCTTGACGCGCCACTCTGGATACCACAAAAAAAAATTATTTTGTTTAATGTATCCATATTCTAATAGCATTTCAGCCCTCAGGAGCTGCCTCGCCTTGGGCTCTGGCATGTAACTGCTCAAATGCTGGACTAAAAAGATTTTTTAACAGTAAGTTTCAGTTTATATATTTATATAGCACCTTTCATACTTCAGTCTCTCAAAGCGCTTTACAAGTCATTAAAAACTATTCATTACAATGAAATGAATTCAAACAATTAAAAAAAAAAAAAAACATGTGTCACACAGGATGACTAATCCAGTACACATCAGGCAGGCTATTATATATATTTTTTATGGAATAGTTATATTAATCATGTTTAATAGTGTTGGTGTGAGCTTTCATTAAAGTTTTATTTTTACACTTGTAATCATGTATAACATTTTCTATTGCTTTCTTTCACGGTTTTTTCGAGTGCACTGAAATGTTGGTTTGTGTTTGCTGCCAGAGAGCACTGATGTGATCTTTTTTTTTTTTTTTAAATCGCAACCAAGAGGAAAGAATCCCCGTGTAAATTTCTATTGCAGTTAATCGATCATCCCTGATATTACAGACACCTGCCTGTTAGCAGAGGGGCTACAGAGCAGCCATCCTGCTAGTTTAAAAAAAAGGAACTAATAATCACGTTCGGCGGCATGGCTGGTTGAATGGACCAAGTAATTGTTTTAATTGCTCATTTATTGTGAGCTTTCAAGATACAGATGGCAGAGTGGGAGAAAATAGAGTAGTGAGGCCGACGGAAGCAAGAGGAGCAGAACGGTGCACAGACGGGGACAGTGTGGGAAAGCTGTGTGCTGGAGCAGGAACAGGAGAGAAAAGTAGAACGGCATTTTGGACAGCCAGACCAGGTATATTCCGCGGATGAGAGGAGCAAGCAAAAGCATGGAAGGACCGCTGGATGTTTGCCAGGACAAGGAAACAGACGGCTGGGATCGATGTAACTTAGTACTGATAGGCTGGGATCTATGTAACAAAGTATTAATAGAGAAACCCCACTATTTTTTCTTTAACTGAGAAGGATAAATTGTGACTATGTATTTTAAATGAGTTTCAGTGGATAACGACTGTTTGTTTTGAATCTTAAACTATAGACTATATTTTATAATTTATAATCCAAGTATTCCGGATATATTTACTAATGAAGACAAGGGAAGGGGGTTGAGTATTAGATTTTATTGTCACAAGTTTTTGTTTTGTTTTTAGAATCCGAACACATTCATTGGGAC
The DNA here is from genome assembly GCF_017654505.1 of Polyodon spathula. Lineage (NCBI taxonomy): Eukaryota > Metazoa > Chordata > Actinopteri > Acipenseriformes > Polyodontidae > Polyodon > Polyodon spathula. Next base: position 48,795,171 of record NC_054539.1, read on the forward strand.
AATTATATTACATTGTGGTCATTGGACACAGAGTTTGAAGACGTGGGGTGATTGAAATTGCATGTTGGACTCCTTGCACCAGTACCATCACTACAAAGAGCCTGCAAGGATTTTTTTGGGACTGTTTATTGTACTTTTTTCTTCTTTTATTTTGTTACTTTAACTCCCTATAAAATGGGTTTTGTTTCTTTGATACTTTAACTCCTAGTTCCAATTGGTTGAGTTTTTTTTTTAATTTTTTTTTTATTGTTTGTACAATAAAAGTATTCTTTTAAACAAGTATGTATGTCTTTCTCCCTGTATGGGGGGGGGGGGGGGGGGGGTATTAGTTCAAACGTACAATAATAATTGTACATCTGGCTTCCAGTATTCTGTCAACTCAAACTGGTACTGGGTTAGGGTCCTAGTAACCTGTTTAATCACTAAGTGATGTAGTCTGCACACTACATTGTAGACAGTACTGGGCATTGGAGTTTGGCAATGGTATTCTTTTGCTGTCTCTGTTCTAGTAATGATTCATGCGACACATGAACATGAAAAATTTATCAAAACAACATAAAAGAGCATCAATATTAGGAGAAAAATAAAACGCATTTAAAAATTGGTACAAAATGCTAGTCTAATAAAGTGAGTTTTTAATCATGATTGTATACACAATAAAAGTATTTTTTGTTTGTTTGTTTGTTTTTTAATTTACAAAGTGTTTCAATGATTTTTCTTCCCGAAAATGATAACTAACTAAAATAGCAGTTTGATAAGCGGTATAAAACACTTTGGGCCATGCAGTTCCCATGAAATATACGCACGCCTGGGTAGTTAAAGGTACTTGGATAATCACCACCCAACCATGTATATATTTCATAGGAACTGCACGGCCCATCGTGGTTTATACCTTACGAATTCTATGTTACCACGGCAACAGGCCCCTCTCTCCCCCTCTACTCCTCCACCACTAGCAGATTAGCTGTACCCCTCTCGGCTCCCCCGCTTCCAGACTGCTCCTTCTCTACTAGTGGAACAAACTATCCATGGATATCAGGACTGCTCAGTCCCTGACCGCCTTCCAGACAGACACACCTGTTCAGACCTCTCGACTGTACTGGACTATATGGCACCCAATTGTACCATTACTTGCATCAGCTTTTACTTGCATGGAACTGCTCCATGCCTTGCCATTTTCCATTACTGCTCTTAATTATAACTACTTCTTGTATTCTGTATTTGACTTTACTCTTATAGGTATCCGTACTCACATTTGTTTTTTAATTGCTCCTACTACATGCTTATACTGGACTGTATTCATATAAGCAAGTAGTTTTAATATAGTAAGTTAACTGCTCTTAGTCGAACCCGCTCTTACATGTAATTATTTACCATAGTCTCTATTTTTTGCTCTTATTTGAATTTGATCTTTTGTAACTGATTTTTTTTCTTGTACGTTGCAACTGCTGTTATTTGTAAAGTGGTATTCTGAAATGTGATACTTTACAGTGTGTTAGCAGAATGACTTTTTACTGAAAGGAATACAAAAAATACAATTTTTAAATTAATAATAAATAAAATGAGACTACATATAGGCCCCTAAAAATCATGCAAATGACAAATTGGAGAAAAAACATTGAAAAATCCCGCCCAGAGCATCATAACGAATACTAGTTTTAATAGAGAAGAAACATTTAACTACTGTATGTAATGATTAAGGGTACCACATTTACATTTTCTTTGTAAAAGTGTAAACTACCAGCAGTAAACTGAACAGCCCAGTTTAAGCGATGGGCAGGCCTTTTATTAAATGTATGCATATTAAATGTATATACATATATTATGCATGCCAATACATATCAGAGTAATAATAATTAAAAAAAAAAAACTAACAAAAAAAACATTACAATGTAATATTAAACGTTACTTCACATTTAGTAGAGTAATTAGCATAAACAAAGCAATTTTTGTAAGGTAGAAAATCAAATTAGATACAAAAGAAAAAGTTATTTGCACACAGTTTCTGAGAGTGAATACAGAACATTTGGAAAACCTCATGGATACTTACCATAAAGCAGAATCTTTAGCACTAGAACAGCCAGTTCAATTTCACTTTTATCAAATATTCTGCAAATCTACAGGTAACTTATAAAGCAAACTTGAATAAAAATAAACTAAAATATATAAGTTTCATTGCAAGCATGTAAGTATGTATAAGCTTTATAGAAAAGCTTGCAAGTGTGAATGAATTAATTATACCAGGAATGATAACAGGGGCAAAAAAAAATGCACCTAAAATATTAAGAGTCTCAAGCAATGCTAATGCCATTATGTTCACTATGAAAGTAGCATGATTTGCTGCATGTTCCATTACAGTGCCTGCATAATTGCTTCTTATACGATACCATTTAAATAGTGCTGGAGTACAGAGAAAAAAGAAAACATAGAATATCTCTGTAGGGTCTCAAATTACATTTCTTTGGATGAAATAAACCAGATTCAGTATGACTTTGATCTTCATTTATAGAAAAGATTGCTTGTTCATAGCACTGTTCACATACTGTGACACACTGCAGGTTAGAACAAGGTTTTAACATTCCAGTACAGCAGTCTCTATTACAAAGCATCTCCCATACATCTATAAATGTGTGTACAGTAAATCAATCAGTAAATACTTAAACAGAAAAAAGTGTTTCAAAGCAAAAGCAGGTTTTTATTGACCTAGCTCAGTTTTTTTTTTTTTCACTAGTGGTGTTTTGGCGATTTTGTATTATACCAGGGGTCAAAAATACCATGACTCCACCACTACTTTTCAAAAGGTGTAATCCATAGATACAGTACTTTATTAACACTTCAAAAAAAAATCTTGACTTGATCAGCCCCAAGCAACATTCTATGATTGTCTCAATGCGTCCAGAGCTAAGAGAATTCCAAGCTCCAATCGCTGCATTTTATACTCCACATACAAACTTAAATAGAGAGAAAACAAATAATCAATTCCACAAATGTGGGCATGCAATTATGTGTTTCAAATATAAAATGTTTATTATATATGATTCATGTACCAATGGATGGAACTAGAACATGGTGTTGTAGTAGACTCAGCAGAGTCATTGACCAGGCTGTGTGCATGAGGAGGCAATTAAAAATAATAACAGAATGCTTTGTTATACAGTATAGTCAAAAGTGAAGAGTACAAATTAAGAGAGGTTATGACACTGTATTCATTTTGGCTTCTGCACGACAAAAGAATATTACGGCTTTGGAGTGTAGTCACGAAAACTAGACTAATCCCAGAGTGGAAAGCTATGAGTTATGAAGGCAGGTTTAGGGAACTGAACCTATTTCACCTTGAACAAATAAGGGTTAGGAAAGACTTATTCAAAGTTCTTAAACCCTAAAAAGAGTCGACAAAGTTAATCCTAATCACTATTTCAAGAGGGGCACAGGGATCAGGAATAAGGAATTTAAGAGTATGGAATAGGTTACATTTGGGATACTAGACAAAGTCCTTGAATCAGTAAGCTACTCATTCCTAACTTTTCTCATTTTCTTATATTTTAATACCATACAGAATTCTGGGATTTTGTAGTTTCCTTTGATAGATAATTGCTCATTGACTAGATGTAAATAGAAATCAATTAATTTATCCCAATACAGTGAAACCTGAATTAAGTTAATAATGGAACAGGATAATAGTGGCTTCTTGTTCAAGGTGCCTCTGTCACTGATGTTTATTACAGACTGGACCAATTAAATTAGGGAAAGCTTTTACGGTATAAGACTCAATTTGGTTTAGTTTTGCAATATGGGCAAGAAAAACAACTTAGTCACATGTAGAGTATATTCACATACTTAAAGTACTTTTTAATAAAACAAAACAAAAAAATAACCACGTGGTTCCTGTAGTGCTGACATACTGTAGGGGAGAAGAGAAAGAAAATAATTCCATTATATGGTAGTTAACAATAGTTTAGTAGTACAGGAACATATTTTGAAGATATTATTAGTTTCATTTTTAGATTGACATGGAAGTATAACAAAATATTACATTTAGAATTAAACATTATATCATAGCAGCTCACATTAGGCTTAATCAAAGTCTATTGAATATGCCTATTACAACAACGCTCTACTGGTGAACATTTTATTATCAAAATAGAAAAGAAATAGGTAATTAAACAATTAAAAAAAATTTAGTTTGCTATTTGTTTACCATTATTCATTGGTGTATTTACCTGATGTTGTTCCTTCTTTCTTTTTTTCATTAATGGTTAGCAAAAATACCCAGATAATTGAAATTGGTCCAGTATCTTGCATGCTTGGTACTCACATATCTTGTTTTCTTACTTAAAATTGAAGAGATTACAAAAGGGGCAACATACCCCAGAGGGGTTCCCTTTGTCAGTCTGCCTTCTCATTTCCTAAGACCTATTCTGATTATTAGAGTACCGACGGAATAAAAATAACCTCATATCCCTACATGAATCATGAATAAAAACCTTTTATTTCATCAAAGGGGCTGGCAGGTTTATCGTCCTTTGCAATGTATGCTGGATGCTGGTGACATGCCTTTAATTTTACTGACAAGCTTGTCGAGGTTTTAATGAAAGACGTATGACTCCTCCAAAGGGTTTTTTTGACGATTGCCTTTTTTTTTTTTTATCATGAGGTGATATATTTCACCTTGCCATCATTATGTGGTAGTCAACTCAACTCTCTCCACAATACTAAGCTCTTCAATTACAGTTAACATCCAGGCTTCTGAATAAATCTACCAATGGCAATTACGAACCAAACTAGTGAATGAATATCATTAGATGCAAAGATTAATAACGTAAACAGCTCTTAAGCAGAAGAACATTATCTTGTCAGTATGCAACTCCATTAAACACAATTAAAATGTATAATGCGACCTTTACGTTGTTGGCACTAATCTTTGCATAGGACAGCATTTTTGTTTTACATAGACCAATATTCCAACAGTTACACACTACAGGACTGAAATAGATGATGCTCTGGTTTGTTTTAATACTCCTGCACTGTAATTCATTGTAAACCTCAAAATCTTCATCCACCAATCAGAAAACATCCATTTAGTGGGTACTTCTGTCAAAACAACCACTGAATTACATATAGTTTTTGGATGCAGCAAAAATAAGTCAATTACGTGTGACACAATGGTACTGGTACATGAGAACAGGCAGGCAACCCCAGAGGTTGGCAAGGAAAAGCCTACTGTTCATTGTCTCTCAGTATGCCTTTTAGAAGCTGTGCTACTGTATTTGGTTGCCATTTTTGCTTGTATGTGTGGCAAAGTGGGTGCTGATACTGAACAGGTGTATAGCAGGTGCGGTGCTGGTGCAGTAATCCCAAGAAACCAACAGACAACAAAGTACAGGTGAAATGGTTTGTTTATTATTTGTTTATAATCCAAGGGTCTGATGACCAGACATTAAATAATAACGAGCTTGCAATACACAGCCATGTGTATTGCAGAGTATTGAAAAAGGGTTGCAGTCCCATAGATAATACGCACAGTACTTAAACACACACAATTAGACACACACACACGGTCACCAGTCCAAAGTGAGTGCTCTCAGTGCTTGTGGTGCAGTACAATATAATACATGCTTTATTTGTGAATGACAGTGATAACAGTGTTAATCGTGACTGAAGTTCAGTGTTGATCCGGTTTGTGAAACCAAGGAGTCCTCATAATCCTCCACCAGTTTTATTGCGGTTTCCAGGGAGTCGGGTTGTGGCGCCGTATCCAAGCTTGGGTATTGGTGCTGACCACATGGCAGAATTGCTACATGACCACGGCTTCCCCCAATTGCGGGATGGTTTTTTTTTGTTTGTTTTTTTTACATTTAATTACATTTTTTTATTTAATTTAAAACCCAGACTTATTGGTCACGTTCTAGGATCATTCTCTACCTATCGCATGTATATCCATAACTGATATAGACGCTGAGACGCTGGGAACCAACAAAGTACAAGAAGCTTGATAACATGCAAACTCAAGTTGTGCAGCAAAATTGCTATGCATATTCTTTACACATTCAATTTAAATATCATAAGTAATTCATATGCATAAAACACCCAGTATGCAGCTTATCTGCAGCACTGCCAGGGACATTTAGGATTTGGCCAGACTGTTAACATTTTCCTACTTACTATTGACTGTGTGGTTAAATACAGTGGCTCTCAAAAGTATTCACCCCCCTTGGACTTTTCCACATTTTATTGTGTTACAACTTGGAATCAAAATTGATTTAATTAGGCGTTTTTGCCACTGATCAACACAAAAAAAGTCCATAATGTCAAAGTGAAAAATAAAATCTACAAATTGTTCTAAATTAATTACAAATCTAAAACAGAAAATAATTGATTGGGTAAGTATTCACCCCCTTTGCTATGACACACCTAAATAAGGTGCAACCAATTGTCTTTAGAAGTCACATAATTAGTTGAATAAGTATTCACCCCTTTGAGTCAATATTTGGTAGAGGCACCTTTGGCAGCAATTACAGCCATGAGTCTATTTGGATAAGTCTTTACCAGCTTTGCACATCTGGACACTGCAATGTTTGCCCATTCTTTGCAAAACTGCTCAAGCTCCGTCAAGTTGGATGGGGACCTTTGGTGAAAAGCAATTTTCAACTCTTTCCACATGTGCTTTTGAAGAACCTTATTCCGGATTTGCTTTGAATGTTCCTTTATCTTCATGATGTAGTTTTTGTTAGGAAATTTACTAACCAACTGTGGGACCTCCCAGAGACAGGTGTATTTAACCTGAAATCAAGTGAAACACCTTAACTGCACACAGGTGGACTCCATTCAACTAATTATTTGACTTCTAAAGACAATTGGTTGCACCAGAGCTTATTTAGGTGTGTCATAGAAAAGGGGGTGAATACTTATGCAATCAATTAGTTTCTGTTTTAGATTTGTAATTAATTTAGAACAATTTGTAGATTTTATTTTTCACTTTGACATTATGGACTTTTTTTTGTGTTGATCAGTGGCAAAAACTCCTAATTAAATCCATTTTGATTCCATGTTGTAACACAATAAAATGTGGACAAGTCCAAGGGGGGTGAATACTTCTGAGAGCCACTATAAGTACCAGTATAAGTGCAATTTGAAGAACAGTTATAAAGTAGTCAAGACTGACTATATATTAGACAACTTTACTGCTTATTTGATGATGTTTTTTTTTTTTGTAAACACTGTAACCGCTAGACTAAAAGTCATAGCGTTTTATCAGATATACATTAAGTTAGTTCTTTAAGTTAACTTTAAGTTAGAAAGATTTATATGACACTTGCCTTATAACTAATATGTTTTTAGATGATAAGCACATGTTTATAATTATGGGTATGTACTCTGTATGTTTGTGCTGTGCAAGTATTAATATCTGTGCAGAGGAGGAAATCACCAACGATAGGGATATAGTTGAGGCGGCAATACATTTGTATGTATAAGTACATAGGTAACACTTTACATTTTTTCATTAAACCAATCATTCCAATTTCTTATTCTATACTGTTCTGTACATACTGTTTGATATAGGTCAGGGTAATTAAGATTTTTGTCATATTGACAATTGTAATTTTGTAATTTATAGTGTTGGTGTACTCACATTCTTGCATGCACAATGAATTTTAACATTATATCTGTCCAAAAAACAATGTGATAATAGAAAAAGAGGTTACTCTGTTGAACTTTTCATTAACAAAGTGGTTTCAATTTTATCTCCTGAAATACTGTTTATTTTTTTTTTTTAAAGTTCAGTTTTTTAACGTGTGTGCTTCTTACAGCATTTCTGGTGGAGATTGTGATGTGGGACTAAAGTAATACAAGCATCTGCTCAGGGCTTTTGTGTTCAAAAGATTCAATTAGAAAATAATTACCAAAAGATTAGCAGTAGTCGAACATGACTGTACTGTTTGAATTGATGTTTCCTTTTGATCTGGTTTAATAATACAACGCTTTCTTAATTAAGAAAAAAATAACTGCTTCAGTACCCTGACTGAACAAAAGTTTGTTTGAGGTGTTCAAAAATTAAATATTGTTTTGCTCTAACTTTTTTTTTTCTTTTTTCTGAGGGAGATAAAGACAATTTCATTTAGATACCAATGTCTATAACAAACCATTTCAAGTTCTTTGGTCAATGAATAAGCTATAAAACTGAAATCCACAACAATGAATTGTCGCAGTGGTCACCTTCACCAAGGCATAAGCAAGGCTTGATCGTGATGCTGCATATGTGTTCTGTAATCAGAGAGTTCTGTAGAACTGGAAAGCTCTTTAAATTACCTTCTCAGCAACATTGCATTATCTGTAAGGAATTTTACAAGGTCTTTTAATGCCACTGTGGCTAGGCATAGTGTGAACACAGCAGGTGTCCATTGTACCACCGTAATTGTTTTTATATTTTAATCTTTGGCAGTCTTATGTAGTATTAAGTGGTGAAAATGTGGTAAATAATGGAGAATGAAATTCTTGCAGTGAGCAAACTCTAAAAATTCCTATAAAAACATTATATCATGTTGAGAATGTGGATGAAGGTTATAGCTGTGACAGGAGCTCCTTACTTTTGAACATACAAATGTATTCGCTGCTGTGGCTCTTGTGTGCAGCTAACATTAGTTAAAAACCTGTAAATGCTTAGACCTGAAATTAAACCTTAAAAAGGTTTGCTAGGATAGTCTAAAAGAAAAAAAAAAACAAGACCAGATCAGAATTGACCCAAGGTTGACCCTAGATTTTCTTTGTAGAGTTTAAAGACTTCAGAAGAATAAGGACGATTAGATAGGCCATGAACAGTCCAGATAGCCACTAACCTTGAAGGGATATGTAGTGTTTTTCATTATTAAAAAATGTCATACTATTTTTTGCTCTCAGATGCATGCTGTCTGAGAATTTAGCACTTTCAGTCAAGCATAGTAGGTAAAATTCTTAACATATTGTTATCCATTCTGCAAGTTCTTGTGCTGGCTAAAGATGCCACGGATGTTTACGTTCATTTTTAGTACTAGGCAGCAGAGTGGCGTGGGAGCGGAGTCTGACCGTTGTTCTGTTGCTGCTTGTGTGATGGAGTGTGTCTCGACTTCATTGGCAAATGCCTAGTTTATTTTTTCCACCATCTTTGAATCTTGTCTGCCAAACATTGTCACATTTCAATGGATTTGTTTTGAAATTCGATAATGAAAAAGTCAATGAAAGACACGGTTTCTGTGTGTATTGAAGGCTAAACTTTGGAAGAATGTAGTAAACAGATAGAAATTAATTATACAGTACCATTGAACTTAATTGAGGACACTGTTGTTTTAAATCAAATCTATGCAACGAACATATACAGTACATATACAGTACTTTAATTCTTGTATAAGAACTTGTTGCTGAGTATCTCAATCTTCATATATCTTAACTTTAGGTCCATTGTACAAAATCTTTATTTATTTATTTTTTTTATATAAATATATTTTTTTAAGATGTCAGTGAGAACAATTTTTGCATCCTCAGCTCACGATTACGCACATTAAAAGGTAAATGGAGACAGTATTCTGCTCTGCTAAAGTAGTAAATGCACTAATTAGCAGTTCCCGGGACAGGCGCAAGAGCTGCAAGGAGTAAGCCCTGGGATTTGTAATAGGAATTATGCGCTTGTGACTTTAGGAAGATCACATGCTTTACCCTTGACTTACGGAGAGCCACCCTCATGGAGGTGATACCGAACCGGTCAACCTCTGGTCTGGGAAACAACTGTTACTTCTCACACAGGGAAAATGAAGAGAAGGTTCGTGGATACATTTAAGAAGACTAGAAGTCGCCCTGACTAACCAGGAACACCTACGCTTTGGGAGATTGGCATGGCTAGACCTCCAAGACAGAGCCACACGGGGTGGGACAGGTGGCTTTGCAGTGACGTCAGACCCAGAACAGACAGGGCACAGCTGGTTTATTATAAAACAAATGAGTTCAACAAAACACAAAACACTAACACAAAACCAACGGCACATTGGCCAAAAGAAACACAAACAAAACACTGGCTCAGGTAGGGCCGCCCTCTCGGAGGTGAGACTGAAGAGATTGGCCTCCAAGGCTGGGAACATTGATGCTTCCCCTAGGGGGAACCTGGAGTGATAGAGAGATTGATTAAATAGATTTGGCCGGGGATCTGAGGATCAGGCCATCTCGGCTAGGCCTAAGGTTGGGAAGAGAACGTCACTTGCTCCCAGAGGGAGACCGTTGCAGATTGGCGTTGAGATGGAAAATGAAAAAAGCAAGACAGACAATGAGTGTTGGATCCAGGGCTTACATAGGGAGGTTAATTGATAGATTGGCTGGATGAAGTAAGGAGGAGCCCCTGCTCCTGCCCCCGAACCACACTTAGAGGTTACAATACAATGTTCTCTGATCTTCAGAAACAAAGAATGTAAAACAAATAAAATATCAAATCAATAAGAGGTGGCGGGGTGCCTCGCATTGGTGTGTATATATATATATATATTATATATATATATATATATATATATATATATATATATATATATATATATATATATATATATATATATATATATATATATATTATTTATTATTATTATTATTATTATTATTATTATTATTATTATTATTATTTGTTTGGCATAAATATATGAAGGTGAAAATATGGTGTTAAGATTTATTACATAAATACAGGACAAGCGTAATGCTGTCCGACATTTTTATTATATTGTTTGTTGGTTGTACCTCTCGTGAGAATCCGTGACTGTTCCTTAAGTAATTATTGAATTGGCTGACAGTCATGTCAACTAATTTAAACCTGTGTGGAGTGCGGCCATCTTCGGATTGATTTATTGTTATTAATCTAGAGATGGGTGCATATAAATGGAGACCCATGGCTTTTGCAAGAGTTGGAGAGTAACAAACAGAGAGAGAACGAAACGAAATGAAATCAAACAAAACGAATGCTACCTGTTTAAAACCAAAGGTACTCGTTGGGCTATTTATTTATATTTTGTGCTGCTTTTTGTTTATTAAAAAGTGTCTATTTTGTTTAATAAAAAGCTCAGCGCCATAGCGTCTCATTTACCCCACAGTTGCCTTGTGTTGTGCAATTACTTCTTGGTCTAATGAAACCCCGATGTGCAGCTCTTACAGGATTTGACCCGTGATGCTTAATACCAGTCAACAGTGTTGATGCAGAATGATCCTTCCACATCGGACATCAGACAAAAAATACATGTTAAAATTAAAAGGTAAGCATATTCCTCTTACGGGTGTTTGAAAAGGTACTGTTATTTATTTATTTTTACATTAAATAGATGTTTATTTAGCACAACTATTAAAACATTACAATATATTATATTAATATATATTTAAGTTCAAATCTTAGCCATGACCATTCTGTTAAATTGTCTTTTTAGCTGTGATTATGCCATGATTTTTACATATATTTACCATTTCCTTAACTATTGTCTCTGCTTGGCTTGTGCCCCGGCACCTCTCTCTGTACAAATTAACCACTGGTTACACAGCAGGGTCTATATGTTGTAGGCAGAAAATGAAATGTGAATTCTAAGAGGGGTGGCTGGCAGTAATAGTTACTTATCTATCTAAATTCAACTAAGGCTATTATTTATGTCTCTGTGGCAGACTGGCGAGTGGATAGAGGCCCAGAGACAGTCTGTAGTTCAAAAAAAATAACTATTTTATTATAAATAAACACAAAAATGAAAGGGCACAAGGGCCAAAATAAAGAGATTTAAACACAAATAAAGCAAGACAAAAAGCAAAAATAATAATTTCCAGGCTGGGCAATGCCTTCACTGCATACAAACATACAAACATACAAACATACAAACATACAAACATACAAACATACAAACATACAAACAAAACCTGCTTCCTCAGCTCCCTCTCCCTAAATGAGAAGCAGAGGCCTCCTTTTATGTCAGGTGGCTGGGCGCTGATTGATCATTAATTAAACTAATCATCTAATCAACCCCAGCCACCTGAACACATTGAACCCAGGCAGGTAGGGGAATTTAACCCCATCCCTGCCAATTTCTAAAGGGCAGAGCTGTGCTCTGCCACAGTCTCCAAATTTAGAAAAGAAATCAACTCAGCTTTGATGTAATAATTACACCATGAAACATATTCAGCTGACATTTGAAACCGTAGAATTGAAGTAGGTTGCAATCTTAAAAACACCACTGGCACATTAGCAAAATTTAAACATGATACTGGTGTGGTGTTATTTTGTGGAACACATTAAAACGTGGTACACCGTGTACTGTGCTTGCCTGGGCATGCTCAAATGATTTTGGTTCAGAAAACAAGGGCATACCCATCTGTACGGAGTTTGGCCCTTAAACTTTGTTTTAAAATCTTTTTTTTTCCCCACAGTTAGGCAAACATATGTGAATTTAACTGTTGAGCAACAAATCTAAAACTGTCAACATACAAGACCATCACCAGGATAAAGGAATAAAATATGGAATGTGCAGTGCCCTTAATAAACAAATGTACCACTTCAGAGTTTGTAGTCTAGGTTGCTCATACATTACGACGTATCATCCAGTTACTGTGCTTCGCATATTAGTTCAACTTCTTATTTCGTATAGAATAGTTCCATTAGTATAGACTTTTCAAACTTCAGAAACAATAAGTTTTATTTACTTACATCTATGGCAGTCAAACAGGTGGATAATCCTTCCATTGTTGTACAGCAATATCTTCAGCAACAACAACTCCATACAGCTTCATACGAACAGTCTTCAGTTTAACTACGACTTATATCTTCTTAAAGTCTTATGCAGTTGCAACTCTACTTTGTCTGTATTTCTTACTCTATGTATGATTTTAAAGCATATCTGTATGGTATATATGGTCGAAAAACTGTACTTGCTCTAGCTACAAACTAACTGTGTCATCTGTCCCTCTGTCCTTTTTTTTACCGTTTTCTTTCCAACTCTAATTTAACAATACTGCCTGAAGCCTATAAAGAAGTAAAGGCTTTTGTTAGAACCACTGTGGAGAGACCTTTTTAGGTGCTTCTAAGAACCTTTTTTACATGGATTCTATATTCTGTATTTGCACACTTTCTGTTTTGTGATCTAAGCTATGAAACATGTATTGAAAATTAGAGTTTGCAAAACAATATAGTACCGGTATTATAAACCGTAATTTACAAACTGACTTGATTTGCTAATTTACAAAATGAGCTCTTTGCAAAATGTTATTAAATGGTTCTTTGTCTTTGAAAAAGATGTCTCCTTCTTGCTGCAGACAAGTTTCCCACATCACCTTGCCTTTTATATAGCCTACTATCTGACTGCGGAAAATTAACGCCTGCTTTTCAGAGTTCTAAAATAATCACGTAAATACGAGGCCCGCAATTACCAGCAGCTTTAATAAATTAGAGACTATTTAATAGACCTAATTTGCAAAATCCCCTCCCAATTTTAACGGTTTCGTTCAGAAATGCCTCAGAATTACATTTGCATATACAGAATTACATATGCACCAAGGGCTAAAGCACACAGAGACATTGCCCCCACAAATCACGTTTAATTGCGTGTTTATAACATTGTGTGTGCTTTATAAATCCCATTCAAGATTTCAGAACCCTCAGCGCCCATTTTACAGCCATAAAATATGTTCAATCCTTTTACAAATCTGGGCCTGAGAGTATTGAATGAACATTGTTTAAACAAAAGTCAAATCCAGGGGGGGAAAAAAACAAACTTAAGATCTGCCGAAAATCTTACTGTTTTTTATTTATTTTTTATTTTAAATAATTGTAATTGCCTATTGATCTATTTGTGTCATGCTGTTTTTACTCCAATGAGGATACTCTCTAAGCCTATTTCTTGCAAACAGCATTTAGTAGCATAAATACCAGCAATTCTCCAAGTGGAGTCCACACAGGTTTTTTTGTTTGTTTGTTTTTCTCCTAGGGATGCAGTACAGTATACTGTAATTGTGCAAACATTTTAATATTCAGTATATTTTTCCTTTTTTGTTATGCATCTCACACATCAATATTAGCACTATAATCAATTACAATTATTCTCACAACTGATATTATCTTTGGCTTTATGGTGTATATTATGGATGTGTGTAATGGAAATACTGTATAGGTGTTTTTCTAGTGTTTATGAACACAACTAATGGTCCTGAATTGATATATTTAAAGCAATCATACATCAGTAGCTTATTCAATAGTTTCTTGCTTCACATTGTACTGTAAACTATACCGCTATCAGTGTATAGATACGTTTATAAGAATTACTTATATAAGAATCAACTGTATATAGTGATCAAAACCACTGGAACAAAACTATTCATATACTAACCATGCTAAAATACTCTGCTAAGTGTAAGAATGAAGCAATCTGCTTATAAGAATAATTTCAGGGCAGTCTGACTGCATGTAATACGATACTTGATCAAGTGCAATAATGTGTATGAAGCTGTTTTTGAATTTGATCACATCTCATGTGATTAGGCACGTACACAGCCTGTATACAGTATAATCCCTGGTCCGCAGTGATTCCCAGTAGAAAAAAAAAAGCAAGTTGTGCAGTTTATAGGCCAACATGGCAGGAAAATGAAAGATGTGCAATTGCATTTACAGGTATTTTTGTGTTCTCTGTTAGTGAAAATGTGTTTTAATAAAGTGAATACACATTCATTGAATACATACAGAGTACAGCAGTGTTATTGTGTGATATGCATGTAGAGGGAGGGGGATTGCGGAGCTTTGCATATCTGCTTAGTAAAAAACTGTGAGATTTGCATAGCAACTAAAAAAAAAGCAAGCCACAGATGCTTAAATGCAGTGGTAGTCCTGACTGTACTGTAATGTCATTTTGATTCCAAGGCCATTACATGTAACATCACAAGGCAGTTAAAGTAGGCATCCTCATGAGCTGATCACTTCTCAAGTATACTGTAGTAAAATAGGATTCTGCAGCCTTGAGTAAACATAATCATGATCATATAACAAGTTGCTTACCCACGAGGACTTGTGTTGATTGTTTTGATGTATTGTCCTCAGTGATTGAGCATCACTGACACTTGTATACTGTATTTAAACTGCTTATGCGCGTAGGCATGCTTGTGATCATATAGGCCCGCTTTTAAGAATGAACCATTTACAAGAATCAGATCATCCGGGATGGATGTGATTCTTATAAACAGAGTGTACTATATTGAAAATCAAAACAAAAACAAAAACAAAAACCTTGTACATAAACTGACACACGCAGTTTACAAAAGTCATTTTCTCGACAGCGTACCATTTTTTGACCTTGCATCGGTCACGTTTTGGTATGCTTACCACAGTCTGATGATGTACCATGTTCTGGCCCTACATTGGTTGCTCATTATATTCACAGCTGGAGAGATATCTCCCCTGAATGCCTTGCAGGCATGTACAAAAACAATTTTGTTATTCCTGAGAAGAATGAATACATTCAAAGTTAAGAAAAGAGAAGAAATTCTTATATACTGTATATACAGTGCATTGTGTGTATATATAAAATGCTTGTGTCCTGTGATTTGTTTATATCCTCAGGAACCAGATACACATTTGATATACAGCATATATTTTCATTTTTCCTTGTAACACTTGATCCTAAATGCTTGCCTATTCTGTGAATTTACCATTAACCTTGTGAGAAATAGTTTAAGCAATTTAAGAACAATAGCAGCTTGTAGAATTGTGCAATGCATTCCCCTTTAATTGTTAATTATTATGTTTGTTGTTATGGCAATCATTTCTAAATGCCTATTAGTTGAGCTTTATTGTTTTATCACTGGTCAACACACTCTCTTCAACCTGTGACCCAAGCTGCATATTGTTACCTTGATTCAAAGGGTTAATTGTTAGGATAACCTATAATAATATATCCATATATATATATATATATATATATATATATATATATATATATATATATATATATAATTTTATTTTCATTGAATGCAACACAGAACCAACTTACTGATTTCAAACATCAACCAAGCACCAGTATAGGCAAGGTATTCACTGGAGTTGCGCTGCGTAGATGCAATATTTTACATGTGTGTTTTCAAGAAGCACTTGGAATTACAACTCCCAGTAGTTTATTCCACCAAATCCTCATTTCCATTAACAAGCCTGATTAAGTGGAATTTGAATACATTCTCTCTGGGTAAAACTAACGGTAAAGCAAAGTTATCACACACAAAGGGTGTGATGCAGCTATTTTTTTTTAATCCAAAAATTAGCTTTTTCTGTTTTTATCAATATAAAAATGTATTTGGTAACAAACTAAAAGTACAAGCACTAATTAATAAGAAAACATTAGACAATAACACATATAAATATAAGCAGTATTAGACAGCATTCATAATATCTGTCTTATAACCTTTTGTTTCTAGTAAGTACAGTACATGGATAACATATAAATAATAATTAGCATACTAAATGCATAGGTGTAGGCATAGTATCATACCTGTGTTATAACGATTATTTCAAACATCAATACTTCACTGTGCAGACACCAGTGTAAAAAGAATAGAGTCTAACACAAACTCCACTGAAAAAAACTGAAAAAATACTGGGTATCTTATGAGCCCAGATATACAGTATGAGATGGATGAAGGAGGCAAGGGTTCTAATGTTTAACATGAATCAAGTTTTTTCTACTATGCATATTGCATGTGCATAAAACAGTATTTTATTTTAACATTGAGGTGTCATACCATTAAATACTATAAAAATGCACTATTTAAATAAAACAAAGTCACCTAACTTTTCTTCCATGCCTCATCTGAACAAGCCAGTTTTATTTTTTGTAATTGTGTGAGCAAGAACAGCAAGATGTATTCCATAATAATGGTAGCATGAAAAAGAAAAGACGTTAATTAAGAGCAGGAGCTGCATTGACTCAGACTTGTACATAAGACAAAAGGTTAAGTAAATGCCAAAGCTGCTATGTCACTTCAAACAATGAATATTAGCTTTAGAATCATTAATGTCTGCTGAGAAAACAGAGTCAAATGGAGTCTTGATTGCCAGAAAATCCGAGGCCAGAGCTGTTTCATTTCAATCTGTAGCTAAATTAGCCTCCAATGGAGGGTTGAAAATACACAATTAATTCTGTTAGGTGGGGCAACTGGGAATGGGATCTTTAATACAGTGCTAGATTGAGATTGAGCTCCTTTAACTTTCATTTAAATAAGGCGTGTTGTTTTTTTTAATTTTTTTTTTTTCTGCATTTCACTGAAATGGTCTATTTGTCCTCAGAGCAGGAAAGACAGGGACAGCAACACAGCGTTCGCACATTATTCAGAAAGCATGTCTTTAGCTAAGCTGTTAAAGGGCAACATGGCATGTTATGGGATGGGTGTAAAATCAGAAGTATCTTAGCTAATGTACTCTTCCTGTTGTTTAGATTTAAGTTCATCACATTCAAGTGACTTTTTGGATGTTTAAAGCACCCATGTGACCTCAATAGAGATCAGAGAATTCTGTTGAAGTACAGAAGGTATACCGGAGTTAACCATTGACCTGTCTGCCCGCAACAGCCCGAGCAGAAGTAAGAAATACCTCTGTGTTTTAATATTACAACACTCTTAGGACCAGGATGTTAAATTAAAATGATACAAATTTATTCTAAACATTAAAATGCTCATATACCACATCACATGTGCAAAGTGCCCTGTCCAATTGTGCCACATTGAGTAGTGGGCTACTTATCACACACGTCATTTAAAGATTTATTTGAACCCAGGCCTACAGAGGTGGAAGTGAGTGTGTTAACTCACCTTGCCACCCTGGGATTCAATTATCAATTAATTATTCACTTGAATCCCAGCACGTGAACTAATCTGTGTACTCCCGTACTCACATATCAATACCCACTTAAATATGCACGTGGCGTGAGTTGTGCCATCCTTTATACTTTACACTTTAGAACACTTGTGCTCATAACCCATATTTATATCCTGTGTATTTTATACATAAACACTAACATTAACACACTACATACAACACAAAACACTAATAAACACAAAGGGGCGGGACACTCCGCCACAAATTACACATACACAAAAAGCAGTATGTCTGTCTTGCATTTCACATATTGCAGCAAAGCAATCTTTGGAAAAAAAAAAAAAAAGGAATGTTTTGCTTCATTTTGACTTCCTGAAACAATGGTTCCTAGCAACAATTCTCAAGGACCACTACCAATCCAGGCTTTTGTTTGAATTACTTTAGCACCTAAATGTTTCTTTTTAATCTGTACTGCTTTTTGGAGTCTAAGGTTCTGCCATGCTACAACAGACAATTTTAAAACTGAATATTCATTCTGTATATAGACAATGGGCAGCTGGCTCTTTTGATTAAAATAACCTTGACTGATAAACACATTATAATTTGTAAACCATGCATCTGATCTGCACTATAAACCTGCAGGCATAACATTAAATTGAAGGGCAGTACCTACAGTATATAGCTCTGACAGGATGGCAGAGAAGATGTCTTGCTACAACGCAGGTCATTGTAAACGCCTGCTGGTACAAGAAGGGACAGGACAGGTGGGCATGTTGGTGGCAAGTCATCATGACTAACACTGGTATTGTCACTGCCCTCTGCTGCTTTTATTTGCTGCTCCACAGATGGCCGACAGAAAGAAACCAGTAGCAGCCTTAAGGACAAGCTAACATTCAATGTGTGCATGGTTATATATGATGTACATACAGTATAGTAATCCATACATGCAACTGTACTGTTTACCTAAGAATGGATATATGCATTCTTTATTCCATTTTTTGGTGCCTACACATAGTGATAAACAGATAAATAAACAAATGAAAATAAACGCTATTTGGTGTATATAATATTGTGTAATAAAATGCTTAGTTTACAGTATTCCAGCCATTGCTATTAGCATTGTCTAGCTTTAATGTGACAGCTGGTCCCAGTTTTGCTTTAAACATTTGTAGGTTAAATACTGTATTTTGGATAATAGGAACAATACGAAATGTGAGCCCCAAGGGGTGTGCCGAGCTTCAGGGCATTCTCCCTGAGTTCTGGCTAGGAATAATGTGGTAAAAATGTGGACAGAGAACCATCGACCTCTACTTTCCCCTGAACATATGCGGCTCTGATCAGCCTGGTATTTCAAGAAAAACAAGGTCCTGAACCCTAATCCTCAGACACATAACAAAGCACACTTCACAGCTGTGATGCACAGCAACTATCAGCTCCGAGGCCTGAGCGGGTCCCAAGACAATGCCTCCTTTATCACCCTGAGGACAAATATCTAGACAGCAATATTTTCTGCTTGAATGCTCCAAGCATCTCGCACAACTCTTGAGTGAAACAGAAAACTGAGCCTAGAGTGTTTGCAGAGTGATTATTTTAATTTACTACCTGATGTAAATCTAAATGAACTGACATTGGGCTGGAGATGGACAGAATACAATCTCAAAGCAAAGACGGAAGGCTAGTATTACAATAACCTTAGCAACACCAAGCGCAGTAGGCACTGCCATACATGTATTGAATGTTTTTAGGGATGGGGGCTCGGGTTGGGGGTTACAATCTACATGAAATAAAAAATAACACAAACATTTTTAATTCCATTGCCAGACATGGAAGCAAAAAACAAGCCTCCAAAAGCAAGAACAGTAGATTCTGAAATATAACACTTTATAAAATATACATTTTTTACTAAACAGGACTGACTTTCTAGTGATTTTTTTATTTTTATTTTTTAAGTGAAAGTTTAATTAAATCTAACAATAATCTGAAAAAGAGGAAAATGTAATGTAATCTAATCACCAGCTGGGTGTTAATATGAAAATTATGTATAACAACACAAAAGATGCCTAAAATAAATACATGGATGTTCTTGGCCTCCCTGGGAGGGAGTTTTGAGATGCAAAACTAAGCATCCATCTGCTTTGAGAACATTTAAATTGCCTTGAGCGTTTGTCCAACAAGAGCAGAGGTATTGACCCTGGTGGCCTGGCCTAATTTTTCCCATCATGATTTTAATTCCTCACACACAAGCCTGGGAAACAGAGGGCTATATTCATTAAGCCTTAGCATTCTGGTTAATGCATAGGATTGCAGTACACTTTGTTCCACTCAAAAAGAGACATCCTGTATACTCCAACAAGTATTGGGATAGATGAACACATGCAGAGTGACTGTTTGGTGGAAATTCGTTGTCTGTTTTACCCCACTTAGACCCTTTGCTTACTAAATAGATAGGAGTTTCCTCCTCAAATGCCAGCTGTCTCACATTATTGCAATTCTTAAAATAAAAAAAAAGCTTTTTTTACTTAATATATCTGAGTTGTTTATCTTGAGAATGTACTTTTCATTAGGTGTGTTTTTCCTTTCAGAATAACTGTGTTAATGGTGATTTGGAGTAAACAGCTTTGAGAGTTCTAAGCCTTGAGATCTTGGTTCCCTGAAAAGAAAACGGTCCCATCTTTAAATAAAATAATATAATGAAACATCCATACCATGCAGTGAATGGTACCCTAACTATTTCCATTTACTATCAATACAGAAAGATTGGCTGGGACATTTCTACTGCATTTTACACACTAAAAATTGACTACTGTAATGGTGACAGCCAAAACTGGTACCACATTAAATGTCATACTGTTCTAGTCTTGGTAGTCACCATTGCAAATTTGTTCCTAATTTTAATCAGGCTAAGAAGGGTTGTGTATAGTACCCACAGCCCACATGTCATTGCAATTGGTTTTACCAAGCGTCACTATAGAGATATCAGCACTGTGGTGCCACTGAATGCCATGCCTGTAAACTGACACAATGATTATTGTACTGCTGTAATTTTAATTAAATACAGGCTTGAAAGAAAAACATTTTATTTATAAATAAACCTGCTAAACTAATTTTATTTTTTAACAAATGGCTATTCAAACTTAAGTGGAAAAGCCTGGGAAGAGTGTATATAAAGTACGAAATATAAATAGGATTATAAGGAAACATATGGCTCAAATGCTCAAGTCTCTCGTCTAGATCACATTGAGAGAGTGCAGAACTGTTGGTTCAGAGATCCAGTTCACTGCACACTCAAACTGTGTGTGCTTACTAATTGCGTCCCATGTTTGTCAATCAAAATTTAGCAATTAACTAAAATATTCCCTTAAGTGTCACAGATTGTAACAGTTGGGATCAGCCAGGGTGGAACTGACTGTTGTTGATGTCAACTCCTAAGAAATATTGTTTTCATATCACCACCTCCTCTTAAATTTCAATACCACACATACATATTTCCTGCATTATAGCAGCAGCGAGCAAGCTTTCTTATCTCTCCACAGTAAAGAGCTGATATAAGACAAAACATTCACCTGCAACTGGGGTGATAAAGCACTCGCATACAAAAGAGGCATTTTGTGGAAACAGTGTTATATTTAATTCTTGCCCTCCATACAATACTTCTGCCTCTGAACCCATTTTGACAGGTTTTAAAAAACCTAAAACATAATTTCTTACAATTACTGTACACATCTTGAAAGCTATCTAGTAGCCCAATTAAGACTATTTTCGACTATTTTGCTGTTCTAAAACTGAAAACATAATGCTGTTTATAAGAGAAAGTGTGTATTTGTATTACTGAGTGCTTCAGAAGAATGACTTGAACTATTAAGTCAAAAGTAAGGTTCTTTTTACTGATTTCTCCATACAAGTGCTTGTATTACCACTGCAATAGATTGCACATAGCATAGCGTAATTCTTAAGAAGGGATTTGTCACTAGAAAAACAATAAGTACACAGCATTACCATCGAAAGTACTGTGTAAAACAAATGAGCCTGCTAATATTAAGAATTTTTTTTTTTTAAGTAACAGTATTAGACCCATATTTAATTTATGATATTGCATTTTAGTAACTACAGTTGCAAACATTTTATCTATTAGAATGATCCTCAGCAACAGCAAAATCATTGTAGCTCCCTTTAAAGTCCTAGATCATCTCATCCACTTGTAGTGCCTGCCATTCACTGTGGTTAGTGTATCTCATGCTCGCATAAGGTTAAGACAGAATATTTGTCTTTTCAGAAACAACTTTAAAAACAAAGACTTTGATTGATGCATATCAATTCTGGATTAAGGAATCTGTGAAAAAATGTACTTCTTTAAAAAAGAATAATTTTATAGCATGTTTTTGATTATGATAATGATTATTCTTGTCATTATGAAACATTGTGTTATAGCATTGGGGGCTATTTTGGTTTTTAAAGCTATACTATACTTGTCTGTATTTCAGATCATCTCAGTATACCACGGTAAAAGCATAGTAAAGATGCGGGAAAACAAAAATAAATAAATAAATAAATGACCCCACAAAAAATGGTACAGTGCTACCCCTTTAAAATGCTAAACACGTGCAATTTGTTTTAGTGGAATGGCATTATAGCATTATAGGCAAATCGAACAATGACCATACCACCTTGTGACCAGTTCTGCTGTATAAAAAGGGCCATCTTATAACACGATTATACTGTAAATCACCATAAACACAAAGTATGAGCATGTGAACAAAATACAATTACCATAAAATTACTGTTCAAATTAACCATGGTAAAATTACAGTATAAGGGTAGCCACATAAGTACACGTATCATAAAAGGTGCTTCCTACATTACTAAAACGAATGCTGACTTCAGGAAGTCTGTATATAAATGTATGCCAAGGATTGTTTTAACACAACTCTTGCATTGCCAAGGCTTCAGTGTTATCTGGTCTCCCTGGAATGTTAATTTTTACCAAATATCATCACTTATTATGCTGCTTGTCTTTATTATCTATTGAAAACAACTCAGAATCATGTGTTCTACAGCCAGGACTCTGGAGTAGCAGTGAAATGGGCCATATCATAAGTGGTTGTAACCCAGTAATTAGGAAGTGGCCTTTGCACTATCAATCATATTATTTATAAGATTCTTCAAAGGGATTTTCTGCATGAACTTCTGTCTGTACAGTTGTATGCTGTTTATTCACGTGACTGGGAATAATCCATTGGCAGTTAAGTAGCCAAGTACATGTATCTTTTTGTTACTTTTTTTTGTACGGAATGCTGGTCACAGTTTAAAACTAGAATTATGTACAGTATCTGTTATTTGTATTCATTAACTTAAATAGACAATGCACATCATATAATCGGTACTGGGCTTTGTTAAAGAGGGTGGGCATGGTCAAATGACTAGGATGCAAGATTGTTCCAAGCTTGATTTTTCTATAATTTGTATCTAAATCATCTAAATAAATGCATATTTATTATTATTATTATTATTATTATTATTATTATTATTATTATTATTATAGCCTTTCATTGTGGTCCACCATCCCAAAGCGCTTTACAAGATACAAGACTAGGGTGTGTGAACTAGGCATCAGCAGCAGTCACTTACAACATCCCACCCATATTAAGGCATATGGGGCAATGGCTGATCTATTTCTCTCTTTTTATTTATTTTTTTAATTTAGTCGTTGCCAATTATTTTTTTGTTATTTTCTCCCAATTTGAAATGCCCAATTATTATTTAGACTCAGCTCATCGCTACCACATCAGCGCTCACTTGGGAGGGCGAAGAAGTCAGAAGCTTTGGACAGACAGAAAGCATGGTGTTAGTATACTATGCTACGATTTTTGAGGCTGCAGGCTCATTTCACTACTGAGACTTTAGGGGATGAATTGCTATATGTCATTGTGGAAGGGTGGTGGGTAATTCACTGACACAGGAGACAGACAGGTGGATTTGGCAACACCGCACAGGTGCCCAGTTTTATTTTGGGGTACTCTTTTTCTTTTAGCCCGCAGAGGGCGCTGTTGGTCCATGGTCTGCTTACCAACGATGGTAAACAGAACCACGGGAATACCAAGCGATGGTACACAATACCGGCGCACTTGCAGGTGCTTCGAAACAATAATTCAAAACAGAAGGCACAAAGAAACAGGGAAAATAAAACAGTAACAAAACTACAAATAAAAGGTGCTGCATTTGACAGCTATATCCCAGTCGCCGCGACCCGGATCACCGACCTACACTGCCGGCTAACTAGCCTGCTCCATTACAATACTCCGGGGTCTGCTGAAGGGTTTCCCGCTCTCACTGTCTCACTGTGAAACTCTGTTTATTTTTGCTCCCGGCTGATTCTCGGTCCTGGACCAGAGCTTCCGCACTCTCGGCTCGTTTAAATGGGCAGACCTGAGGAAACAACAGAGCATTAACTTATAGGGCTAACAATCTCCCCAAGACATGCCTCTCAGCCATTCAGGGGAAAAGTCCACACACCCACTTTCCCACCTCCCCGTGTCACTGCCATGCCTCACAGGCGGTTGTTGGACGACTGCTGCCCTCTTCCTGCAGCACCGTGAACACGCCAGCAGAGTCAGCACAGATCTCCACCTGCTACAGTCATTTAAAAGAAAACTTTTAATCTATGAGACCAAAAATGTTTGAGCTAATTTAGTAGAGATGGTAGAAAAAATCTGCATTAAATTAATTTTAATATTGATGAAGAATATATTTGCAAACACACATACTGAAATTCAATGTTTCATTTGAATGATTTCTGCAACCTTTTTTTTCTATTGGTTTAATCAATACATTAATATGATATTCTAAATGAATTAGTAATATTTTTGAGTTCAATTTCTATCAATTATCAGTTACCAGTCCATATTTTGTTCACTGAAAATGTAATCTTTCACCAGTTGGGTCAGAGGACTGCCTTTAGAATGTAAAGAAGCTGTGCTGCACAACATCTAAAGGGATAGCTGAACAAACAATACATTACCATTGTGGGCGTTATGCCTGGGGAAATTTTACGGCTTGTTTAATATTTCCATGTTCACGATTATTAAGACAGCAAAAGCCTAAAACAGTAATAGAATTATTATTTTCCCCTTGCGTTAATATAACATTTTAACTACTCACATCTAGTTTGAATTAAATTCATAACATATATCTCAATATCAGACCTGAGATAAATATAGTTATAAATATGGTTTGTGAAAAGTTCTTATTCAAAAAATAATTAAATACAAATTATAAATAATTGAAAATAATTAAAATACAGTTTGCAGAAAGTAAATATTATTTGAAAATATTTAAATATAAGTAGTTTAAATACTTTAAACTCTTCATAAATATGTAACTGTAACATACAGCAGCCTAATTATAATACTGCATTCTAAGCAGGTTAAGCCTTGTCCTTGTTAACCAGTTATCTTTTGGAAACTGCTCTATTTAATTAGATTTAATTTGATCAATTTATTGAAATATCTGACCATTTTATTTTAGTGGGTAAATATTTGAAAACAATGAAATATCTTTAACCACTGGTTTAATGGCCTGTTTTGAAGTTATTGAATTGAACATATTTAGCATTTTCCTGGTTAGAAATCCTCCTCAGCCACCATGTGGTAATTGCAAGACTTGATACATAATTATACATTTAGGGTAATAATTAGGTTTTAGTTTTTAATTATTCATTAACTATTTGGAAATACCTGAAGTTTATTTAATTATTTTTTTTCAAATAACTTACATATATTTATATGTTTTCAAATAGTATTTTTTTTTTCAAAAAAATGTAAATATTTTCAAATAATATTTTACTTTGCGTTATTAATATTTAAAAACAAAATTGATCGGGCACATATATATATGTATAATATACACACACACACACACACACACACACACACATATACAGTGCCTCAGAGTTTCATGCATTTAAATTAATTTTTTTTTTTTCCCCCCACACGCCATACTCCACACTGTTAAGGGGGGAAAAAAGTTTTTATTGAGATAAAAATTATATATTAAAAATACAAAACTGAAAGATCATTGGATCAATTGAATAAGTCTCCACCCCCCTGAATTAATACTTGGTGGAAGCATCTTTGGCAGCAATTACAGCTGAGAGTCTGTTGGGATAGGTCTCTACCAACTTTGCGCACCTAGATTTGACAATATTTGACCATTCTTCATTACAAAACTGTTCAAGCTCTGTCAAGTTCATTGGAGAGCGTTGATGGGCAGCAATCTTCAAGTCATGCCACAAATTTTCAATTGGATTTAGGTTGGCGCTCTGACTGGGCAACTCAAGAACTTTTATCTTTTTGTTCCTTAGCCACTCCAGTGTAGCTTTGGCTGTAAGCTTTTGGTCGTGTCATGCTGAAAGGTGAACTTCCGTCCCAGTTTCAGCTTTCTTGTAGAGGGCAACAGGTTTTCCTCAATAACTTCTCTGTACTTTGCTCCATTCATTTTCCCTTCTATCCTGACAAGTGCCCCAGTCCCCATAATCCATAACATGATGGTTATTTTGTTTATTTTTTTTAAAAGACTCATCCTGCCTTCTCAGTGGAGAGGAAACTCCCCCCTTAATTGGTACCGGCGGAGAGATGGCTCCCCAACTTTGGGCATACTAGCAATATTGTGTTAGGCCAAATAAATATCAGGAAGTGAAGAAATAATATATATATATATATATACACACACACACACACGCTTGGTGTCCGGACTGCAGTACTTATCGTGGTCGCTCTGACTCAGTCTAGGTTTTTTTTATGCATGTTTTTTTTTAGAATTTATTTGCCCTTAACAATGTCTGATAAGAGCAATGTCTGAGTAATATGTGCATACACACCGCGCTAAGTGTAAAGAGTTAAATAAATATTTGCTTGAGTACAATATAATGGGTAATTTTTGTAACAATATATTTTCTGGCCAAAGAGTCAGGAACATAACCCCAATTTATAACACTGTTCCTATGGAAAAATGTGCTTCTACTTACAACGTGACTTTCACGAACCAATTGTGCCATAAGTGCGATGACTGCCTGTGTGTGTGTATATATAATTTTAAATAACTGACCACTAAAATCTGACATGACTGGAGAATTTCACTCGAGACAAGGGAGACCCCTAGCAGCAGAAACGGCAACTGCTCGACTTGCGACAGTGAGCTCATTCAGTTGGGAGTTTATACCTGTTGCTGAAGGAGACAGAGAATGTTGCTAAATTAATTGCCTGGTTGAGCTGAAGTAGCTTGCATAGGGAGACATTAAGATAGAACGCAATGGCTTGAGCGTGGACTATTCGCAGCTGCAGTGTCAGGCGAGTGCGGCCAAATCAAAGATAGGACCATGAATCCCATTATTGGAGCCCACTCAGAGGAATAGGTAACAAAGCATTGCCACTCCATAATTAACATAGACAGAACAAAACAGTTGTGAGCATAAGGGCGTGGCTATTTTAGTATGAATGAATGCATTTCTACTAATTATGGAGCCTGAATGGCTCAGAGGGGCTGAGCTAGCAGCCTTGGGCTTGAACAAACAAGTACTCTCAAAAATCACACAGCAAGCAGGATAGGACAAACAATCCCGTGATTCAATCGTACTATTCCATAAGTCAACATGGGCATACCACCATCATTTTTTTTTTTTTAAATTTCTAGCCTTGAAAGACAACCCTCTATCAAATTTGCACAATGAATCACTGCAAGCCAAAACGAGAAAAGTGTTGTGAATACATGCTGCCACAATTAATGCAGACAGAACCAATGCAGACATAATGATAAATGTAAACACAGAGCACTGCTGACTGAACATAGAGCAGGGCAGAGCATACCTGGATCTAAACAAATGCATATAGATTAAAACAAACAAGGGGAAGCACTCCTATCAAATATTTTCACAACCAAAGCTCAGAAAAACAATGCAAACAAATAAACACATATACCAAACAAAATGCATATAAATGATAACAAATTAGGGCAAATTTACTCACAACCAAAGTACAGAAAATGTAACAAATGCAAGCGAAAGCCTGGCAAAGCACAAGGAAACACGGGTGGCAGAAATGAAAACAAGTACTGGAGTCTGCAGTGCTGCGGGGCAATACCCAAATGTAAATAAAAATCAGGCAGAGAATGAGTGTTTGAACCAGGGCTTAAATAGAGGGATTAATTGATAAATTGTTAATTGACATATGGCTTGGTTCATTAAGGCGAAGCCCCTGCACATGCCCCTAAATAACACACAATGGTTACAATTAAAGTAGAGATTCAACTTTATAATAAAACAACAATTTATTACATAACATACATACAATTAAATAAAAAAAAAATCATACTTTGACAAAAATATTTGGGCAAGTAAAATATTTCATATAAAACCCATTAGTTGCTAATTATTGACAGTTATCATGATTGAAAACCAACACCTAATGATAATTATAGAATAAATCCATACATAATCATCAAGAGCTGAAAAATAAATTTCAAATTTGTAATTAAAAAAAAATAAAAAAAAGGTTAAAACTAGAATACTGTAACTAGCTCCAGGTGTGGAAGACCAAGAAAGATTTCTGCAAAATCTGGAAGAATCGTTTGAGCAGCCTGGCAAAATCATCAGATTACTGCAAAAGATTTGACACTGGAGTTGAAAGAAGATGGTCAAGAAATTCACGAGTGAACAATTCAATGATACCTTAACAAGATGAATGTCCATGGGCAAAAACCAAGATGCAAACCTTTGTTAAAAACTACACACAAAAGAAAGTGTTTGGAGTTTTCCACTGCTTGAATATAAATCTGATGATTTCTTCAACCAAATGTAGTCAGATGAATCCAAAATATAACTTTTTTTTCACCAAGAAAGCAACAGTATGTTTGGGAAAAAAAGAGAGAAGCATTTAAAGAAAAGTTCACCATGCTCAGTGTTAAACATGGTGGAGGTTATGTGGTGGTATGTGCTTGTTTTTCTTCCTCAGGCACTTGCAACCTTTTTAGTGTACAAGGATCAAAGAATGGTACAAAATATCAAGAAATGTTGCACTCATTTGTTACACACTGCTAGAAGACTTATTGCACAGAGGTTTATATTCCAGCAGGATAATGACCTTTAGGATCCTGCGAAATCTACAAATGAATTTCTGAAAAAAAGGAAGACTACAGTTATAGATTGGCCATCTTAGTCCCCAGACTTGAATACCATCGAGATGTTGTGGATTGACTTGAAGGCCGCTGTTGCAAAAAGGAAACCAAAGTCGACTGCAGAACTCAAAGCTGTATGTGTTGAAGAATGGGCAAAAATATCTCCAGAACGATGCCAGGAACTGGTTTTAAAATACAAAAAAAAGACTGCAAGCTGTAAAGGAAGCAAAGAGTGGGCACACAAAATACCAATGTGAAGGTGCCCAAATACGTTTGAAATTCAGTTTTTGCATGTTATTTCTCATTTTATGCATATTATGTAATTTGTTTTATTATAAAGCTAAATCTCTACTTTAATTTACATCTTCTGAAAGAACAATTTTAAATTACATAAATCACTTTCTTTGTGGTTTGTCTCATTTTGTTTAACTGCCCAAATACCTTTGTCTATGACTGTGTGTGTGTGTGTGTGTGTGTGTGTGTGTGTGTGTGTGTGTGTGTATATATATATATATATATATATATATATATATATATATATATATATATATATATATATATAAGTTTATTTTGCTTATAACAGATAAATTATTATCTTATTTCAATTATAGTTTTAGCCAAATCAGTTATGGCTGCTTTTGGATTAGCCTTAATCCGTCACAGATACAGCTCAGATTCTGCCAAAGAACAGGGACAAAAACAATCAGATTAAAATAATACCCTTGCATCTACCATTGGGAATTATTATCACTGAAACCTTTAAAATTGTATAAACATGAAGGAATTTTACTTTATACCCGTAAAAAGTTTACCACAATAAAAACATAACAGTGTAATAAATCAGTGAAAGCTGAGAGGCATGGGAAACAACATGGAAAACTATAGTAACAATGGTAAAGGCATAGTATAAGAGGGCTCTCGAGTGACGCATCTGATAAATGTGCTCCACATGGTTTGAGTCCAGGCTATTCCACTGCCAACCATGGACAAGAGCTCCCAAGGGGTGGCGCACAACAGCGACCCCTGTAGACTGGTTGGGCGCCTGCGGACTTTTTTTTAAGCTGCCCAGAGCTGTGTTGTCCTCCAACGCTGTAGTTCTGAGCCGGCTGCATGGCAGGCCTGCAGAGTGAATTTTTAATTTTTTTTTCACCGCTTCCGAGTCAGAGCAGGGGTGATAGCGGTGAGCTGAGCCTAAAATAATATAATTAGCTATTTCAAATTGGGAGAAAAATGGCGTAAAAATCAATTGGTGACTACAAATTAAAAAAAAAAAGGTATAACCATGTAGATTAATTAAAGATTTTTTTTTATACATAATAAAATCAACCAATAGAAGATCAGCATTTTCTCTGCAGCAGTTCAATCATAAGTAGGTTTAACCAATGGGAGAGTCAAAGA
The DNA here is from genome assembly GCF_017654505.1 of Polyodon spathula. Taxonomy (NCBI): domain Eukaryota; kingdom Metazoa; phylum Chordata; class Actinopteri; order Acipenseriformes; family Polyodontidae; genus Polyodon; species Polyodon spathula. The sequence goes on from NC_054539.1 coordinate 48,825,556, forward strand.
TCTCCCCCTTGTTATACAGGTGTCCAATCATTAATAAGCCTAGGCAGGACATACATATGCTAGGATATAGTGTAAGCATAGCTGAATTTTGCACAATATTGAGACAGATATTGAGAACTTTGAAGTAATATTTCAAATAGCTTTTTACAAATTAAAAAAAAAAAAAAGTAGGTATACACCACAAATATCTGAACTGATGTAGGCGCCAATTCATTCAAATTGAGGTAATTATGTGGAATTACTTTCTCTGATTTCTGAGCAGTTATTGTCAATAGCCACCAGATTCTCAGGTACCTGTAACAAGATTCTGAATGGCTTAATCTCTTCGGTGCCTAGATGCAGAAGAACAAGAAGGAAGCCAAGTACGTAGCTGCAATGATAGATTAAACAACCGATATCTATATCTATATCTATATCTATATCTATATATTGTATATTTTAGTTCCCTAGTTTTGGGGAAAATTAGCGCAGTCTGTCTCCAATCTTTGGGTGGTAATGCAAGCCGTGGGGTGTTGGTATAGCCCGAAGTACAGCCGTCCTCTGTTTACAAACGCCAACCCTTCAGGTAGATCTCCTGCTGGTTAGTCCAGAACAGTGGTAGGTATTTCCCACAGCACTGGCAAATGAAAGAGGATATCAGATGCAAGGCAGCACCAACTTCTTATGGATTGTATCACAGTTAGTCCATTTGGGTTTGGGTTTGGGTTTGGGTAATGCCAGGCTGCTCTCTGATCAGAAGACAGAGCTGACTGGCTGCAAAGGCTCTCTTTTAAAGGGATCATGATCATCCAAGAATTGGACTGTTACTGTTGTGTGGGCCAGTTGAGGCTAATGAAACCTAATAATGGGATAAACCTGATCCCCTACCTAACCACACCTGCATCCTGTTAGCCCGTTAACTCCTTGACATCATAGCCGGCAAGCACGCTGGCCATAGGTCTTCTGGGTGTTATCTGAAGCACCTATGGGCTCGTCCCTAGCCTGCCATGAACGCCTTCTGGTGGTGAACCTGTGAGCTGGCTCACAATATATACAGTTGTAGCCCCATCCACATTAAAAAAAAAAAAAAAAAAAAAAAAACATGTGCAGAAGGTGACCATCTCCCAACTTAAAGTTGTTTAATTGTTGGGGGGGTTCGGAAGTGGAGAACGAGAGCAGAGGAGATGAGAGAGAAAACTAAATTAAAATAAATCTAGGAGCAGTAATGGAGATGTGCCCAGTCTGACCTGGAATACTCATTTTTTTTATTGTGTTCGTGATTATTTTGTTTAAACTTTTATTTTGCTCTGTGAGCATTGTTGTTAAAGTCTTTTTTTGTTTTGTTATTTAAATAAAACCCGCAGCACGCCGCGTCTTTTGTCCTGCAGTACTGCATTTGTTATTCTTCCTGCATCTGGCCTGACGTCACCACTACAGCCATCCCTGTCACAGAGTGTATAAAAGGGTTAGGCATAATATGATTGCTGTCATTACCAATAAGTAAATATGGGAAAAAATAAAGAGTTATCTGAAGACCTTTATTTTATTTTTTTTTAATAATTTTAAAATGATTTATTGTCATAAAGCTGGAGAAGGATACAAGAAGATTTCCAAGTATCTGAGTATCCCAATTTCAATTATTGTTATTATTATCAAGAAGTACAAGACTCATGACACTGTCACAACCCTCCCTCGTCTGGAAGAAAGAAGGTTCTTTCAACAAGTAGAAGAATTGTGAAGAAGGTTAATAACAATCCGGGATTGACTGCCAAAGATATTCAAAGTGAATTGGCTACAAGTGAGACTGGGGTTTCCATTTCAATCACAGGTCGAGTATTGCATGGTGAAGGTCTCAATGCTCGCAGGCCAAGGAAAAAGACACTCTTAGGAAAATGTCACAAGAACAATTACTTAAAGTTTGCAAAACAGTATTTGAATAATGGATATCAGTTCTGGTCAGAGGTTACTTGGTCACACTGATAGTCAATACATTTGGAGAGAGTCTGGTGAGGCATATAAATAAAATAACACCATACCTACTGTCAAGAATGGAGGTGGTAATATCCTTTTATGACTTTATGACTCTATGGGGCTGTTTTTCCTCTAATGGCACAGGAAATTTAGTTCCAATATCTGGTAAAATGGATTCCATAGCATACCAAAAGATATTGGCCAGTTCTAGAAATTATAAATTTCCATTGGGGTATGTAAACTTTGGACCTATAAACAATATATGCAATAAAACCAAGACCTAAATAAAACCAAAGTTATTTATGATTTACTGTAAATGGATACACTTGCAGTCACTAACATAACATTTAGGAAAATCTAGAATCCTGTTTTTTCAAATTAGATAAGTATGGGAATATGTAATTATTGGATAATATTTCACTGTTTTTGCAGTTTTATATGTAAAGATCAAACCTAAAGCATTACACACCAGAACTGTGTATACCAGCCCTGAATCCTTGGATTATTTTTTGTTAATCACAAGCATTCTTGCAGATATCTTTTTTAGGTGTTAAAAGATTACCACAGGTTTAGACCTGTGATACAATTCCGTAAGCTTTTAACAATTGTATCCTTTTATTGTGAAGTATTGCTACAGACACAAATCACCCCTTTTCTGCACCAAAAAAAAAAAAAATCAATATTAAGGTTGTAACTGCCTTAAATCCTACTGTATGTCCTGTACGAGGAAAAGAACACAGTCACGCTAAGGACAGTTCAGGTCATAAAGAACACCGTGTAACAATTTTTTTTTTTTTTTGGTTCCTGGGTAGTAAGTGTTATTTCCTAATTGCTTATGCCTCAAAAGTATAGAAAATGGCTTTTAATCCCCACAAACTTTGCTTTTGTGACCAGGACAGTAATATTTTGAAATGTACCTATTTTCCAGAACATTCCAGATAGATTCAGTGTTGAGTAAACTTGGAGTAACTTCTAGAACTTTCTAGAACTTTCCAGTAATATAAATAGTAGTATAAATAAAGGGGCCTTAAGCCCACCAGTTTAGTTTAGTTCCAGCTGCCTAAGTGGATACATAGCAGCATTTTTCTGAGATGGCATCAAGAGGCTGCAATGGTGGCATTCCTGATGGGTCTCCCAGGAAGTTTCCCTGCTATCTTTCCCTTTGGGACAGCAGGGACACCAAGGCACACTACCACAGGCGGGACTGGCCACAGCGGACCGAGTTCTCTGTGGGGAGGAACAACGTCAAGTGGGAGCCACTGGTGGACCCCCGGAAGGTGCTGATGCCACCACTGCACATCAAATCGGGCCTTAAGAAACAATTTGTCAGAGCTCTAGATAAGGAGTCGGCAGCCTTCAAGTACCTTCAAGACTTCTTCCCTAAGCTGTCTGAGGCAAAGGTTAAAGCTGGTGTCTTCGTTGGGCCACAGATAAAGAAGATCCTGGAGTGCAATGAATTCCCCAAGAATGAATTCCCCAAGAAGCTCACTAGTAAGGAGAAAGCGGCTTGGAACAGCTTTGTCGCAGTGGTTCGGGGCTTCCTGGGCAATCACAAGGCCGAAAACTATGTGGAGTTGGTTGAGACTCTGGTGAAGAACTACGGCACAATGGGCTGTAGGATGTCCCTCAAAGTCCATATCCTTGATGCACCTCTTGATAAATTCAAGGAGAACATGGGAGCGTACTCGGAGGAGCAAGGCGAGCGCTTCCACCAGGATATACTGGACTTTGAACGCCGCTACCAAGGACAGTATAACGAGAACATGATGGGAGACTACATTTGGGGGCTGATTCGTGAAAGTGATTTGCAGTATAATCGTAAATCTCGAAACACTACTCACTTCTAAATCTTTTGTAGTCATTTTTGTATTACTTTAGTATAAATACATATTAATTTGGATTCATATGTTGTTTTTTTCTGACTTTATGTGAAAGAAAAGACAAAAATTTGCCTGTTTGTGGGGAATAATAGCCATTTTCTATACTTTTGAGGCATAAGCAATTAGGAAATAACACTTACTACCCAGGAACAAAAATTGTGTTACATAATGGAATCAATAACAGTGGATGAGTCTACAGGAAGATATTTGACTTGCCACAGTCTGCCCTATTGTTTGCTAACTAGACTTTAAGAGAGACATATGTCTAATTTATTTTTAACTGTTTTCACCTTTCCAATAGAAAATGACCCCCTCTTTGGAATAACAGCTGTACAGCAAGACATCAGTACAGTATGTGAAATTCATTGGAAAGATAATATATAAGGAGGTTAAGATGGTCATATATAATTTTTTGCATATCGAACAAAGTTTGTATAGGTCCATAGACTTGACAGTGAACTGGCAATGATTTGACCATGGAGTAACCATGTATGTCTATGGGTAAATACCATGTAAGACTGAAACCCAAGCCAATGGGTTGACCACATCTTGTTACTGTCGAGTAAAATCTGCACATTGGAAAACCAGATTAAATTGATGACTGTGAATCCTAACTGGTCATCTGGAACCTAATGTGATCGCACTGTCTCTGAGAAACTACAAATTAAATTTGTACAGCGCCTGAATGCTTAAGGCTAGTACCTTATGTTTCCTTTTTTTTTTAAATGCCTCAAGTGGTGATACCAAATATGTTTTGAATTATTTCAACCTGCAGTGAACAACTAACAGGTACACAGATTGATATGGTTTTCATTTAAAATATGTATATCATAAAAATAAGGTATTTATAGCTTTAGAGGATGTATTTCTGTTCCAATTCGAAATTCCCATGACAGAACCAGAAACTCATGAAATCATGTCAGGTGGGTTAGATGGTCAAACTGTATGGCTGCCTCAATTACATGTTGGTGGATGGTTTAATTTGAAGTTAGTGTTTTCACAAGCTGATCTACCTAGGCACATACAGTATCACAATAAAATGGAATACCAAAAACTGCTCAGAAATGATCAACTCAAAGTCATTTATTTCCTTGAAATGGGATTTAATTTGTTTTAAGGCACTAGCTACTGTAGTAATGTTTTGATTAGTTTATTGTCGTTAACTGTAAATACACAACAATCATACCCTTTAAAATGAAGTTTGTCACAAAATGGTAATGGGTAAGTGGAAATGCAAAGATAATCATTTGAATGGGTTAAACAGGTTAAACACTTTTTAATTTGCTCCTTTACTGCCAGTTTGATACATTTACAGTTGTTATATTTATCAACCAATCAATCAATCAATCAATCAATCATCCAGTAAATCTTTATTTTATATAGCACCTTTTATAGTGGACCACCATCACAAAGCGATTTATCCCACAAATCTGTCTTTGCCTTTGATTTGCACTTGCTTCAAAATAGGTCCCTAGAAGTTTGTCATTTTAGAATTATGTTTTCCAGACATTATTCATATGTTATTGTTTTAGTTTGTAAAAGCACAATGCCAAAGTGGATTCATTGTTCGGTATATATTATTTCCTCTTTTCCACACTGACTGTATCCCAACAGTAGACATATATGTGAGTTGTAAATGTATACTTTTCCATATTGAGGACGTTATAGTAGCAAATATTTAGTCTTTTCTTAAAATCCACTGAACATAGTAAACATATTTTCTTTCTGCAAGATACAAACAACACACAATGATTCTTTACAAAGCTCACCCAAGGGGACATTTAGTAGATTTTTTCCCCCTGTCTAGCCATGGTTTATTATTCCAAGCCAAAAACTTTTGCAGTTATGGTGAAGTATCTGGGGACCCCATATGTTCTGGGGATGCAGCAGAACCAAGACAAGCTGATTGTGGTGCAGGCTGAATTCAGTCATGGGGATACAACTGAACCCAAGAAGCTGCACTTCATTTTCTGTACCTGGAACCCTGGGACACCCAGCATTCTCAGCCTCAGCCAAGTGTGACATTTCATTTGAATGTGACAGCAGTGGCGACCTTGTCATTAACTAACAATGCTTACAACACCCGTAACATTTGTAATGCAGTTAATTTCAGTTAGTTACAAAAGACACATGGCAGTTTTATTGATATTTAGAATGCTTTGGAAGACTGATGGTATAGAATGCTGAAACGCTACATTATATTAAAATTTTACTTTAACATCTGTTAGAAATTGTGTTCAAAATTGTCTTTTTAAGCAGTATATTTAAGAAGAAATCTTGATATGAACCATTTGTTTTCTTAGTGCTGGAATAATTATTCTTGGTGAAAGATTTATTTTGGTAGCACGTCTGAAATTGCTTTCTATAAAACAAACTCTGCATGTATTAATAAGCCCTTTGCTTAAATAATTCTTTCATACAAATTGAACCTTTAAAACACAAAAATGTATATTGTAGTGTTTCGGGTTCTTGGGATAGAAAATGAGACTGAGGCTGGATGGAGCTGAAAGCTCAAGTGGTTTATTTTTAACACAAATAGCACAAAAATAAATCATAAAGTAAGGGGAAGGGAACTGGGAGTTGAAAATGAAAATAAAATGTTTTACTTGTAGGATCGCTACATACTATGCTCCAACTAGTATTGGAACACAGGTAGATTAAGGGAACTCACACACTTCCAAACTAACCCTATGGCTTGCCCACTAAGGGAGACATGATACTCAATCCTGCCATCTAGTGAAAGCCAACAGTAATACATTTGACACCTTTTAGTACAAATGGTATCAATTGTGTTACATGGTACGGTTCACAAAAAGCAATAACTGAAAAAGTAAACAGACTATAACACATATTGAAAAATAATAAGATCCTTTAACATAATGCAAGCTCTGTAGTTAGCTTATCCTGCGCGGTTTCCATTAAAAATAATTACACATGCTGTATAACTTGTGGGTAAGGAACATTAGTAAAGGTGTAGAGATGTTCTGTGGAAACTTAACCACGACACGTGAGTTGCATCTAATTCTGTTTTTCTAAATAAAATATGTTATTGTTTTTGAAAATTAATGTTTATACAGAAATAAATTCATTAATTCATTGTATTATAGAACAATAATTGCTACAATACATCTGTACATGTTGTATTTGAGTGTATATAATGCAACTGCCTTACAGTCATGTAAGGTCATATATCATTGATTAAATCTTTTCTCCACTCCCTTATGCCTGTTCATATAAGTTCAAACCATATGTATATATATATATATATATATATATATATTATATATATATATATATATATATATATATATATATATATATATATAATATATTGATTTCAGAAAGGAGACATCAACAAGATTTGAAATTAACAAGTATTTATTGTATTTGACAAATGTCCATACCAAAATGAAACATAGCCATCCCTATACACTGGTCGAACTATGATGTAATGTATATTTATTGAATGATAACTAATGCCAGCAGGCAAGACAAGTGGCACCTACCCCCAAAAGGACAAGGCTGCCTAGCCTACCTTGAAATACAAAATAACCACACAGCTCACGATTATGATAAAGATATTTTTATAAATATGGATAAAGAGTTTTTTTTTTTTTTTTTTAAACATAGTGATAAATTAATTCAGGTTCTGATCACTGGAGTCCAAAATACAGACCCACTTAGAATGAAAACATTTGTTTGGTGTGGGCCTGTCCACTGGAGCTCAACAGATGCCACTTTTTCTAACCGTACTACCTAAAAAAGAGAAGAAAAAGAAAAGAAAAAGAGGGGGAAAAAAACTGCAAATAAAATGCCAAACATATCTTGCCAGTGGGCAGGACAAGCAAAGCAATTTCACTTTCCTCCGGGACAGGCCTACCTCAAGCTCTTTCACCTTGCAGAATTAAATCGCCCTGCACTCGGGTAAGGAAAAAAACCCTACTCACCAAAGGTGACAGGAGGAAACCTTCGGGAATCCATGGCAGAGGTTCAAAACAGAATACATTTTTTTTTTACACTTTGTTTTCCTTTTCCCTTTTTTTTTTTTTTGCACTGCTAAAATGTCCAAGTCATTTTTACAGATGTAAAGTTTGTATGCCCCAGAAGTCCATCACCCCAATGTCTTATTCAATTGCAGAGAAATGTTGCTCGAAGCAGCTGAAGTAGCGGCAGAGATTCTGAAGGAATGACTGGAGTAATTCAATTGGGAGAAAATCCAGCGCGTAGTAGAGATGCGAGCAGATGGTCATAGAACAAATTCCTGGAAACAACTGATCCTTCGGGGGTAAAGAAGAGGGGTTTCAATGAGCTGGTGCCTGGGTGCATAGACAGTCTGGCTTTGTTGAGCTACATTTGAGAATGGACCTTGCTTTGAACTTTCATTTGGGGTGCCACATCGTACTCAACCAGAGTGGCTGGTCTGGTGATCTCTGGTCTACCTGAACTGTAGGATGAAGAAATGTAGCAGAATTAAATTGCACCGCTTGGCGAATGTCTCACGCAGGTTGGATGGAGTGAAGTCCATGTTGTAAGAGACACCACCAACCATGACTGGTTATGTTACAATACAAAACCAAAACAAAACACAACACAATTTACTGTTCATCCGACACTGTTTCACGGGTGTGGGGATATATATATATATATATATATATATATATATATATATATTATATATAATATTATATATATTATGTTATTATTTATTATTATTGTAGCGTCACCATTATTTGTTATTGTTTAAGTTATTTACTACCTTGTGGGAATGCGTGTCTGATCAGCTACATAATATAATTAGCTGCCAGTCACGCATCCATAGTAAACCCGTGCAGAATGTGCCCAAAGGGTTAACAAGATCATTAATAGCTAGTTTATCCCTCGGTCACCACTATAAAAACCTGTAGCTTTGGCTGCAACGAACAGTGAGTAAAGGAGAGAATGAGCGAATGCTACCGACCAGCAAAAAAGGTACTCGTTAGAAGAAAGCATATTAGTTAGTGTCTGTTTTGTTTGGAAAAATGCACCCTTTCTTTTTTGTGTTTTTGTTTAACTATTTGTTTTGTTTTTTTAATTAAATAAAACGCTGAGTGTCGATGCGCTCAGTTTCAGCCCCAGTAACCGTTTTTTGTTGCACTTTTTCCTGGTCCATGACATCACCACCCATGCCACTCAAACCTGATCACAGAGGCCTAGACGAGAGTGCTATTTAAAAGGAAGTTTGATTCCCATGTGATTAGTGGGTGGATTCCCCTTTCAGAAAGACAACATAGTTTCCAAGTTGTGTATATACTGCATTGCATTTGACCAACATTTTGTAAAAATATTAGGTTTGTCACTACTACCATATCCTATTTTTTTCTAATATTATTACTTCTATCCAATGTTTCCACTATTCTGCAACAGAGGGAGGTTTTGATTTTTTCCAGTGACTTTCAGTGATTTTTTTTGTTGCCAATATGCTTGCTGAAAATATTACCCTTTCTTTGTATTTAGGTAAATCCAGGTTAGATATAAGTCCCAATATTAATAGAGATGGTCTTTCTGGAATCTTTTATTCTATCATATTAGATATATGATTAATAATTTGATTCCAGAAGGCCCTGTGAACCTGCTATTTTCTATAAAAAAAGACAGAGAAATAGAAAAAATTTTCCCTCTCGCTCTCTTTCCAATAAAATATGAAACTAACTGTATTATGAAAAAAAAGTGCTAATCATTTGAAAATATTTTAAAATCATATTTCATAAAGCCGCGGTGCCACAGATTTAATATTAACCAGTGATGCTGTGTCAAAAAGGAGGGAAGGCTACAGTGACATGAACTCCACTGTAGTAAAGGTCAACTGTTCATATGACAACAGAGATAATTTGGCAGATAATGCACTCAAATGATAATGCATACAAATGACAATGAACTCAAATGATAATGCACTCAAATGTTTAACACCACCACAGCATGGTGATTAGTCTGTGCAGTCATATACAGCAGCACAGAAAAAATAAAGCTGACTCTTCAAACTGTACTTAATACTTGTATTTAATATGTATTAGGCCACCGTTTGCCCAGCCTTGACCCAACATGACATAGACTTCACAAGGTGCTGGAAGGTGTTAAGGGATGTTAATCTATTCAATCATTAATATGGCATGTAGTTGGTACATATATCATAGGTAGGCAGATGCTTGAGATGAATGGTTTGTCCAAGTTCATCCAAAACATGATCAATTAGATTGAGATCCAAGCATTGTGGTAGACATGAAAGATGTCTGAAATATATTTATTTCTCTCTAAGGATGGATGCACTATTGTCTTGAAAGTAGCCACTGCAATCAACATAAAAGTGCAGCATAGTTAGGTGGACTGCAACAGTGTTTAAGTAAGTGATGGCATTCGTTCTGCCTTCCACATTAACCTCTTGCGCCCTCTTCTCCGTGGGTGGAACATGGTACTGCAATTACACATTAAATTTCAAAAATCATCTGTAATATTATTACAAAAGCAAAAAAAAAAAAAAAAAAAAAAAAAACCTGACTCAATATCAAAAACGTTGTTTTCCTTCCGTCAAACGGCGAAGGAATTTTTCGAATTCGCCATTTCACCGCTGAGATATTCCCTTTGCAATTTGTCTGGTACCTCACGGTTCCAAAACAACACCGATCGACTAGCTGTGCATTTCGCTGCTCTGGCCTTACATTTATCTGTTGATGGTGAAATCTCCTTGATCACGTTGTAGGAGTGGTCACAAGCTGTCCAATCATACCTTGACTTTGTTTGTAGCCGAATCGAAGAGTAATCGATGTGTGTATTTAAACAAGACACATAGTTGGAAGATAGAGCACAGCGTTACGCAGATAGGATCAAAGTTTCTTGCCGTTTTCTGATCATTTTTCAATTTGTTAAATTTATAAAATCGAACGCAATGGCGAGCGGTGTTCCAAGCAATCCAAAAGAAGTCGATTCTTTAGGGGCACATAGAATTTTTGTTAACCATTTTTATTGCATAGTAAAGAGCAACACCATGTGTCATCTGTGCTGTGCTGCTGTATATGGTCCCTGATCTTTACAATGCAATACAAGTTGCAAAAAGTAATTGTTGCTTCCCAGCCATCTTTATTATTTTCTCATTGATGTTCATTGATTTAGATTATTGCATGGGACTGTTTAGCAAACAATGATTACAAGGAGTGATGTTACTCACCTAGAGACAGTGTAGGTTTCTTAGCCTTTCAAGATAAGCTGTCTGCCTGTTCCAACAATCACTCACTCAGTTCCTTTGTTTGCCACATGTCAATCAAAGTAAAGATGAAAGGAACTGAGGTGTTTTCAGTCTGGCAGCCTGATTTAGAGCAGCATAGGTGTTTGCAATCTTGTTCTTGTTCTTCTTCTTCTTCTTCTTCTTCTTCTTCTTCTTCTTGACATTTAGCAGATGCCTTTATCCAATAATTAACATATGTTCACCTGTCAGCAGTGCTTGAATGAGTATAACCACTTTATTTTGAAAAAAAAAAACCTCATTATTTTGCTTCTTTACATTTACATACTTTCAAGCAAGTGAGTAACAAAAATACAGTCAGGTACTGATAATTCAGAGCTACAAAAAATCTCAGTAGCAACATTCTTCTGCACAAACATACAGTTATGTGAGAGCAGTGTGCCTGACAGTTGTGGCATATGAACTAAGAGTATTTGTCATGCATACTCATCATGGATACATTTTGGGCACCCCAAAGCTCTCCAAAAAGGCCATCTTTTGAATGAAATATTGGACAAATAAGTAAAATAGAGGATTACAAAATCTAATTCATGTGGCAAAGTATAGCATGTGAGGTGCCAGAAGGTAACCTCCCTTTTAGAACTTGCTCAAGAAACTGGTGTACGACTGGCCATAAAGATTTACACAATATTTATTTTTGGAGAGGTTTGGGGACCCTTGGGCCTAGCTTTGTAAAAACTCATGAGAATTTGATCCCTTTAATCAATCAGTAACATATTTTTATCCAGTATAGTAGACATGCCGGGGAAGCACTGGAAAAAAATCTGGCTCTTTTCATGTGCTACAAGGTGAAAAAATGAGGACAGAATATAAACAAATGAAAAGTGTTTCTTGTTATCTTTTTTATTCTGGATATCTCCTTCCAATGTGGTACTGAGTAAGACTTATATCAAATCTGAGTTTTAGTCCTAATGGTCAGGGGGTTATCTTGAATTCAAGCCCTGAACCATGCCTGTGCTTTCTAAACTTTGGAAGATAATGTGATTTATTTAAGGTCATAGCCCTCCAGGCGGAAATTGCCTGTGGGAGGCTAGAGGTTTAACAGGTTAATCAAGGGATACAGGTTGTACCATGAGCCCCACATTAGTATGATGACATATCCAATTGGGTAGCCAGGTTCTAATAAAGGTGCCGGGCAGTGTATCATATACATTATATAAGCCTACATTTATTCAGTTCAGTGTATGCATGACAGTTTATTTAGTCAAGCTCAATAAAAAAAGAAATAAATATTTAAAACCCTGCTTCATTGACTTTTGTTTGGGATATTAACAGAGGGCTGTTACTGATTACCATATTCCTTTATATCAAATAAACTGGGTTTAAGAGTGCAAGGTGTCAAATATTCATAATATGTTTATAGGCCCTGTTGCTTTTTGGAAAAAAAAAAAAGAAAAGTGAGTAAACCTTCAAAAACACTACCAGACACCAATGTCATACAAACTGGGTACTTGTAAAATAATTCAAATTAAAAAAAATCAAACTAATAAGTATAAGTTGTATATATCACTACAGAGCCATCAGGCACTCCAAATACAGCAAATAAATAACTAAATAAATGTTTTTAATTGAATGGTTCTGTGGCAAAGTGTTTGATAGTGTACAGGTGATTAAAGAACAGACAGACAATTGTAATCCAGGTGCAAAGGTTTGTTTTTTAAGTCCAGGGCCTGATGGCAAAACAAACAGTAAATACTAATGGAGGTAAGTAATACAGTGGTGCGTATTACTTAATTTATAATCCCTGTTTTTATTATACACCCACACAAAACACATACGCAAGTGCATTAGTGCATGAATTAGTGCTAGTGGTGCAAATACAGTTTTATTTGTGTGGTGCAGTGCTGTTCTGGGTTTGTGCTGGCCTATGGTGACAGCTCCGGAATGTGTTAGCTGTCTAATGATAACACGTAACAAATAGAACACTCATGATTTTTCAACAACAATAGAGGTCCTTCCGGGTTACTTAATACCAACCAAAGCGAAGGAACAGATACATCACTTCGACCCCTATTTATACCATCACTCATGACCCCTTGGTAAACGATTGCTGCTGCTCCTGTAATCCGCAGCTACCCCACATTCCCTTCAGGGTCAATCAGTTAGTGTACCGAAGTTCTGTATCTTTTCTACATGACTGACTTCCTTTTAACCCTCGGAATGAAGTGTCAGGTCAAGTAGTCCAGAGTATTCTGTTCCCGTTACTTAGAGCCCTCACAAGTCGGGAGGGAGATTTACCACCAATAATCATTTTCTTCCTGTTACAGGCTCTTTTTGGTATCATAAACTGATAATTTGCTATTTATTATTTTATTCACAAATTACAGTTGAACTTCATTCCAACTTGGAACAAAATGAGGTGAAGTCCATCTCATTAAACAAATGCAAACATGGTAATGATGCAGTGGCAGAGCTTTAGAATAGCAGGACTGGGCTACATTAACAGTTTTATTTTATACCACATCAATTTAAGTCAACGACTCCTATGATCTTTTTTTTATTTTTATTTTTATTTTTTACTATTCACCATCACATACTGTAATGTTCAGGTTGCATGGGATTTATCCCACCACTGATGTAAACAGTGTCTGATCTCTGTGCATGTTTTCCAATTTAATATGATTGCATGTCCATTTACATAAATTATTTACATATTTAAATTATAATGAAGTGTATATATATATATATATATATATATATATATATATATATATATATATATATATATATATATATATATATATATAATATTTGCATAGAGAGAAGGGCCATAGTCAAAAATTATTGCTCCAAGGGAAGACTATTGTTACCGACAGGGGCCTATAATGCCTAAAGCCAAGCTGAGTCTGCAGTACATATTTAATATATGAAACAGTTAAGAAAATAAGTGAGGTAAGGTTAGATAGTAAATAGGACTGTATATATTTTGTTTAAATAAGCTGATACAGCAGAAGTAAATAAATAACATAAATAAATAACAGAAAATGTTTTTGAAGTTCATACCACATAGCTATCAAAGTCATTTTGGCACACAGCTCTCTGTCTGGCTTGCTGACTGCTGCATAATCCAGTTCAGATCTCCACCGTTTTATTTGTTTACATCGTCGAGATTAATTTGTTTGAATTTGAGGAAGTCAGCGACAGTGATGTTTTAATCTCCATTTTAGTGTTTGGAGCATCTTTCCTATAGTATGTTTTGTAATTTGTTTTCTGTTAAGTCACAGAATCGCTGTTCAGCAGTTTTTTCACATTCAGCCATTTTCTCTTATTGTGAGGACTGGAGGTGAAAAGGATTCTTTTGAACAGTGATATGAACCAATCACATGTCAGAAGGGAGACTATTGCCCTGTGGTGTAGGGATTAGTGCAATGGTTAAATCTATTTTTGCTCCTATGATGAGGTTTTAACCAATCACAGGCCAGAATTTCCACGCACTATATATTAAGCAGAATATATTAAGTACTTTGGCAGACTAAGAAGAAGAGGAGAGAAAAATGTAGTCCAGTAGGTGCCAAAGGACTACATTCCCCAGAATGCCATGGGAGGAAGCCAGGATGAAACTCACCTGGCCCTATAATTTATGAGTGTCACCTCCCTGTGATAAGCAGGGTGGTATATAGCAGGAGAAAAATGTTTGTTTGGGGCAGTCTTTAGTCTGTGTGAAAGGAGAGGCTGTCAGAGCAACCAGACCTATGTGGTTTAAAAAAAAAAAAAAAAAAAAAAAAAAAGGTAGTGAAAAAGCTTTTGTGTTTGTGTGCGTTTTGTTTAATCAGTAAATGTCTTAGCCATCAGTTGTTAGCTAGTGCTGTGGAAAAAGTGTAGTTAGTGCTCCAAAACGGAGTAAGGTTTTTTGTTTTGGTTTGTTTTTCATTTTCTGTAAATAATAAAAACCGCACAAAAGTGCTTTAACTTCAATTTCTGTGTCTGGGTCTGCTTGAAAACAAGGGAAACCTTTCACAGTACCTTACTGTTAAATGCAAAATATATGTTGAAGCCTTTACTACTGTATATGCAGAAACAAATGCACACACACACACACACATAATTGTGCTGGAATTAGGTTAAACATATTGGTGTAAAATGGAGAATGTATGATGAATTAATGAAATAGGGAAGATTAGAGCAACATCCTAAATCTTAAAAAACAATAACTATATCTTGTAGGCAAAAATAACACCAGTAAAAACGTATAAAAGGGTAACTAGTCGGCATAAAATTATCTTCTTCTAATGCTACAAAACATTTTTTTTAAATGAATGATTCCAGCTGATGCCCCAATAAAACTTTTTGCGTTTTTCATTTGATGAGATGGATGTTGACTCGGGGCCAGTAACAGTGGGGATATACTGGAACAATATTTTGACAACACAGTCTTAAAACGAGCAATAGAAAATTATATAGAGACAATGGCTGTTAACAGATATTTGTAAAAGGAAAGTACATATATTTGGACTGAGTGCATCATTTGCAGTTCACTGTGTTATTTTAGACAGACCAGCTATAAAACTGCAATCTGCATGCAAAGTGTCACAGCTTGATGCTTAACCAGCAACTTTCAAAAAACTATTGGAAGGGTGGACAGGAAACTGTGCCACAGAACAGAGTGGGAAAATGGGTTGTTTCAAGTGCATGAAACTGAGCTCAACGAGTAATTCATTTTACTTGTTTTATAGGTAGGATTGGAATTTCTCCCAGAAACTTTAAGATCCCACGTATTTTGCCCATGCCTGACTTTGTGCTTTGGCAAAATGTCCTGCCAGAACTGGTGGCTGTAATCAGAGTGTATAAATACACCAGATGCCTTTAAACATTTATCTCGGTATGAATCTGTACAGAAACAGATGTACAGCAGAGATAGGCCTGAGGTTTTTCTTTTTTTCTTCTAGTTTTGCAATTTTCTAAAATACCAAAACAATCTGCAACAAAATATAATTAATTGTATTCAAAAGAACAGACAGAATATTTGGCTCAGGTCACAAGTGAAAATAATTTGGTGATCACAACTTAGTCTTCAGTGTCCTTCTCACTGTAATGAGTGTTATTGACCTTCACCTTTTATGAGCACTAAAATAAAATTAAAATAAAATACAAGATAGAAAAAAAAGAAGAAACAAACAAGTAAATATTACTGTTTATTCTATAATTCATTCATTTTCTAAACACAGGACCATATCTTACTTGTTGTTGGGTGACTGGATATGCAGTTTTCCAAAAATATAAGTCTGACAGATAGATAAAAGGATGCATGAACAAACACCCCCCTATACCCCAAAAATGTTACATTCTCTATGACTTACAATATACTAAGTAATGTTAATACCAAGTTTAAAGACAATTGGATCAGCCACCCAGTGACACCCAAAAGGGGTTTCAACACCGCGCACTGGGGGAGGGGCACCACTAAACTAAATTAACAGGTATATGGAATGGAGGTGAAGTGACCAGGAATAGCAACAGAATGTTCAAAATTTTATTACAATGGTCTCAGAGTGACATAAAACATCAGTTTAAATAGCTATACTCTCAAATACATTAAAGTTTTAATAAAAATAAAGGTGGTTGGGGGGGGGGGTCAAATATATAAAACCAGCTAATAAACACAGTATATTTTGAAGGTAAGAGGCCTTAGACCAACTTCCAGCAGCAATGACGTGTCTCATTAAGAGTATTAGGAGAAATTAGCAGCAAAATACCAGGTTTAATAGTATTAGGCAAGCAGTAAAGTACAGGTTTAACTGTTTTTGAAAAATAATCAGCAAGATATATGTTTAACCATTAAAACAGTTTCACAGCAAAATACAGATCTCAACACAAATCGGGGATTAATCAGTTGTTAACAAGACTGGCATGACTTAGCGGTTAAACAATGGGAACACAATAAGAATTACTTTACCTAATTAGCAGATCAATCAGGTGACTATTGCTCTCAAATGCGCCGGTAAACACTCAAGAAAAATAATAAAAACATTACAAAATACAAATCACCCAACAAACTATACTGTTTGCAAAACACCAAGCATAATTGTGACATACAGGTGGTAAATCTCCCTCCCGACCTGTGAGGGCGCTGACACTTCGTTCCGAGGGTTAAAAGGAAGTCAGTCATGCAAAAAGGAGCCGGAGCTTCGGTTCACTAACTCATTGACACGGAAGGGAAATGATGTGGCAGCTGCAGATTGGAGGACCGTCTGCAATCGTTTACCAAGGGGTCATGAGTGACGGTATCAATAGGGATTGAAGCGATGTTATCTGTTCCTTCATTTTTGGTTATTAATAAGTAATATATGAATAATCATGAGTGTTAGTTTTGTTCTATCTATTTGTTTACTTGTAATCACTAGACAGCTAACACGTTCTGGAGCTGTCGTCAGAGGCCAGCACAAACCAGAAACAGCACTTCACTTGTATCACTATAAATTGTATTACAATCACTAATTCACGTACTAACCAGACTTGTGTATGTGTTCTGTGTTTAATGTGGGGACTATTATTTTGGGACCATCGAGGGGGTTATTACGTAAGTGATGCACGCTGCTGTATTACTTACCTGCATTATTATTTACTGTTTGTTTTACCGTCAGGCACTGGACATTAAAAAAATTAAAAAACAAACCTTTGCACCTGCATTACAATTGTCTGTCTGTTCTTTGATAACCTGCTCCTGCAGACTATTAACCACTTTGCCGCTACAATAATGAAATACATTAATAAATAAACAAACAATGACCTTTACGGTGCTCAGAGAGCAGAACGCAAAACTGGCTTTAACAGCCAAGGAAGCAATACCTCCTCCACACGTAATTGCTGGCCAGCGAAATATGATTAAGACAAAAAACACTGCAAACACAGAAACAGTGCGTATCCAAAACACTCATTTACAGCAACACACCGAATCTCAGGTCCTTCGTACCTATCAGTCCTACCTCTCTCTCCCATTCAAACAAAGCAAAATTATCCAATGAATCACTAATAAATCAATCAATTAAGAAAAGGGAGCACATGAAACGAAGCACTTAGAGCAGAACACAGACAAACACCTAGTTGCCTAGAAACGAATAAAGAATCAAAGTAGCCCTGTTACACTGTGGTAGGGGCAAGTTACATATGAAGCATGTCTTCCAATGCAATTAAGGTTTTAGCTGATCCCTCCTGGCACAGTAATTGTTATTTCAAATGTGAATTAATAAATCATGCCCATGTAGTTAAGAATTAAAAAGGGTCTCTTGTACTGCTGCTTAGAGCACTGTGCTTGAGTACAGAGATGAAGGAATATTTACTGAAAAATGAATGCATTTTGCTTTGATGTTTGCTTTCGTACACTCAAATGCTGTACACCACTCCAGGCATTTGAAAGACTTTTGAACACTTCATTAATACAATATGCAAATGGTTTACCCCTACTTCTTTGTTTAGATGTACAGGCTGCTGCAAATACAAAATGTATGCTGAGTAATGTGAACTGTCCACATGCTCGGCTCTAAATGATCCTCAAGGGCTTCTGGTCTCTTGTGGTATCTACAGAGCACTTTATCTATCACAGTGAGTTAGTGTAAGACCTAGTAATGCACCTTTAAGTATGTGAGTCCTTTTAAGTCAGTTGGAGGTCAGGTCCGCGGCTATATAAAGTACAACCTTTTGAACATTTGTTTTCACTTGCCAGTCCAGTGGCTCAGATGGCACGCAAAGACGGTGTTCAATTTTGTCTTTTTGATTTCGGAACTGTCAAAGTTTGCATTTTCCTTAACAATCTTCCAACGTTTACAGAAATAATGACTTGCTAAAGCATGACTGCCTTTTTTTAAAGAATGTTTGAGCTTATAAAGATACATTTATATACCACATAAATAATTAACATTTACGGTAGTTACAGTACACTAGGCAAAATTTAAAAGAAGCAGCATTTTCATTGCTTGTAATTGATTTTAATAGAGAGATTTGTTGATTTTTTTGTGTTAATAACTTTGGTGCTCATGAAGGGTACAGGACTGACAGCAGGGGAGAACAGTCTTCACTATTGATCCACAGAGCAGGGATATAGAGCAAGCTGTGACAATATGAGCTCCATTACATTGCCGTATAAGTATCCTAGTCCTTTTTGCAAAGCTTGTCTCTTTCTTTTCCATCACCTACATGACTGTAACTCTGTGCCCATTGCTGCTTTTTTCTTTCTTTCTTTCATCTCAAAACTTAGTAAACCTTGGCAGAATTGTTGCCCATGGTCACTCACAGTATATAAATTACCATGTGTAAAAATGGTTCTAACTGCAATGCCATACTGTATAATACCCCAATCTATGTCTAAAAATGGGTAACTATGGTCAATTATGACTAAATCTGTGTTAACCATACTAATAGTCAATGATTTATCCATAAAATACCTGGGTACAGGAATTTCTGTTTGCTCAGAACTGGATTACAACAGAACTTAAGCCAACAGATACAAATAATTTTAGCCTAAACCGTGACTAGCTCTGGTGTCTACTTGATGTACTTTTTGTCTCACTCAATTATCTTCTCATACACAGCCAGGCATATTCACAAATACATGAACCTGATCAGATAGACTTGGCAAAATGTGTGTTTTTAAAATGGGAGTTAAACTGTACTAAACTGCCTGTCTGGCATTTGATAAGACCCTCTGTTGTTTGACTGAAATACATTCCATTTCTGCAAAGCATTAACAATCAATACAACTAGATAAACACAAGCTTAATTGGTATCCATTCTGGACAAATACCCATGCTTTTCTACTGCTGACACTCAAACTTGGCTAGTTGGTGCCTGCAATTTATGTGAGTCATAGTGCAGTACAAATATCCTCACTCCAAACAGGCAAGTCTATATAAGAAGGTATTTCACTACCCATATATTGGGTATTATATTCATATATTTTTTTTAATTTATTATAATTATGGTCCGAGTACATTTGTTTTTCTTTTAAACTTCACTGTATGGGAAAACAAAACAAAACAAAACAAACAAAAAAAAAACATCAGAAGAAAAATGGCAATAGAAGGTACTTAAGATTACTGGTAGACTGTACTAGAGCTAAACAATGCCACAATAAACCAGTTTTCATAATTTTTACAGGTATTTTAGAGACAAATATTTCCTAAACTTTTGCACTACTTTTCTGAATGGAATAAATAATAAATATAAAATATAATATAATAAATGTTCTGTTTTAAACAAATAAAGCACAAGAATGAGGAGCTTGGATATAGTTATCACGGGCTGAAAAGTGTCTTATCCTGGCTGGTATCTGATTCATCTTAATATGGACATACTTACATACTATTTAAGAGTATCTTCCAGAGGATGTGACTGGCTTTCCACAACCTATTATCTATGCACAACCCCTCAATCATATGAAATGCTCTTTTTTGAATGCAGCACCCCTGTGCACAACCAGAAAAGTGAAAGAAACTAGGCTCTTTCCTGCATATTTTCCTGGTCAAGTTCTTCCATGATTGGCAGTACTACAAAAATCAGAGCCTACTGGAAGCGCTGAAAGATTACTAACATTAGAACTTTAAAAAAAAAATGCAGTTGTACTGGGAATCGACTGAATTTCAAAACTGAAGAAACACTGCAAAGAGAAAGGCTAAAACTAAGACTAAAAAAGCCTCGCCAAAATGTTTATATGATTTGTTGTTTGAGTGTTTGAATTTTTAACACCACTTGCATAATGTCAACACAAAACTTCCTCTTGCATCCTTATATTCTCTTTTTCTATCTATCTCTCACTTTCTCTTCACACTTTTAAAGCTTGTTTTAAAATATGATTTATTTAATTCTATGCAGCTTGTTCAAAGGCCAGTTTGCAATTCATAGCCCCAGGTCTAACATGTTGCTAAAACCTAAAAAAAAAAGTGAAGTGCTAATGAAACTAAACACTTACCTTCGTGGCTGAGATTAATATTACTTCCAGTCAATCCAAAGGTTGATATGGGTGACATGGTGAAGGAGCAGTGCATTGATGATGGCTTTTGTATCTTGTTATAAAAAAAAAAGGGACATAAGTACTAAAATTGAAGGGAACAAGCTGGGAAAACTACAGAATTTGTGTACATTTACCAAACAAGAAATACAATAAACTGTACAGTATGTATGTATGTGTGCAAATATATAACTTATCTGTGGCTACACAATCTACAGATATCCAACATCTGCTTTATTATTACAATGCAGTTTGTGTTCAGTTGTATTTCGAACACAAAACTTTATGGAAGCAACCCAGTGAGTTGAAAAATGTGTAACTAAAGATAACCATATAAGAAAGTTATGGCTAATAAACAAAAGTGAGCAGCAGATACCTGTCCCATTTTTAAGTGGTGAAAGCAGCTCCAGTATCAAAAAATAGGGCAGGTACAATAGGCAATATCCACAGACACAGCATTAAGTATGCGTACACCTCTAACGATACAATATATATATATATATATATATATATATATATATATATATATATATATATATATATATATATATATCAAATCCAAATCCAACAAGTAACTGCAGTACTACTTTTTGATACAATAAAGCATTGCATTGTCATGCAAGTGGGGAGTAGCAACACATGGTGGTTTATCATTTTTAATTAGGCTGACTTTTAGTTGGCACTAACTTTCAGGGATATATTCACCTACAAGTAGGTTGTTTAAAAAACAAACAAAAAGAAAACAAAACAAAAAAAAAACATACGCTTAGTAGAACCCATAAATGTTGTTGTTTTCAGTTTTGCTTTGTCCCCTACCCATTATAATAATGTCTATGTAAACACAATTATATTTTGGCTCTTGAAATTCATTGAATATGTGCCCAGCTGTCAAGCCCTAACCCTTTTGTAATTAACAGCTACATACAATCCACCAATCAGCCTCTAATTACAACTTCCAATGGCTCTACCAAGTCACAAAAAGGTTGCTGATAGATTATTGATGCTACACAGCTTTAAAGTGGTGTAAACACACTGCAAAAAATCTTGATAAGCTTTGGTTTCTTAGCTTAGGCAAATGTAACCAGGGGATGCTGGGTGCAAACCTGAGACCCCCCATACATTGCTAGCAAGCATGTAACCACAATGCAAAAGAACCGGGCTCCTTTGTATCTGTGATTTTGGAGCTTTTAACCTGGGAGGGGACAGGACAGAATCCATTACAGCAGTGTTTAGCACAACACTGGCCATTACAGAAACAATTACCATTATGAAGGTAATAGAATTTGTATTAAATTAGCAACTTTGACAGTAAGAAAATATTGCATGATATTAGAAAGAAAATCTTGATCTGCCAAGCAAATTATACATATTTTAGAGGTTTGTATTTGTAATTTAACATTTTAATAATAAAAAAAAAAGACTATGCTTTTTTTTTGTTATTATAGATTTTAAGAGCAGACTTTTTTAAAATGAATTTCCCCTCATTTAAGGTAATATTTATTTTTGTTATTTTCTTATTTTTAAAAATCGTAACAAAATAATTATCTTACCCCATTGGCAGGTAATTTTGTTATATTGTGTTGAAAATTACTATATGTAGCATTCAAAAGAGAAGCTAATTTAGGTGATATTCTAGTTCACAGTAAACATAAAAGAATAATTGACAGAATAGGTTCTAGAAATACTTGCACTAGTACATGTAAAGTTTGTAAATACATGGACAAAAGTAAAATATAATTAAACATAAGAACACCACATATCCACTAAAAACTAATATCTACTGTAAAAATAGCAATGTTGTTTATGGAATAGCCTGTGAAAAATGTGATGAAATAAAATATGTTGGAGAGACTGGGACAACTTTATATAAAAGAATTCGGAACCACCTTTCATTAATTAGAAATAAAAAAATGAATGGACCAATAGTAGAGCACTTCACCAGTCAAGGACATGACATAAATGATGTAAAGTTTGTAGTATTAGAACAGCTAAAATTAGACAGTGCGACATATAGAAGAATAAAAGAAAGTAAATGGATAAATAGACTAAACACAATTATGCCAGCGGGACTCAACAGAAAAGAATGAACTAATTAATTCCAATAAATATATAAAAGTTAAAAATAATTAAATAAACAAAATTAATTCAAAAGTTGAGCATGCTGATGCACTGGGGAGACCATATCAAGGCTGATCCTCAGAGCCAGCATTGCATGATAATATAAATATAAGTTTATATAAAATAATGTTAATTAGAATTAATATAGATTTAAAGATATAAGTAAAAATGATGTCACATATAGAACACCATTACATCATGTAAGAATAAATCATGGATTTGAATATAAACAATAACAAGTAGTTGTCATGCCGTCAAACACCTATAAATACCTCCAATGTTTTGATTCAAACACAGGCTCCCTTGAGAAAGATATGTACAACATATCGAAACGTTGGGCAGCTGGCTCTTTGAGAGCTATATATATATATATATATATATATATATATATATATATATATATATATATATATATATATATATATAAATAAATAAATAAATAAATATATATATATATATATATATATATATATATATATATATATATATATATATATATAACATGTGATGATTTTGTTCAGACAATAAGCTGTTATTTAGCGAAACCTATGTTTCAAGTCAGTTGAAGTTTCTAATAAAACATTTGTTAAAACTAAAACAAACTCCCAAGTTTACATTAACAAGAGCACAGTGAAAAAAAGCATGGCTGGTCAGTATACATGTAAAGGCCATTCTCCTTTATAAATAAAAAATAAAAATATATATAAAAACATTGTGAAATGTGAGCAGTTCTGTGTTTTTTATGTAACTAAACCTGCTATAATCTTTAATTCTTTATCTTAAGGATTTTTACTGGAAGATTTAAAGACCAGGGGCCCGTTTCATAAAAATCTGCGATTGCGATTTGCGAATGAGCTAACTGCGAGCTCGCAGAGGCGTGTGATGCATGTGTTTCATAAAACACATTGCAAGTATCCTCACTTACTCTCACTGCGATCTGCAATGAGTAAAATCACTAACTACGTAATCCATTTTAAGGCACAGTGGCCGATTAGGTAATAATAATAATAATAATAATAATAATAATAATAATAATAATAAATAATAATAATAATAACAACAAACTTTATTTTGTATAGTGCCCTTAAAAGCAGCCATCTCAGCACTTCACAATTAATGGTACTGCAATAAATAAACACAATATGCATAAAAGAAACACAAGGAGATAAAACAATCATAAAAATCATAAAAGCACCTTTCTAAAAAAGTAAGTCTTTAAATTAACTAAAAACACTCAAAGAATCTAAGTCCCTGATCTCTAGTGGAATAAAGTTGCATAATTTGGGGGCATAGCAACCGAAGTCCTGTCGCCCATAGAGTGCAGGCAAGCAGGCGGGACACAAAGCAGTCTTAGATCAGCAGAGCGGAGGTTGCGAGTGGGAGTGTATAAAGATAAAAGATCTGACAAATAAGTCGGAGCTAATCCATGAAGAGTGTTATATGTCAGCAATAAAATTTTTAAATCAAATCTAAACCTGCTAGGCAGCCAGTGCAAGGCCTTAAAGACAGGAGTGATGTGATCTCTTGAGCGGGACCGAGACAAAATTCTGGCTGCAGAATTTTGAACGAATTGACTTTTAGTGAGGATGCTATTAGACACCCCAGCGAGCAGGGCGTTACGGGAATCGTTCCTGGAGAAAGCAAAAGCTGAGGTCAGGTTAAAATTAAATACACAATAACAGGTCGGCAAAGGAAAGCAATGTTTTCAGAACAAAAAAAATGATACAATTATTGAAATGGGGCTGGGTGACACAAATTCGCTCTATTTGGCAAATTTTAGTCACAAAGAAAAAAAAAGTTGCAGGTGATCACTACTGCAGTCAACAATGTTGGGAAGAAACAAAGAACAGCAGCCAAAATAAGAAAGAAAGAAATTGATAGAACTAGCAAGCAGAACAAAATTAAAAGATGGAAAAAGAAGGGAAGCAAAAAGCTTTAAAGTCGATTGAGGAAAACCAAAATACCTCACTGCCGACAAAAGATTTTGAGCTGTGAAAAGTGACAGGCTGTACTTTGAAGTTCTATACATACGGTGCCGTGAAAAAGTATTTGCCCCCTGTCTGATTTTCTGCATTTTTGCACATTTGTCATGTTGAATTTGGTGAGATATTTTTGTTGGTTGTAGTAGTATATAGAGGGAGTCTGAGAGAAAAAATTACACCAAAGTTTGGTGCTTCTTTCATTTGTTTGGTGTGCAAGGTAATCAAAAATGCAATCTACAGGTGTGAAACTTATTGCCCCCCTAGTTAACTCAACCCAATTAAAGGGATAATTAGGGTCAGCTGTTTGAATACTTTGGTTAACAATCAAGCCTGATTTGGGCCAGCCTTCCCAATATAAATCTGACTAACTTTGGCTCTTACCGTCAGAGTGAAGTTGTCAGCACACAGGTTCTAGAGGCACATCACGCCACGATCAAAAGAAATTCCTGAAGACCTCCGAAAAAAAAAAGTTGTTGATGCCTATCAGTCTGGAAAGGGTTACAAAGCCATTTCTAAGGCTCTGGAGCTCCACCAAACCATAGTCAGAGCCATATTGTCCAAATGAAGAAAGTTTTGGACAGTAGTGAATCTTCCCAGGAGTGGCCGTCCTGCCAAAAAGGCGTAAAATCATCCAGGAAGTCACAAATAACCCTAGAACAACATCCAGGGATCTGCAGGCCTCTCTCACCTCGGCTAAGGTCAGTGTTCATGACTCAGAAAGACACTGGGCAAAAATGGGATTCATGGCAGAGTAACAAGACGGAAACCACTGCTCCCTACGAAGAACATGAATGCACGTCTCAAGTTTGCCAAAAGGTTGAAAATTGCTACTTGCGACTGCTGTCTGGCAGTCGCAGGTTTCTGCAAGATGTTTGCGATTGCGAATTGTCGCAAATCGCTTTTGTTAAATGGGCCCCAGTATGGGAAAAACTGATTGCATTTGTTTATTTTGTTATACCAGTTTCAGATGTCTGGCTGGATTTCAAGTTGAAAGCTCCTGTAAGATACATGATGTGGATACAAAAGAGACGAGCTAAATACAAGTTGTTTATACTAGTCTGCTGTCACAAGGAGTAATCCACCACTCCAGAGACCTGCCATTTGGTATAAAGTGCATTAATCCACTGAGTCCTGCAGGGATTGTGCTGTTAACCCACAACCTGAAGATGAAAGCAAAATATACATGGATCTGCAGTGCAGCTTCCTTAAAAACCGAAAAGGATGTCTGTGACCCTGTAAGTGGTAACAGATCAGGTAAAGAAAGTCAGGTCAGCATAGAAGTGGACAAAGTGCTGAAATACTCTACATTAAAATATCCAACCTGGACACCAGCTGGAAACAAAATGTTAAAAAATGAGGGAAGCAGAACCTTAGCCTTTGGCTATAGTGTTCTGTGGGGTGTTTAGTGCAGTAAATGCATGTGTTACTATATATGGAAACTATAGTACATTTGTGGCAACTTAGAAGAGGGAACCTGGGTTTAAACCCATAGCGTGTTTTCACTATGGTTTTCAGAAACGCTGTATTCTTTCTCTTGAAATTAGGGCAATATCTAATTCTACATTAAGTGATAAAAGTGAAAGAACAACTCCATGTATTTATAGGGAAAAAAATAAATCGCCAAACAAGGGTTACAGGAAGATAGGCACAGAAAATAATGTAGGACCGACTTAGGTCTCTCTTTGTATTAGTGTTGCACTATTGAGGCCCTGTGGGCAAAGTGAGTAAACTAAACTAAAGTCACTCACATCTTGGGCTTTGTCCATTGTTTATATTTGTTCAATACATGCTTAACTAATGAAGGTGTGTTTATTATGCCCCACACACTTTTATCTCAAAATAGTTGTCCTATTCATTTTAATTGATATCATCTAATAAAAATAATTGCAAGAATCTCACTTAAAGAATAATCTTTAAAGTAATAGATAATTAAAAATAAAAGCAATTGTAGTGTTTGACTCATTAGTGTCAAAGGCACACAAAAATAACATCTACAGTAACCATAAAAGTTTTTCACGTGTAACAGGCTGCGTCTGCAACCCTCATTCATCACAGCTGGTGATGAACGGACCCTAGTGGTGGATTAATATGCATGGCGTTGTGGAATGCCTCCACAAACCTCTCCGACTCCTTTGTGGGGTAGTTGGCATGCCAGTCATGCACCCAGAGGGTACTTGGTTCAAATCCTGCCACTGCCACATTAATAAAGTTATTTAAGAAACAAAATCACATAACTTAATGAAGCTCCCAACTGGCACATTGCTGACAGATAGCTAGAGCGTGGAGTTCACGACATGTGGGCCTGGCAGATGCAGCAACCTCCTTTTGTAATATACAAGAGGTGTTCAGATACCCCTGTGACTTCCCTGGCAGTATTTATCCATATGCAGACCATCTTAAAATAAAGTGTATAGAGTCAAAACTGAGACAGGAAAATACATACTGCAAAGTCATTTTTCTTAAATAAAAGCTTTCACAACAAACTAGTATCAACATGCCCCTGAGTCAGGGTAGTTTATTAACTGGTCACGCTACAGCCAAAGGCTTCCAAGCAGGGATGGGTGTCTCCTGTACTTTAAAGTTCTTCAGCCCCAACCTGAGCAATCCACAGGACAAGAAAAATATGGGCACAGAATCAGATTTGCAGGAGGTAGACCTGCAGGAGGTGACCTTCCTTTTGCTACAGACATAAAAATGGAAAGAATGGCATACCTGAACAAATTTAGCTTTTTGTGTTATTTTGGTAGTTTGAAGTCTAAATAAGTTCTTAACAGTCATTTGTGGTAAATCGCTTTAAAAGTCTTTATTTTAAACAATTTTGTAACACATACACACATTTGCAGTATTTTTCTTGTGAGAAAATGTTATACATATCCTGAAGGCTGACAGTCTGCTCTTTCAACCCAATGTCATCTTCAGTTCAGATTTCAAAATACCTGCCCACAAGATGACATTTTTAATAAGTTGATGTGAAAGCAATTTCAAGCATGTTGCTACCATTTGACAGAACAGCGGCATCTCATTGGTTAGGCACATCTCTTAGTGTTCGCACTTTCATTTTTCCAAAAGACACAGGACTGAAAAACATTGAGTAATTTTAATAATAATTGCGGCCACTAGTTTTTATACTTATTATTATTACCAATATTGTTTTTATTCATTTATATTTATAATAACACCCATCACGTTAATTCACAATAAAGGAGAATGACAAATCTGCCCCCCCTACTTGATGGTTTTCTATTGATCTCTCCTCCAGATCCACCAGCAGAAGCAATCACTTATCTTAAGAGTTTATTTTCAGAAGTTGGCATCCCGCTTTCAGAAGAAAAAACAATCGGGCACCTTCATTCTCTGGAATTTCTAGGAATCATACTGGACACAAAAAAGTTTGAAGCCAGCCTCCTCGTGTCTAAACTCAATCACATTCGTTTTCTTATCCAGAATTTTCAGATCAGTAAAACGATCAGGAAACATGCACTGCTCTCCTTGCTGGATCATTTCAACTTTGCAATTCGTATTATCCCCCAGGGGCGGACGTTTATATCTTGATTACGTGCTCTTGCATTGGCAGCAAAAAACTTGGACTCCTACAATATTTCATCAGAGGCTAGGAAAGACATTAAATAGTCGTCCGCTCTTATTCAGCACTGAAATGGCCTGTCTGTGTTTTTAGGATGATTTCATTTCATCACCACACGACCTGGCTTTGTTTATGGACACCAAATTTTTGTGATTCGGAAGTCTATTAAACAATCAGTGGTTTTCCAGTAAAATTTAAAATCTATCACCACATCAAAAATCCACAGCTTTTCTTGAAATTTACCCTATAGTTGCAGCAGCTCAGCTATGGGGTCATTTTGGTCTAAGAAATCAATATTATTCTACTGTGCATGTTATCAATAAAGGCCGTTCCAGTTACCCTCTTATCATGCAATTACTACAGCAGTTAATATGGATTTCAGTGTCTTTCTAATACAAGCTCACCATCTACCGGGCATTTATAATAATAGCAGCCGATGCTCTTTCTCGTTTACAGATTTCCAGATTTTACAGTCTGGTTCCTACAGCCCTGCAACTCCAGCAGCGACACCCCAGTTCAATCAACTGATCTTCAACTGAACCCAGCTATCAGCAAACTACTTAATTCAGCGCAAGCTTACATGGATTCAGCACTCGCTCCCTCTACCAGATCATCGTACTCTACAGGCTCGGTTACTTATCTAAGTTAAATTTCCCAAAGCAGGATTAATCTGACTCCATTCAAGCATGATTGGATCATGGCTTTCATAGTACACACAAAGGATTCTCTACATCTGGCTCCAGCTACAATCACATCCTATCTGTTGTAGCATTAGCTGACTGCTATACTTAATTGGATGGCAGAAAACCTGGCCAGGTTATCAAAGTTTAAGGTTTTGCAGTAAATGCTGAAAATTATTGAAATATTTATATATTGTGTTTTTCCTACATAACATATTAGTAATTATCCCTGCATCTGTTCTCCTATTTATCTAGTGTAAAGATTAAATTGGCAGGGATGGGGTTAATTTCCCCTACCTGCCTGGGTTTATTATGTTCAGGTGGCTGGGGTTGATTAGTTGATTAGGCTAATTAACGATCAATCAGCGCCCAGCCACCTGACATAAAAAGAAGGCCTCTGCTTCTCATTTGAGAAGAGGGAGCTGAGGAAGCAAGTTGGTGGTTTGAAAGTTTGAAAGTTTGAAAGTTTGAAAGTTTGAAAGTTTGAAAGTTTGAAAGTTTGAATCCAGTGAAGGCATTGCCCAGCCTGGAAATTGTTATTTTTGCTTTTTTTTTGTCTTGCTTTATTTCTGTTTAAATCCCTTTATTTTGGCCCTTGTGCCCTTTCATTTTTGTGTTTATTTATAATAAAATAGTTATTTTTCTGAACTACAGACTGTCTCTGGGCCTCTATCCACTCGCCAGCCTGCCACACTAGTTAATTGTTTTTAAGTGTCCTTATAGCAATAGCCTAATTCTACTTTAATTGATTATCTTTGTCTCATTAAGCCATTTGGCAGTTTTTGTGTAGAGAGGAGAGTGTGGGGCTGTGTGTGTGTGTGTGTGTGTGTGTGTTTGTTAGAAAAAGTATTTTCTAAGCTAATGCTTTTGAAGAAGTTTATATAAAAAACGAAACCAATGCTACAATTAATTCTTTGCGGTCCATTTATTCAGCGCTTGTCAGGTGCTTCAGGTCCAATTTATTTTCACACGTGCTGTTTATTTTACACGCTCTGTTTAAAATATTTTCTTTCAGAGTAAAACAGGCTTAAAAGGCATTGAATCGGAAAAGGATACTGAGTACCATATCTCCAGCCAAGCCCCACCCCTTGTTCGCTGTATTTTTCACATACCTCTTTATAGACGTTCATATTGATAAATCCTCTCCTGATCACTCGTTTTATCACCAAACTCCTCAATGATGCGATCCAAGTCATTATCTTATCACTATAAAATCTCAAAAAGCTTTGCAAATGTCTGTGATATTCTTTGAGCGCTGGATGCAAAAGCAGCTATCTCCTTTGTTTATGTCTGTGCTATCTCTGTGGTGCATGAGACTATCAGATACACGCTTTTTCCCAGTTTCATTCAGCTCCTATCAGTCTCACTCGACCATTGAAAGGTTTTCTCAGCTCTTCCGGAGAAAAAACGACCATAGACCTGTTCTTTACGTCTTTTTGTGATGTCGGACAGGGTCTGACATTGGACTGGAAAGGGAAAATTGTAATATTGGACCTGGTCCAACATAGGACCGCAAAGGTTTAATGTATACATTGCTGTTCAATTTGAAAAGGTATTGAAGTTTCCTTTGAAAGTCAATTTGAGCACCTTCTGGAGGAGCCTAACCAAAAAATGTTGTTTCCTGGACCCTTAACCCTTGGGCCAGGTCCGACATTACAATTTTCCCTTTCCAGTCCAATGTCGGACCCTGTCTAACATCATCAAAAAGACGTCAAGCACAGGTCTCTAGTTGCTTTTTCTCCGGAAAAAGACGAGAAAACCTTTCAATGGCTGAGACAGATCTGAATTAATCTAGACAGCCTAAAATCAGAAGATATAGGGAAATTTGTATTAGTATTTCAAATTAATTTATTGCACACAAACTTGATGTAAAGAAAAACAAGTTTGACCTGAGCCCAAAGTTCAGAGAATTCTTTTTATCATCAAACATTTGAAAAAGGGGAAAATTAAATTAGTC
The DNA here is from genome assembly GCF_017654505.1 of Polyodon spathula. Taxonomy (NCBI): domain Eukaryota; kingdom Metazoa; phylum Chordata; class Actinopteri; order Acipenseriformes; family Polyodontidae; genus Polyodon; species Polyodon spathula. The sequence continues at coordinate 48,856,919 of NC_054539.1, forward strand.
TTCTTGTGGGAATAGAAACAGGTATATTGAATATGGTCAGAAATTAAAGTTATAAGACCTAGTTTTACTTTAATTAGATCAACAAACAGTACAGACATATATTAAAGAGAAGGAAGGTAGAATTTAAATAGTTTTTAAAAGACAGGGCTGTCACAGAATGTGTTAGTGTAAGCAGAAGAACAATACAACCAAGCTTTGCCAATTCGTATAGAAGATATCCAATATGCAGAACATTTATGAAAAGAAAAATATACACTGTGCTGCAAAGGGACCTAAAAATATAGCATGCTGTACCCCTCTACTAATTTACATATAATACTACACTGTGGATCAACCGTTACAAGCTAATACTGGGATTTTAGAAATATGTAAATGCAATGGCCAAAATATTTTTGACAAGGTAAGCATAAAGTGAAATTGGAAAAGACAAAAAAACATGTGTAGGCTAATATACAAATGAAAAAAGAAAAACAATACTGCAATTATCAGTACTGTGAGGGCAATGGGAAAGCTAAGGGTAAATGTATGTTGAATATGAACAGGAAAACAACACTGATACTAACCAGAATTATATTACATTATTATATACATATATTGTTTGCATTATAACACATTAAATGTGTTTAGAAGTATGCCAAAGTTATGTACTAAATATTAAATTTTGTATTTGTTGAAAAGCTTAGCAGAAAATAAATAACCCAATTTTCTATGGAGCACCTGGTATTTTTCTACAATGGACTAATGAATAGTATTATTGCCTGTGTATATTTTGTAAATAGGACCGGACTCAAAGGTAGTGCTCAATGCCATGATTACCATCGTCTAATGTGGGATTAACTGTTTCATTCAAATAAGCTTCTTGCTGTTGTGACGAAGTATTTGGTGAAACACTGTTATTCACACCACTGCAATCATTTAATACATCAAGGTAATCTATCCCATGATTTTCATTGACTTCATGCAGAAATTCATGGCAAGAGCAATCATGCTGAAGTACACCAGAAGAACACAGCTGTAGTGGTGTCATGTTATGCTCTGTATTGAGACAATGGTTGTTCCACTGCTGTATAAACTCTTTTACAGTATTAATTCTAGTTAGATACACATAATGCAAAGTACAACAAGTCAGTCGCAGACAAAGCATCCAGCAAATTATTGTTTTCTAAGAACTGAAACAGGTCTTTGAAGTACAAAGTTAAAACCCTATTCAGCTCAGCCCAGAGCCTTTCAATACGCTGATTGTTAACACTTCTTCCAACAATGAAACTACATCTATCTAAGCCTCGGTGTTGCACCATAAATCACACAACATCTATATTTTCAAGTCCTGCATCCCCACGGACACGACAGGGAAGTCCAAACTGGTGTTAACCCCCCTGAAACAAGCTGAGAACAGTCGATGCTCTGTTGTTATTACAGCACTTTGAATATATTATGCAATGACTGAAGCCATCCATTGTAAACAAATCCCCAGCTCACTAGCGTATGGTTTCCATCAATGTGCCCAAGGGGAAAAATATGATTTAATTACATTTTGACTATAGTATACAAAACAATTAAAACAAAACTGACAGTACTAGTAATACTGTAGCCTACTTAGTTTGATTGAAAATGAAACTGTAGATGCTAAACATGAACTTCACAGACCAGGAGCCACAAGTTGAGTGACTGAGAGGGCAGTAGTGTTGATGTATGTACTAAATACTGCCCTCCCATGAGGGAAACCATTACACAATGCAAATACAGTAACAATAAGAGAGATATGCCTATATCTTATGAAAAAAAAGAGAGAACTTCATATTTTGGCATTATTTTATAATAAAAGCAATATTTATACATTTTGAAAGAAATCTAATCAAATCAAATCTAAGCTGAATGCATTAGTTCTCCTCTAATGTACTTTAATAATGGGCATGGTAGTACTTTAACTTTGATTTAATCCAGCCCCAACTGGAAAGACCTCTTACAGCTGGTTTCACAGACCCCCATTATCACTAATCTTGGACTATCCCATGTTATTTTATTTATTTATTTATTCATGTTAATATAGCGCCTTTCATAGTGGACTAGCATCACAAAGCACTTTACAAGATATGAGACTAGGATGTTTGAACTATGCATCAGTTGCAGAGTCACTTACAGCAACGTCTGACCCAAAAGATGGAGCACAAGGAGGTTAAGTGACTTGCTCAGGCTCACACAATGAGTCAGTGGCTGAGCTGGTATTTGAACCGGGGACCTCCTGGTTACAGGTCTGTTTCTTTAACTACTGGACCACACAGCCTATGTTAATTTAAGTAAGGCAGTCCAAGATTAAGTGTTAATTGGGATCTGTGAAACTAGCCTTTCATATTTACAAACAAGTTCTCAACAGAGTTGATTGGGTAGGCGGATGTTGTAAATTCTTCTTTTAATGGCCTGTCTTTGTCTAATTGTTCTCTGAACTGGATCTGTGAAACTGAGGCGTTCACATATTATTCTTCTCTGAACCCTTAAACTACGACTCCAGATGCTTCCATAAACATAAGTTTCACCAGCACTGGGTGCTGAAGAAAGCACTTGTCAGATAATGGAGTCAAGTTCTTCGTCCAAAATATTACTAAATGACTCATTAGCCAAGGGTCCGAGCTGTGCCTTATGGTTATACAAAGTGTGAACGCTTATGCACAAGATGCTGGTAATTTAAGTCCATATAAATCCCAGTTCTCTAAGATTATAAATTAGAGATGCTGTTAAGTTGTATTTAGAAGTAAACCTCATTTATATATTTTTTTTTCACATTTCCCAAATTAATTTGAAACTACTGGTGTATCAAAAAGATGAATACACCACTAAGCATTAAAATTGGTCTGATAGCAATGTTACTCTCATTTTAGATTAAAAACTACTTTTGTTTTTATAGTTTTGCATGTGCATATACCTAATTACACACTAGTTTCTTTTTAAATGTTTACTTTATTATAGTTTTTCATTTTTTGAAGTGTGCTTTATATGTGGTAAGTTAGAAAATAAACCCTTTATGTTTAATTGTTCCTTTAAATATGGCGTTTCGGCTGTGCAGATGTTTGATATGCTTGAATAAAACTTTTGAGTTGTATCTAATAGTTTGTCTTTCATTTTAATATTGATGATGTTTAAAATGTACCGGTGGTTCTAGTGTTGCAGTAGTCCATAAATGTACAGTGTGTGTGTTGGGGGTGCTGAAACCTCATGAGCCACAAGCACAATTCATGCACAACGTCACAGTCATGACTGTAGAGTTGATTTTCAAGTGCATGTAAACCAAGCCAAATTTGATTGCTGTTAAACAAAAAGAAAACAAATGTATTTGTTACCACAGTGCAATAGGTATAGTATGTCTATGAATACAATAGATTTACTCCATACCTTGGTCAACCAACCTCCCAGGCTCTGATAACACTTGAAAAAAAGGGGAACAACCAGAAATCTGTAAATCTTGGTTGAAATGATAAATCTATTCTGAAAGGCTTTCCACGAGTGAATTTCTACATACAATTGGTTTAGTAGTCTGTTTAAAGTAATGATGTCTGGAATTTGTTCCGAACCATTCAGCGAAACAATAAATGATAAAACATTCTGTTTATGACTCTCTAGGTGTCTTGATGTAACTTCTGAGTCAAGTCCAAAGATTGCACAGTACCATGTGAAACACACCTATCTAAATCTAATAACAATAAACAAAAAATAATCACACATTTCTTCAGATGTCATCTAACTCTTTCAATTGTTAAAGCCAAGCATGCCTTTTAAAAAAAAAAAAAAGGATAGCCTCTTTTTATATGCCAGTCTTAGCTTATAATTTCCTCCCACATACAAAATGAAAATACTTCAATGTTGATTTATACAGTACATAGAAAAAAAATGTTATTTATTGTTTACGCTCTCTATTTTGGGTGGTCATTTTAAGTAAAGATCATTAATACTATTTTTGTAATGAATATTCAAGAAAATTACATGTATTTATTATACAGAACATATATATTGAATGTTTTTTTTTCAATAATTATGTATATAACTGAAGGACCCTGGGCTGTCCTAAAGCCTGCCTGCCTTTAACTTCTTTCCAATACATTTTCACTCAGCCCAATACATGTGTCAACAAACCAGTGCATCCATAAATAGAGCTGTATAGTTGTAATTGATACTAATGCATACGCCAGCTAACAAATAGAGTTGAACATATAGCGATAATACACAAGCTAACCAATACAGTTGTACATAAATCAATACATCCGCCAGCTGGTCAATAGAGTTGTAATATAAATCCAATACATATGCAAGCTAACCAATAGTGTTGTAAATAAACCAATACATATGTCAGCTAACCAACAGAGTTGTAATAGAAAGATATATTGTTTATTAACATATTTCTCAGTTATGATTGAGATACAGGTTTAACAGGCATCAATAGCATTTCTAAAGTGAATAGAAAAGTTGGTGTAAAACACAGAAAACCAGAAGCCATAGCCTAGCTATGTATAATAAATCAATCTTTACTTCAGGCATAAAACGGCCACTAAATTTGCTGTTTAACTTTTATAAGTACAATTAAAACCAGTGACCTGTTTTTTTTTTCTATAAATAATCAAAATGCATGGCTGAAATTGTGGTGCACACAGGAAGGCTTCACCTTCCTTGAACAGTGGACCACATTCTACAACAAGGACTATCTATATAGGTGGCATGAACTGCAATTAAAGAAAAAGGGAACCAATCTATTCAGAGAAAGGATCCTTGAGGCATTTAAACTAGAAGGGAAGGGGGGAGAAATCAACAAAAAAACAGAAGGGAGACAACATCAAAACAAGGGCAACAACTCAGGTAAGACAGCCATTAAATGTATTTATCTAAATGCTAGAAGCCTCAAAAACAAAATGTTAGAACTTGAAGCTACTGCACTAACAAGTGACTATGATGTGATAACTGTTACAGAAACTTGGTTATCCGAGAGTGATGGTGACGAATATAATGTTAGTGGGTATACACTGTATAGGAAAGACAGGCAGGACAGAAGAGGTGGAGGGGTAGCTCTATACATCAAAAATAGTCTTGAAAAAAAAAAACAATGCAGAATCAATATGGGACAGAATAACACACAACAAGATACCAAGCAACATAATCTGTTATACAATGACATTAGAAATGTGTGTAGCAAAGGAAATACTACAACTACATACTAATGGGGGATTTCAACTTCCCCCATATAAAATGGAAAAACCGGGTGGGGAGCACGACGGATGAAATTTAAATGGTGGAAATGACAAATGACTGCTTCCTAACACAATTTGTCCATGTACCGACTAGACGGGAGGCATGCCTTGATTTAGTCTTTTCAAATAACGAAGACAGAATAACTAAAACAGAGGTCAGAGAACCACTAGCAAACTCAGACCACAACATGGTCTCATTTGAAGTGCTTTTTAAAACCCCAAAAGTAACGACTAAGCTAAGGATTACAATTTTACCAAGGCAAACTATGAAAGTATGAAACAGACTAACAATAGATTAGAGAAAAAACATCCACAGAAAAAGGACGGCAATTTTTTTTAAATGTAGTAATAGAGGCGCACAACAATTACATCCCAAAAGTAGACAAATCAAAATGGCCAACATGGTATAATAGATCAATAAAAATATATATTCAGAGAAAAAAAGACACTTTACAGAGCATTTAAAAGGGACCAACAACAAAGTACACAGAAAGAGTACTTGGAACTGTAAGTGCAAGTCAAAAAGAAAGTTAGAAAGGCCAAGAGAGAGATAGAAATGAACATTGTCAAGGGGGCTAAAACCAATTCAAAAAAGTTTTTCCAACATTATAATTTTTATTGGGAAAACATACTTTACTCTTAAACTTGCGTCCGCAAAATTTGTTATTAAAATGATTCTAAAACGAATTTGTTTTTCATTTAACTTTTAGAATAAATAAATTAGGAATTTCTATTCACTTAAACATTCCATGGTAACAATTAATTTAATCAGACAAAATCATGGCACCTCTTATCCACCAGGTGTCACACTTCTTAACCCTTTATACGAATAAAATGGTATATTGTCTTTTAGACAGACATGCTTAATTAACAGATAAGAATCAGCTTTGTTTGTTTGAGACTAGACTGGCAGACCAACACAGCAGGTAATCTAAACTATTTTCCAATTTAAATATTTACAACCCTCTGTTACTAATATCTAGTCCTTTGAAGCATATTTAGAGAATGTTATGGGAGAAGGAAGGAAGGGGGAAGACAAACTTAATTAACATTACAGCATCTCAGTCCCATAATTTAACCCTTAGCGGTCCATTTATTCAGCGCTTGTCAGGTCCAATTTATTTTCATCCACACTGTTTATTTTATACACGCTGTTTCAATTTTTTTTTTTTCAAAATAAAACAGGTTTAAAAGGCCCTGCATAGCAAAAGGACATCAGTACTGCATCTCCAGCCAAGCCCCACCCTTTGCTCACTGTATTTTTCACATACCTCTTTATAGACGTGCATACTGATAAATCTTCTCCTGATTACTTGTTTTATTATCAAACTCCTCAATAATGCGATCCAAGTCATTAATTTATTAATATAACAACTCAAAAAACTCTGCAAATGTCCGTGATATTCTTTGAGTGCTGGATGCAGAAGCAGCTGTCTTCTTTGTTTGTGTCTGTGTTATCTCAGTTGTGCAGGGGCTATCTGTATTGCTCAGATATGCCCCCCCCCCCCCCCCCCCCCCCCCCCCCCCCCCTCAGTTTCACTTCGCCACTGAAAGGTTTTCTCAGCTTTTTCCTGAGAAAAAACGACTAGAAACCTGTGCTTGACATCTTCTTGATGATGTCAGACAGGGTCCAACATCGGACTGGAAAGGGAAAATTGTAATGTTGGACCTGGTCCGACATAGGACCACAAGGGGTTAAGATTTGAAATGTCATTTTATAAAGTACATTCAATTACAACTATGAATTTCTCCCACAAAAGTCACAGGCACAGCAGGAAAATGACATATGGGACTTCATGGGGATCTTAAAATAAAACAACTTGCAAAACAGAAAGGCGGGACGTCTCAAACTTATTTTAATTCTGTGCCCTAGTTTAATACACAGTTCAGCAAACATGCTACAAGAGAGTAGACAAAAGCATGTTGTTGAAAATAAAGTTATACCTAAGGCTTGTGCGATACCATTGAATAGCAGTTCTGTAAGTGCCATGAAGGACAAAGGTTGCATAAAGTCTTTTGCCCTGTTATTTAGGGTGAATAGAAAGAATGGTATATAATCAAGCTATTCATCAGTGGGATTTAATATATGTTTTCAAGAATGTAACCCCCACAGTTGGCGAGGGATTACTGTATACAGTGGCTCTCAAAAGTATTCACCCCCCTTGGACTTTTCCACATTTTATTGTGTTACAACATGGAATCAAAATGGATTTAATTACGAGTTTTTGCCACTGATCAACACAAAAAAAGTCCATAATGTCAAAGTGAAAAATAAAATCTACAAATTATTCTAAATTAATTACAAATATAAAACAGAAAATGATTGATTGCATAAGTATTCATCCCATTTGTTATGACACACCTAAATAAGCTCTGGTGCAACCAATTGTCTTTAGAAGTCAAATAATTAGTTGAATGGAGTCCACCTGTGTGCAGTTAAGGTGTTTCACATGATTTCAGGTTAAATACACCTGTCCCTGGGAGGTCCCACAGTTAGTTAGTACATGTCCTAACAAAAACTACATCATGAAGACGTAGGAACATTCAAAGCAAATCTGGAATAAGGTTCTTCAAAAGCACCAATCAGGGGTAGGACATAAGAACATTTCTAAGGCATTGAATATCCCCCGGAGCACAGTAAAGTCCATTTTTAAGAAATGGTGAGAATATGGCACAACTGTGAATCTGTCTAGAACAGGCCGTCCTCAAAAAATTAGTATCCGGGCGAGAAGGGCACTAGTCAGGGAGGCCACCAAGAGGCCTATGGCAACTCTAAAGGAGTTACAGTCTTCCACGGCTGAGCTGGGAGACACTGTGCATACGGCAACAATAGCCTGGGTGCTTCACAAAACTGGCCTTTATGGGAGAGTGGCAAAAAGAAAGCCATTGTTGAAAAAAACTTACATCAAATCTCGGCTAGAGTTTACCAGAAGGCATGTGAAGGCACCAGAAGGCGCACTCTGAGACCAAGTGGAAGATGATTCTATGATCTGATGAGACCAAAATAGAGCTTATTGGCCTAAATGTTAAACGCTATATTTGGCGCAAGCTGCACATCATCCTGTGAACACCATCCTTACCGTGAAGCATGGTGGTGGCAACATCATGCTATAGGGATGCTTCTCTGCGTCACGGCCTGGAAAGCTCATGAAGATAGAAGGCAACGTGGATGCAGCAAAGTACAAAGTAATCCTGTAGGAAAACCTACTGAAGTCTGCAAGAGACCTGGGACTTGGGAAAAGATTCATCTTCCAGCAGGACAATGACCCCAAACATACAGCCATAGCCACACTGGAGTGGCTTAAAAACAAAAAGGTCAATGTCCTGGAGTGGCCCAGTCAAAGCCCGGACCTCAATCCAATTGAGAATATGTGGAAAGAGTTGAAAATTACTGTTCACCAAAGGTCCCCATCAAACTTGACGGAGCTTGAGTAATTTTGCAATGAAGATTGTGCAAAAATTGCAGTGTCCAGATATTTTTTGATTCCATGGTGTAACACAATAAAATATGGAAATGTCCAAGGGGGGTGAATACTTTTGAAAGCCACTATATATATATATATATATATATATATATATATATATATATATATATATATATATATACACACACACACACACAGTACACAAAATCTTTTTTAAAATGTACAGGGTTGGTTGCCTCAGGAAAACCTCATGCTGTGCATGTTAAATATCTATCTATTTAACAGCTCAGTGTTGTATATGTAATCTCTTTACATGGTATCAGCAATTTGCAAACCAAAACATCTCAGTTTTGGTGCTGTTTTGTTTTGCAACCTGAGGTCCAGTAAAACCTGATAGGTCCAAGACATAAGCCTTCAGTAGCTAATAGTGGAGAGAAGAATGTCTGGCTGGAATGATTTGTGCCTGTTTAGTCCAGACATGTCATGTGGCTAGACACAACTAACTCAGCCTTTGACCTTTCTGGTTGACCTGCTTTATAAAGTGACCGTAAAATCTTGGGTTACAGACAAAAAAATAGCCCCATCCCCCTTTCCCATGGCTTTCTGGCCCCTTCAGAGGTGGGCTTAAGCATTTCAAGTGGGAGACGTTGGACATTTTCAAGTTGCTTTTTTGAATGCGTCTGAGCAAACAGAAAACATATTGAAAAACCAACCATTTTATTATTTAAAAAAAAAATGTACAAAATGTTTTTAAGCAGTAAAATGTTTTTGTTCTCAGAAGTCTAAATCAATATTTTCCTGAATAATACACCTAACTATCTGAGGCAGGCATCATCAGCAGTCAATGGTCACTTTAAAGAGTCCCTTTGGGTTTGTATTGTTTTTTTTTTTTTTTCCTGCGACGCCGAGTTTAAGCTGGGTTCTGAATTTGCCCAGCCATGTATTGTTTTGTACAGTGTCAAGGAATATCCCCAATACACAAGAATATGTCCTGATGCATGGAAATGAGCGCATTGATTGGTAAGGGATGATTATTTTTGCATAAGGTTCATTCTAAGATGGGAAATATGTTCCAATGCCATCCACTTCTGTCACTACTAGTTACATACATGAATATCAGACAGCAAGCACATCCCACTTTGGGGGAGTCATTTTCCATATGGAGTGGACCATGAAGGCTCTCATTGTGTTATACACCTGCTCTCTATCTGTTTGCAATTCTGAAACAATGCTGAATTTGATATAGGGAATTTTAGCATGAACACTTTGCCTGGCTGGCACCTGTTTGACTTGCATTTTCTTTCATGTAGTTATTGCAAATTAAAAAACATAATGATAGCAACTCCCCAGAGGATTTACAATTGGCCCAGTCAAAAAAAAAATCTCTTCAGTTGACCTTCCAGTTCACAGTGCACCTGTGGACATTCCTCTGAAGGTCACAAGCGTGCATTCCAGTTCAGGGATTGTAAAACTGATATGGGCACTTCACGTTTCAAGATCTCAATCGTGCCATTTCTGAATGGTTGACAAAAGAAGATTTTCTGTAGCACTTAAATGGATACTGCACCATAACCATTTTTTGAATATTTAACAAATTGTTTAATATCATATTATGTGAGTTTTATTTGTATTTATCTACTTAAATACTTATTTACCAGGGTTATTAATGAATGCCCCTTTAAGCTATGGGGATTGCTTAAAGGGGCATTAATCCTGTAAAAATGTACTATTTTCGGTAGTTTTTTGCTCTTGAACAATACAGAGCAAACCCTCTTTACACAATCAGCTATTCTTGTATGCATTTCTATAGTAATGAAGGACACACCCCTTTTAATTCACTTCGCTTTTCCAAACAGGAGCAAACTTTAGTATTCATGAAAATAAGGCAAAAGGAAAACAATTATACCAGTAAGAAAAATTTGATTTAGCTTTTGAAAAGACCGACCTCACTAATTCTTCATGTTTAATCCCAGTTAGTGGCTTTGTGGTTATTTTTAACAACTACTATTTTAAGGTAACCAGTATGGGACCAAGGGGTTTAAAGCCAAATGTTATTTTTTTTTTTTTGTATTCATGTAATTCTTAAATAGCAGCAAAAGCCCCACGCCACCCCACCCCCCTTTTATTACTGTCATGTTAACAGGTGCTATAGCTCAACAAGCATGTTTTACTTCTTACAAACCAGACAACATGGGCACATTACGCTCACTCACATTTTGTGGACAAGCCTTTCAAGATTAGATAATGGTTTGTATTTTTATTTATATAATTAATAATATTACAGCTCAAGCTTGGGGGACACACTTTTTCAGTTATTGTATATTACATTCTCTTCTTTCAAAAGTACTAGTGATCTATTCAAAAGTCATCTGTATAAGTATTATTTTTTTGATTGACTACCGCATATTGTAAAGTGTTGTATGACATTGTTTGATAGAGAAAGCAGTATATACAAAAAAACAACTCAATTTTAGTTTTAAAAATATAATAGAATGTCCATTCAGGTGCATGCGCTGTGAGAAATACATTTTCAGATGCAATTGTAGCTTAACTTTTCTCTGTTCCTATGAGCCTTGGGTAATGAATTCCCTTGGCCCCAGCTCTTCTCAGACTCATGAAACACATAGATTCCCCAGTGACATTTGTCTGGAAACAGGAGTTGTTCGATTACATGACACAGAGATAGAGAGAGAGCAGCCGCACTATTCACACAGATTGGATCCAAGCTAGAGTGTATTTGCCACATCAGACAAACAGGACGACAACTTGCTTTTTCTGATTGTCGCATTGGCAAAGACCCTCTTCAGAGGTTGTAATACTTGGTATCAAAATTCCAGACTAAAGGGCATACGCAAATTAGCTCAGCTGATACAATTTGCAAAGATATGTGCAGTCATCCAATGCATGGATGTCATTTGAAACCAAGGTCACTATAAACACAGATATAAATCTAATATTAATAGCTACACGTCTAGTCATCCAAATCTATCTGTATATATACAGTATGTTTTTTTTTAAAGAAAGCAGATTCAAAGAACAGACAATGGTGCATACACTATATTAATTGAAACTTGAATCTACTGGTCATTAGAAGAAATGATTGCTTAAGGCAGTTTATTTGCTTTTCCAAGATTCTTCTGTCATTATATCAGTTTAGAAAAAAAAGTTTTACTGACTGGTAGGAACACTTTTAAACATATTTAAACCATCATACGAATGTTACTTGCTTTTACTGCAATACAAAGACAGGCGGGTGGTTCAGTTGGAATTGAGTGTTTTTTTCACTCATACTGTTTAAATATTTCCTCTTGACATCATCTAAATTAAATGAAAATGAAGCTGTTTGAAGTATCTTAAAGAAATGCACCCAATAGTTCTCATTTATACTGTACACCTGAAAAACTGTTTTTTTTTTTTTTTTTTTTTTTTGGTAAATAGGATTAATTGGACTAACTGGTCAGTTAAGTAGTTCCTTAGGGGTAGGTGTACTAAGATGTGCCAGTTACAGCGCAAACATACCGCAATTTGCATTTTCACTGTGACGCTTAACAAAGTGAAAATGTTGTTGTATGTACTAAGAGAAATTATGTTAATGAAGCAGCCTTATATACAAATTGTGTTGCATCTTCTTAGCAAGATCTCTAGGATTATACATTCAAGTCGTGAGACATTGTTCAAAAATGATCTGGAGCTGAGTTGTGGTTTGCTGCAGCAGAGGGTGCCCGAAGGATAACGTCTGCACATGCAAGGGTGCAAGAATCAAAATAACATTGTTTTTGTTCAAACAAATATCTGGAGCTGAGTTGTGGTTTGCTGCAGCAGAGGGTGCCCGAAGGATAACGTCTGCACATGCAAGGGTGCAAGAATATATATAATATATATATATATTATATATATATATATATATATATTAATATATATATATATATATATAGATATATAAGAAAGGTCATTTGTGCACTACAATGCTTGATATTAACTAGGTGCTGACCAGTATAAGGTAATTACATATAGTAAAAGTAATTTCTCTTACGAAATGCAAAAGTTCAAAATTCTTTCAGCCAAACTTTCAATTTAGATGGCTTACCAAAAGAGTTTCCGTAAAGACATTCATGGTCGCACTCTCATTATTTTGCTTCAAATGGATCAATTACATAACTCCTGCTTGTTTATTTTCTCTTTGTTAGTTAATAACACTAATGTGTTTTGGGTTGGCTACACACTACATTATGAAAAAATATAAATCTGTACAGTACACCTATACAGTATACAGTACAGTAGTAAAATAAAATTAACAACCTAGCGCACTTTCTTTTTACTTTAACCTGTAGGCTACCAGTATGGTATTAAATAAATCATGCTGCTGCATTGCACACATTGGTGTAATGCAAATTAAAGATATTTTTAATTGAAACTAAATGATTTTAGCTTTTTATTATTATTATTATTATTATTATTATTATTATTATTATTATTATTATTATTATTATTAACTTGGCAGCTTAGACAATTAACACAAAATAGATCATGGTGCCGCATTGACAAGTTACGATACTAGGAGGAGAGTCAGTACTCGTTAATATGAATTTCAGTGGACTAGCAACTAATGTTGCTTTATACCACAAATTCGTGTTATCATGAGTAGTCTATAAGCCAAATATATACTGTACGTTTTTTATTTAAGTTAGTCAGTGGTGCATTGTTAAGTTGTGCATAATTACAAACCACCTGCACATTAATAAAATAGGTGTGTTTCCTATTTCTATACAGATGCTCAGAATGAGCTGCAGGTATTAGCAGCACATGTGTGCAGTCTATTGCTCCCTGGTTTTAGGGGAAATTTGGTGTTTTGTTGTTCTCCTAAAAAATGCATTGAGCACAACTGGCAATGCACGAGAAAAGGCGGATTGGGAAATGCCAGCAACAATTGCGATTGTTTAAAACATGCTTTCAAATGTTCTTAACAAATTGATGTAATTGTAAGTGTCGCAATTGTCTGCAGCTTTCATACATCTCATTATAATATTTGAAAATCCTGATCTCCACCCCTTTTTGCAAATGTATACAGCAATGCCCAGAACTACATATTCATCTGAGGTTGAACCGCAAAAAAAAAACTGCAGTCGCAAAGCATTCCCTAAAAAGTCGCAAACAGTATTGCACCTGTTTAGTACATTTCATTCAAGACTTCTCAGTCGTTTGCAACTGGTTTGTGACTATTACAAGTGCAATACTTTAGTAAACCTACCCCTTAATGTCATAGTAATCAAACAAACAAAAAATCCTGAAAGACACTGTCTTCATTAAAATCTAACAAAACAATGTAGTTACTTCCTTACTGTGAAAAAAAACCCAGCAACCGCCTGAACACTTGCTGTACATTTAGAAGCACAGTTCATCAGTGGTGCTATTGTCATTTCATCTAGTGACAAAGAACTGTACCAGCCAGGAGAGGAGGCTAGGGTGGCCATTTTAAAACAATAGCCTGATGATTTACAAGATATTGACCTGTGTCTATCACTATGTTACAGATGTCTATCATCAGATCACTGGTGCATGATAATGCCAGTCGGAACACATGTTGTCAAGTTGGTAGCCCAATAAGATGCAGCATAACCTGACGTTCCATACACAACACTGCAGATGCAATTATAACAAAGAGGTTAGAATGCAGGCTATTGACAATTGAATCCAGTGCAGTATTCTGTGACCAAAACTAAAGAACATGACTTTAAACTATCTATCTATCTATCTATCTATCTATCTATCTATCTATCTATTAGATTACACATTGTATTGCTATTTATTTTTTTAAATATACTGTATGAAGAGAATATTGAAAGATTGAATATGCAGTTTTTATTTGCCTTAGCAGGATTTCCTGACATAAACCACTCGCTCCTGTCGGCAAATAAAAACCATATACCAAGAACGATCATTCAGTATCCTCTGTATATATGTATGCAATAAGGCCCGATAGGATGTCCGTGTACGACCAATATACAGACGCCTGTATATCAGACGTAGACATACACTCTGAAAGGCCTTATTGCGTTTATAATCCAGGCCAAACAGTAGATTTGAAAAAAGAGCATAGATCAAGTTTAGGACCAAAAATTATTTGTTTTTTATTAAATATCCTTACTCCAATAAAGTAGTCCCATTTATAACTTTGAACTACAGATTAAGTTAAAATGACCAAATTAATTTGACTGAAACATGTAAAAATAAGTACATCTTTTTATATTGTGTTGAATTGTACTTGTCATTTAAAATATTTACCAGGGAGTTGAGACGACACTGAGTTATTTTTATTTTTCCTCTCAGTGCAAAACACTGTTTGAGCAGAACAGAGGGACAGGAAGAACACAAATAAATTCAATAGTGTCTCAGATTTCAATAATTTCTTAAGGTCTGTGTTGGATAGTGGTGGATAATGTGAAGATGTGTCTTTTTGTGTTTTTCTGTAGTGTTTACAAATCGCAAAAAATACATTACTTGAAGTGACGAAGTCCGTGTGGGTGTGTATATTGATAGATTCCCCAGTTTTGTTTTCATTTAGACAGTGGTTTATTCCAGCTTGGAGTCTAATGTAGCTTAAAATGTTATATTCTTCTCCTTGAGCATCAGCAGAGGGCCTTTAACCACCACAGAAGTAGCATGTATCATCAGAACCGCAAGGCCTGAAGAGGTTTATACCACTTATAACACAGCTACCTGCTATTTGTGGGAAGAAAAATAATATAAATAATTAACAGAATTAAATTAAGATAAAATCAGAAACTTTTATTGTGTACACATCTGCAGTGTAATATAGTCCCAAATTTAATTTAATTTAATTCATTGTTCGCTTATTAAAAATAAATTGCTCATGTTCGTTTATTGTGAATTTCTGCATCGAAAGTGTCATCTCACTAAAAACTAGAGGACTGACCACAAGCTGAGATGATGGCCGGAGTTTCAAATGACACCAAGGAAGTAAGGAGCGCAGCTGCGATGGAGACTAAAGCCGGATCTTGAAGTGAGTTTGTAAACTCGTTATACGCGAGGCACACATATTCTAGTACATTTTCATCCTTTTGGATCTCAAAATATGTTTTTGTTAGTATTAGACACCCTCGCGTCCAAGTCGTGCCAGACTAAGTTGACGATCGAACCAGACTTTACGCATTAATCTGACCACTGTGTCAGGGGACCTACCTCAGTTTCCCTCAGACACTTCAAATTCCAGGCCTGTCATTCTGGTATCTGGCCTTGTGTTTACCTGGTTTTCTTAGAGAGTTCCTGACGTACAGCAATACATTATTGCTGGTTTTAAACTTGTTGTCAGCAGAGATGTTAAAATATGTATTTAGTCCACCTCAGCGTTATAAAACTGGAGACTAAATACTGGTCCCCAGTTGAACTTCTTGCACTGACATAAAATTATCTTGATGTTTTTGAGATTTTTTGGACTTATTTCCATTAAAAAAATGTCCATAGTTCATTTAGCTGTTCCTCATCTATTGTTATATGTCTACTCTTGCTGGTGCACTTGTTTTATTTATTTATTTATTTTCAGATGGACTGCTGTCTTCACTCAGAAAGTTGATGTTGTACCAGTTATGTGGAGTTTCATCCCCAAATATATTAACGGAAATAGATGAAATGCCACTCATTTTCAGCTGTGGTTTTGTAACTAATAGCAAATAAAATGGCAGTTTGTCATGGAATTTAGAATGTAGTTGTGTGTAGTGATTTATTCAGTGTAAAGTGGCTCATTAGTATGCAATATATATATATATATATATGAGAGGGTATAATAAGTAGTGTCTGATATATATATAATAGAGAATGGTTATCAGTGGTCTATATATATATATAATATATATATGTAAGTACAGTAGATATTGCATGTTTGTTACATTAATAAACGATGTACATGACATACATGTGATGTATACGTGAGAGCACCTCTCTATCGAGATGACATTTAAAAAAAAAAAAAAAAAAAAAAAAAAAGTTGTGTTCATTTTAACTTGATGTGTGCATGTATGAAAGCCATGCCACAACATTAGGGTATTATATTGACTTTCACATTGCCATGCACTGGGATTTTGTGGATATTGTGTACTGTATTTAAATAGAGCAATTGCATTCTAGTCTTTTCTCTCTATCTATCATACAAAGACATTTTTCCTATTAAGAATAGTGTCCTATTGTTTTGCTTTGTTAGCTAAGAAAGTGGGCCATCATAAGTAGCAATAATCATTCCTTCAAAGCCGTATGCGAAAGCAAAGATGATGTATTTCTATGCCATGCTACATTATATGAGGATAAAGGAACAAAGGGGTGAAGGACAGTGATTGCACGGTGCCTTAATCAGATGCAGATCAGCCTAGGCGCATCAGAGCATCAAATCCCTGCTCCACAGCACCAAGCACCTTTTTTTCCGCATAGGCACTAAACAGGGCTTAGATAGATTCAGGGCTTTATTGAAAGATCATATGGGATGACTGCAAAATCCTATTACTTGTTGATTAAGTATTGATCCTTGCTGTATTAACAAGTCAGCTAATGTGGAATGACCTCTGAGACCAGTGGTGAGAGAGAGAGAGAGAGAGAGAGAGAGAGAGAGAGAGAGAGAGAGAGAGAGAGAGAGAGAGAGAGAGAGAGAGAGAGAGAGAGAGAGAGAGAGAGAGAGAGAGAGAGAGGTCAATTTACTAAAATAGGCACAGAGATAATAAGAGGGACGGGAGCTGCTCCATGCTCTTAGCTCCAGTTAAAATGTCACACTGCATAGCGCAGATCAATGCCCACTTTATTTTTTCGCTCACTGCTGTCTTATTACCATCATGAGGCTGCCTCCTTTGATGATTTTAATGACCCTCCGAACTGAACTGTTCTGCTTAGTCACTAGCTATGACTTGAAGTAAAAGAAGACTTATTTTTGTTATGTTTTGACTGATGGAGTGGCTGAGAACGTGACATTGTACCAGTGCATGTGGAATGCTGAGCTTTCTCCTCTATGAGTGCTGCTCCTCTGAGGCCATGGTCCGCAGCACAAATAATTTTAAGTTGGCATTCAAAAGTTGAAGTCTCCTTTTTAAGATACGTGCTTATCTCCATCAAAACTAAACAGCAGTACTTAGAGGGGCCTACTGAATAAATGTATTTACATTTTTTTTAAATAAAATATGATAAACACATTATTTGACTTTTTTTTTAATCATTATCTTATACAGTAATATTTTGACAGCAAATATAAGTCAAATTTAAATTACTGTAGACAATGGGAATGGTCCTTTTGTGGCATTTATTTTATAGACGTTTAGAAGATGATACCAAACTTCTGATACAATGATATAAAATCATCGGAACTATAGAACTGCAATAAAATCTGCCATTATAATTAGCATGTAAAAAGCCTTCCTCTATATAGCAGGAATAATAAGACATAACCCTTGTGTGGCTGAGTGTCCCGTCCCTTTGTGTTTATTAGTGTTTTATGTTGTATGTAGTGTGTTAATGTTGGTTTTTATGTATAAAATACACGGGATATAAATATGGGTTACGAGCATGAGTGTTTAAAATGTATATTTGTATTTAGGCACGAGGATTGCACATCACTTCACATGCAGTTAAAATGTAATAATATGTGAATATGGGAAACTGCACTTCATTAATTCACGTGCAGTTGTACCGAGACTCCAATTGAATGATTGATTAGTAATCGGGTCTCGGTACAGCTGCATTAAAGCAGCATGTTGTCACTCACTCGGGGTTGTGTGTTCGGAAGTGGAGAACAGATGAGAGAGGAGAGTTAATTTCAAATTAACAATTGCTACAGCATGCTGGAAGTGCCAGCACGGTATTTGTTTAGTGTGTGTCCACTTGTTTGTTTACTGTTTGGTCGTTTTGTTTGTCTATTTATTTTGGCTCAAGTGCCATGTCCTGTTTTTGTAAAAAATTGTTTTATTTTCTGGTAATAATAAACCATGCAGCAGCGCATTTCATTCACCATTTTACCTTGCAGTGCTGTGTGTTCTTCCAGGTCTGACGTCACCACTACAGCTATCCTATTCACAGTTGGAGTCAGAAGCGGGATTACAGCGACTCCAAGTGTCAGACCAGGAATACGCTGGGTGAACTTCGCAACAGTTATTTTTTTTGGTTTTGGGAAAAAAAAAAATGGGAAGAAGCTGCCGGAGGAATCAACAGCAACAGCAACACCAGCAGCAGCCAACGCATCAGCAGCAGCCAACGCATCAGCAGCAGCGCAGGGCTGGTCGCAGGTCCTGTGCTGTTTCTTCCACACCTGACGTCTGCCTCACCTGTGTGAAGGGTGAGGAGTGGTGCTTTTCTGTTAGCGAGGTCAGGCAAGTAGCACCCGACCAACCCCCTCTATGGCAGGAGAGGGAGGAGTCCGAGCATCCAGCTTCGGTGGAAGAAACCCTGCACTCTCGAAGGCCAACATCGAGGGGGATCTGAGACTGGCTAACGGGTCCTGAAGGGTGGATGGTAAGGAACCTCCCAATGGCGATTAACCTGCTGTGGGCCCGAGATGGGGAGTGTTGGGCGACCTGGGAACAGCAACACCACCCAGCATCCCTCTCAGACATCGCAGCCATGGTGCTCAATTACCTGGCTGCAGATATGGGAGGGGTCCCACCATCTCCAGCACCAAAGGGAGAGGAGCTATTGCTGCCATCTCCAGCGCAAGAGGGAGAAGCCCCACTATTTCCAGTGCTAGAGGGAGAGGAGTCATCACTGCAATCTCCAGCACCAAAGGGAGAGGATCCATCGCTGCCGTATCCAGCATCAGAGGGAGAGGAGCCATTGCTATCAACTCCACCAGCAGAGGAAGAAGGCCTGCTGGTTTCGCCTCCACAGCCTGAGGGGCAGGAGCACACCGAGTGTCTGCAGTCCAAGAAAGGGAAGCCCCTAGGTCCACAGCCCAGGATGAGAACAGCGGAGGAAAAGTGCCTGCTGTTCCCACCTCCACCAGTAGAGGGTGAATGCCTGCTGGTTCCACCTCCATCACTGTCGCTCCCACCACTACCAGTAGAGGGAGAATACCTCCTGGTTCCACCATCACCAGCAAAGAGAGAATGCCTGCTGGTTCCTCCAACACCAGCAGAGGGAGAAAACCTGCTGGTTTTACCACCACCCTCACAAGGAGAGGAGCAGGAGCTCTGCCTCCATCCCTACCACGCGGAGAAGAAAACCAGGAGCTGCCGTCACAGAGCCAGCACTACCCCCTGAGCACTATTTTCCCTGCACAGCACGGACACAAGCACCACTTTCCCGGGATTAAAGGGAGAGCTGCACCAGTCCCCTGCAAGTGAGGGAGAGCCACACCAGTCTCCTGCAATAGAGGGAGAGCCGCATCAGTCCCCTGCAACAGGGGGAGACTACACGCTGCTCCCACCTTCTTCACCAGGAGACTACACGCTGCTCCCACCTCCACCGCTTCCACCACCAGGAGCAGAACAGCAGGAGATGCCTCTGCCTCCAACACCTTCACCGACAGGAGCAGAGCAGCAGGAGCTGCCTTTGCCTCTGCCATCCCCACCAGCAGAGGGTGAATTCCTGCTGGTTCTGTCTCTACCGCTCAAGGATGCCTGTCTCGCTCCGCCCATGGATGCCTGCTGCTCCGCATCGTCTGGGGTTGCCTGCTGCTCCACATCGCCTGGGATTGCCTGCTGCTCCGCATCGTCTGGGATGCTACCAGTTACAGGGTATGAGAGAGAAGTGGAGCTCCCGCTGCTGGCTCTATGGACAGGAGCTCCCCTCCTGAGTTCACCTCCAGAGGGTCTGCTGCTGCTACTGCTGTCACCTGGGGTTGCCGGCTCTGCTTCGCCAGGGGTTGCTGGAACTGCTTCGCCTGAGGTTGCTGTCAGCCCTGCTTATCCGCAGGAAATACTGTGGCCGGAGCCCAACAAAGGGGAGTTGTCCGCTATGAAAAAGGGAGGATTGGTCAGGAGACTACCTTCCCCCACAGCACTTTTGCTGCAGGGAATTTGGTGGCTGGAGCCCCACAAGAGGGGGCTGCCAGTTACAGAGAAGGGGGGGAGGTCAGGAGGCCACCCACATAGACAGCCAGCAAAATTGCCTTGGCCACCACAGCTGTTGGGGTGGGAGGAGGACCTCCTACCATGGCTGCCATCTTTGGCCTGTTGCTGCCCCTGTTCCTGGGCCAGGACTACGACCAGGACTTTGGGACTGAGGGGGGAGGTGGCCATTGAGGCCAGGTGTGCTGCACACAAGGGGGGGATATGTTCCTGCCACTCATATACTGGCCTGTCCCCCTCTCGTCTCTCAGATCCAGTTGGAGGAGACCTCTTTTTAGGCTTTGCCTCTCATCCAATCAGCACTCCTGTCACCTGTCCACCACACAGGTCCTCCAAGGATCTTAAAGGTTTTTGAGATTCTGAAATGTGATATAAAACATGATACCAATAAGCATATTGGTTGCTACACTTTCTCCTCTATGAGATACTCTATCACGTATCTGGGTTAGCTTGTATCCTGTTGGAAGTGAATTTCCAGCTATGCATTGTGGGGTTGCTGTTAAATTTCCTATGCAGATTTTAATATCACCTTTCCATTGACAGAACATATTGCCTTAAAATATTTTAGATTTTGTGAAAACTGAGTTTCCTACAGTATAACTGTTAACCCTTTGCGGTCCTATGTCGGACCAGGTCCGACATTACGATTTTCCCTTTCCGGTCCAACGTCGGACCCTGTCCGACATCAACAAAAAGATGTAAAGTACAGGTCTCTAGTAGTTTTTTCTCCCTAAAAAGCCGAGAGAACCAATCAATGGCCGAGTGAGACCGATAGGAGCCGAATGAAACAGAAAAAAAAAGCCGCGTGTGAGCCCTAGCAGCTGCACCATACAGAGACAAGCAGACATAAACAAAGGAGGTTGCTGCTTCCCCATCCACCACTCAAAGAACATCACAGACATTTGCAGAGCTTTTTGAGATATTATAGTAATAAAATAATGACTTGGATCGCATTATTGGGGAGTTTGGTGATAAAACGAGTGATCAGGAGAGGATTTATCAGTATGCACGTCTATAAAGAGGTATGTGAAAAATAAAGTGAACACGGGGTGGGGCTTGGCTGGAGATGCAGTACTGATGTCGCTTAGCATTGCAATGCCCTTTAAACCAGTTTTACTCGGGGGGAAAAAAAAAAATTAAACAGCGTATGTGAAAATAAATTGGACCGGACGTGCCTGACAGGCGTGGAATAAATGGACCTCAAAGGGTTAATAAGGTATAAATTAACAGACAATTAAAAAAAAAAAATAGAATAGATTATCAACAAGATGCCAAATACTAGACAGGTCTGTACCCTCTCCCCACCGCTCCTGCTCCCACTACTACTGAACCTATCTGTCTCACCTGTCCTGCTATGACTGTCTCTCACCTCCCTGTTATTCTGTCCTCTCAATCCCGTCCTCTGTCCTCTCTCTGCCGCTGCTCCTCTAACCTCTCTAACCTCATCCCTCTGCCCCTCCCCCCTCCCACTCTCTCCCCTCTCACACTCTCTCCCCTCTCACACTCTCTCTGGTGGCCTCTGAAACTGTCACTCTTCTCCTAACAAAGCTGATTTAATCTCTGCCTTTGCCTCTCACCTCTCTCTTGATTTCCTTGCTCTCACTGAAACCTGGCTCATTCCTGATGACACTAACTCCTGCTCCCCTGTCCTCTCTCTATGTCCTGTCCCATCTTCCATGTCTCACTGGACGGGGAGGTGAGACTGGCCTTCTCCTCTCTCCCCCCTTACTCTTTTATGTCCCTTCTGATCGCTCCTCACTCTCTGTTAACACCTTTGAATTTCACGCTGTCCAACTAACCTCTCCCTGTCAACTCCTGCTAATTGTACTGTACACCCCCCTGGACATCTCCTCTCCTCCCTCCCCTCTCGGTCTACCCCAACTGTCCTGTTAGGTGATTTCAATATCCATCTCTCCAACCTCACCCACTCTGAGGGATTCTTTCCTCTCCTTCATTCCTTCAACTTCTCTCTCTCTCCTTCCCCCTCTTACCCACAAAGCTGACTGTCAACTGGACCTCACCTTCTCCAGGGTCTGCTGCCCCTCCACCCTCTCTGTCACCCCTCTGGACGTCTCTGATCATTATTTCATCTCTTTTTCTCTCTCTCTCCCCTCTCTCCCTACTCCACCTACCCCCACTGTCACCTCCCGCTGTAACCTGTCTTACCCCCTCTGTACTTGCCTCCACCGCACTCTCTCATCTCCCTCCTGTCGACTCCATCTCCTAACTCTGTAGACTCTGCTACCTCCACCCTTTTCTCCTCCCTCACCTCCTACCTTGACTCCCTCTGTCCCCTCACCTCCCAACCTGGCTCTCCTCTGTGCTCCGCTCGGCAAGAAACAAATTGCGCTCTGCTGAAAAGAAATGGAAGAGAACCAAACATCTAGCTGCCCTAGACCTCTACCTTTCCCTCCTCTCTTCCTTCTCCTGTACTCTCTCCTCTACTAAATGCTTCTATTTCCAATCTATTATGCAATCCTCCACTAACAACCCCCAGAAACTATTTTCTACCTTCTCCTCCCTCCTCAACCCTCCCCCTCCTCTTCCCTCTATCTCCAGACGACTTTGCATCTTTCTTCTCTAAAATCTCTAATATCCTCAAATTCTTTAACACTTCTCCCTCCCCCCCACCCCCTCCCACTCCAACCCCAACACCCTCTGTCTCCCTCTCAGACTCTGACCCTCCAGGGCCACAAACCCACCACGTGCACCCTAGATTCCCTCCCCACTCACCTCTTTCAAGCTGCTGCTCCTGCTCTACTTCCCTTCATCTCTTCCCTTCTCAACACCTCTCTCCTCTCTGGTTTCTTTCCCTCTGCCTTCAAACAAGCCTCTATCACCCCCCTCCTCAAAAAACCTACCCTCAACCCCACCTTCCTCCAGAACTATTGTCCTGTCTCCCTCTTACCCTTCCTCTCTAAAACCCTTGAGCTGGCAGTACACCGCCAACTCTCTGCTTTCCTGTCTAACCACTCTGCTCGACACTCTCCAATCTGGTCTTCTCTGGTCACTCCACTGAAACTGCTCTCCTGTCTGTCACTAACTTGCTAAACTGCCCTTGCTGCTTTTCTCTCCTCTGTTCTAATTCTCAACTGCAACTCCCTCCTGGCCGACCTCCCTGCGTCCGCCACCCGTCTGCTCCAGCTTATCCAGAACTCCACTGCTCGTCTGGTGTTCTCTCTGCCTCACTTTTCCCATGCTACTCCACTGCTCTGCTCACTCCACTGGCTCTCGATCACCACTCGCATCCAGTTTACACCCCCACCTGACCTCTCCGCCTGCACTGGAAGACTAGCTGTACCTCCTCTACACTCCCCTGCCTCCAGAGCCCACTCCTTCTCCACCCTCACCCCACAGTGGTGAAACGACCTTCCTATGGATGTCAGGACTGCCCAGTCCCTGACCACCTTCCGGCGCCTCCTCAAGACACACCTCTTCAGACAACACCTGTAAAACTCAACTCTTCCCTTCTGGACAATATAGCACTCTGCCTTTAATGAACTTTAACTTGCACTTGTCTGCTTCCTATTTTACTGTATTTAATCTGTATTGTAATGTATTGTAATCTGTAGTATCTTGTATTTCACTTGCACTTGTATCTAACCCTGATGTAACTGTCAACACTGTTATCTGCTCTTGAACTGCCCAGATATCAAATCGTACTGTGTTTTGTATTTGCTCTTATTAGGACTGAAGTCATTGTATTTGGTATCTTTCTCTAGCTTGTACTGTAATTCTTGATATGTATTTTTTTGTATACAACTGTAAGTGGCCCTGGGTAAGGGTGCCTGCTAAGAAATAAATAATAATTAAAATGCATCTTTAATAGTTCCATAGAACCAATTCCAAATAGTTTACCAAAGGTAACGTTACAGCAACATATTCCAAGATTAGGGCTAGTTGGGCTGTGAAACCAGCCGTAAATGTTAAAGATTTGTAAATTTGTAAAATCCTCCACTATTCCAACAAAGATCTGTCAGTCTGTGTCTGCCTATGTGTGAGTTATCTGCTTCATGACCGGTATGCAAGGTGAGTTTCCAAGGACTTTTTCTTTTCTATTCTCTATTTTCTATTCAGGGTCAATAAAGACCAAACATCAAATAAATATCAAACCCAGTAATTAGATGGCACATTCAAACAGATGGCACATCCACATTATGGCTAGATAGCGTGCAGTATTTTTTAAAGGCCACATTTAAAGAGTAACGTGATTTTTTTTTCAATTCAAAATTATATTTTTGCATTAAAAACTCATTACTGATAAGTTTTTTTGATTTTAATATATCACTCAGAATCACTCAGAAAATTACTTTAGCAGAAATATGAATCACAGTCATAAATTGATTCTGCTGCATAATTTCATTTTGTGAAAGAAAACCACTTTTTGAAAGGGGGGGGGGGGGGGTAGATTTTAATAATCTAAGTGTTTTGCCATGAATGGAGATGGAATAATTAATATCATAATAAAAGTGTATTCTTCTTTGTACTCTGACTGAACAGATTTGCAATACTTCAACTGTATGCACCCTGTCAATATGTCTGTAAATAATTCAGATGTGAAAAAAAGGTTTAACTCATTGATGAAGCTTTTGTCTACTTAAAAAGCTGACACACTCTATTAGAACTAACATTCATTTATTGATTATACCATTTCTGGAGCTGGCCTTTCTGTGATAGAAACTGTGCAATTAGATTTCTTTCCTTGTTAAATATTTGTAAATCATTTGCACTTTTATGGCTCACACAACCTGGCTGCTACCCTTGAAGTAATCTTGTTATCAATGTATTCAAATGAGACACATGCAGTTTTTTTCACTTCTATATCAGCCTTGAATGCATTGTTGTATTTAAATTAACGGTTTTATCTGCTATCAACTATATATTGTGCAGTAGGTTAGTTTAGCTTCACCCCAATTTGAAATTATTGAATAAAAGAATGTTTAATGAAATAAATTACTAATATGAACCTTATGTAAGTGAGTAATATGTAAGTGTATTTACACTAATAACACGCTTGAGTTAGATATCAATGGAATTAGTGTTTACTAATCATGTGGTTTTCCTTTCTATATTTATTAGTGAATCAAAGCCCTAATAAGCCTTCATTCTGGATGAAGTTGTAAGTATTCTCTAGGCTAATGACTAATTAAGCAATATAAATGAGAAGGTAGGAGTTTATTATCTGCCTTAGCCCCCCAAGAGGAAAAGGCTGAGTTGTATAAATGTTGAAAGAAGACTAAAGCTACAGGCTTACCTTTAAGCACTTTGGGCCAGATTATCAGAGTACCAAACTGCCTTCCAAATCACCATTAGCACATTTATTTTTCCAGAACGATGAAAAAAAAAAAACTGTTGTTTTTATTTTCATAGTATAATTGTAATTGGTGTTAAAGAGCTTGACTATTTGCCTCATTGTTATAACAAGATCAGTATCCTATTTTTTGTGAATAAAAAAAATACAGCTAAGCCAGATGCAAATGATTTTGGAACCAACCAAAATAAATCCTATGGAAAATACTATAATTTACTATAGTGCGACCAAAAAACTAGTGATTTTTGGCAGTTTCTAATTCAATTGTTTTTCATATGGGAAGGCCATTATGTATCAATCAAAGTTAATCAGAGTCAGGCTGGACAAACTAAACAAGTTTTACCTTGAATTTGGATATAATTTGGAATTCTTGGCATTGACATTTTCTGAAGCAGACATGTTTACATTTTGAATCAGCAATCAAAAAACAGACTCCCCTTTATGTTAGTGCTCCAACCAACCACACAAGCACTGGTGCTCATAAGTACAACAGTACAACCTACTGTAGGGGTACATTTTAAACATTAAAACGCTTTAAATGCATTATTATATCATTTTGTGATATCTATGATCATTTTCATTATTAATAATAACCTAATTTTAGAAGCTGCTCTTCAGTTCTAGTTGCAGCAATAGATATAAGCAACCCAGACTAGATCAGCCGAAGTGTCTTGTAAGTTTACAGCACAAGTGTATTGTAAATGATACAGTCCATTGCTGTTTTAAATTCACCATTAAGCTTTAAAAACTGCAACTGAGTGAAAACGTATCTATTTAAATACAGGATGAATACAGTAATAAAGCATATTAAAATAGTCTGTTCAATGTGTGTGTGTGTGTGTGTGTGTGTGTATATATATATATATATATATATATATATATATATATATATATATATATATATATATATGTATGTGTGTGTGTGTGTGTGCTTAATTAATTTAAGAATCATAGAGCTTATGGGGATTTACATATTTTACATTTGCTGAGAAGTACCCTGTTTATACTTGAAAGCTGAAGTGATCTTAAGACATTTTCTTCCGTGACCAGTATTGAATTAAACGCTGTAGCCTTGATTTTTATTTATATATGAAATCCAGTGGTTCTGTATTATATTAACTCAATTCAACCATAACCTAAAGAAAAAAATTGGGATTTAGGGGGTGTTTGTCTCCATGTTTATTGAATCCAGGCCTCTAAAACGGAGCCAAATTTGGAGTGGTTTTGTGACAGACTACAGTATTATGGTCCAAGACAGATTAGAAATGGGATCTCTTGAGATAATTGGCAAGACCTAAGATCACTGGTGTACTGCAAAATATCTCAGACTAGGTCAAAACGGGCTGGGTTGATTATATCACATGGTAAGTTCTGGATAGAAATCAAACAAAAGTCAACCATTAAAAGCTTCTGTTCATATATCGCTATCACCAGTAATCATCACATTAAAATTAAATACAATACCGAGATGTTGTGATATGTTGTGTAAAGAGAGGACAACCATAGTGCTACCCACTGCAAGAGTTTTCACATGATGGATTTTTTAATTTAATTTCCCCAGTTTTACTCCCCAGTTTTTAGTATGCATAGGTAAAGGGATGGTAATGAATGTTTAATAAGCAGGTGCTTCTGTATTCAAGGCACAAATTATTATTGTTTCATGAGGAACTGTGTCTCAATTGTTATTCTGGAGAACAAACATCATTGCAAAATCTATTAAAGAACGATCACCTACATGTTATTGACAGTGTTATATCAGGTGATATTTTTCTTAATCCAATCCTGGTATATACAGTAAAGTATCCATATGGTGCAAATGACGATTTCACTGTTTGGAGTTCCTGAAACATTTGACAGTAATATATAGCAAAATAGTAAGTATTGTTGCTTCACAATAGCTGTGGTAACATCTCTGTATGTTATATGCTGTGTGCCTGGGTGATGACGCTGTACCACATTCTTGCTATGTTTAGGAATAAAAGACATCAATATGCACAGCGTGTAATAATGTCAAAGAGCTATTTCATGGTAAACGTTTGGTTTGAATTAGAGGCCAGCGGGGAATAAGGGCTCTCACACACTCTCCCCACATCTCTTTGTTCCATCCTGCTCCCATGTACAGCCCCTTTCATGCTCACTCCCCCTCCCATTCAAGACTGAACCCTCCCCAACTTCCCTCCCATAAAGGCAATATGCATGCATTCTTGATATTTGAAATCAGTTGATATAAATACTGCTCCTCTGCAGCCTAAAGTCTGATTAAACACATTTTTAATTTGCCTCTTCACTGTGGGTAATGTATGACCTTCAGTGTAAAATACTTAATATAGTATTCCTTCACATATATCGCAAAAAGCCAACATGCAGGAGGTAAATGTATTAAATGTAATAAAGTGTGGAATGTTCAACTGTTTACTGAAAAAGTTTATCATATATCACATAACATGATGTCATTGTAATATCATAATTAAGGTTTTGGCTCTTATGAATGGCATTGTAATTGTACTTATGAATTGATTGTTTAATCATTTAAACAGTTTAACCTGAAAAAAATTGTTTTAAAGACTTTCTCCTTTATACAGTATAGCACAAGTGCATCTTTACATTGCTGTGCCTTTGTTTCCTGATTTAAATGCACCTATTTGCCTTGTTATCAACATTGACTACTTCTTGTTGAGCACAATTTCAATTCATAGATAAATATATGGCAAGTTGTTGACACTTTTTTAAGCATTGACTTTGGGGAAATACAGTATGTCATCACCTAATGTCATAATTTAAGACTATTATTAATTTAGACCTCTACCTGCTATGTTGCTATGTATGTGATGCAAAGTCTTTGGAAATTATGAATCATTTCACAGAATAATAATAATAATAATAATAATAATAATAATAATAATAATAATAATAATAATAATAATAATTTAATCTATTATTTTAAAATAAAATTATAACGCCTTTCTGGCAGACCAGGAAAAAACAAAGTGTTTTTTTTTTTTTAATTGTTTCGAAAAGTGTTTTTTGTTGTTGTTGTTTTTTTAAATGGGCAGAAGGTGGCAGCAGCAGTGACTGCAGCAGCAACAACAACAGCAGCTGCAGCAGCAGGCAGGGGGTCTGGGATGACGGCTGGGAGGCATTTTTGAGTTTGCTTGTGGTGGAATTGTTTCCTGGATGTGGGGAATATGGCCACACTCTGGCTATTTGCCTCTCCTAGTACCAGGAGGAGGAACCAGCACCCAAACTGTGGGAGCCCGAGCATCCAGCTTCCAGATGGGGGAGGCACGAGTGTCCACCGCCCGATGGTGCCTCCACAACACTGCCCGGGGATGTCACCAGGATGCCGTCCAGGGATGCCTCCACGACATCACCCGAGGATGTCGCCAGGATGCCACCCGGGGATGCCTGCAACACACCACCCAGGGATGCCTGCAACATACCGTCCGGGGATGCCTCCACGACACCGCCTGGGGAGAAGTGAAGCTCCCGCTGCTGCCTTACTGACTAGGGGCTCCCCTCCTACTGTCGCCACCTGATGGTCCGGAGCTGTCACTGTTGGAGGCTCCAGAGTAGGATGTCACAGTATACCAGTTCTACGGTAAACTGTGATATAAACTTCCATGGTTTTGAAACTGTAACTATTTTTCTATACCATGATTACCTAGTTCACACAGTTTAAGGTACACATTTTTTATTCACTGTTTGTCCATCTGTGAACCACTGTGTTCATTAGAGCTAACTAATGAACACAGACATCTCAAGTTCTGAAAACTGCCATGCATGAGATTATCTGAGTAGGAAATTAAATAAGTGACGTCATCTGATTTTTCGTGATGCGGGACTACATAGATAGTCGTGATACGGTTTGAATAGTTTAACATGACAAGTTAACATAAACGAGAAGTTAATCCTGACTTCAGTGACATAAAACATAAGACAAGAATTGACGGTAAATACATAAAAACCATATGGTGACATTCGGGAGATATTCCCTGTAGACGATTCTTTAAGATATTATTATGGATTATATCTAGTAGTATTAGTTATTATGTATTATTATTATTTGTAATTATCAAGTATATTTGTGCATACTAGGATACCTTTAAACAATGATCTTCAGTAAATGAAACACAAATACTCAAAAATATCAGCAAGAACAAGTCACTGTAACTTTTCACCACTGCCTTCCTGTTAATTTCACGAACCAAAGAAGTAACAGTAGCTACTGTATTATATATCCTACCACTCAAGAGAAACACAGTAAGCACACACCAATGCAGATAATCCAAAAGTCTATTTACTACTATAAAACTAAGTCTAATATGCTACAGGCATTTGTATTAGTTTTATTTAAAACAGTATTGTAAACATGTTGCCGTCTCCTCGCGTTGATAGTGTTGTAGGGATTTTGGTTTTATGTATTAAAAAATGAATACAATTTTATTCCCATTTTAAAAAAAAAAGTCCCCTGGGGTGTAAGGGGAGGCCAGGGGAAGCCTCCCCTTACACCCCAGAATTTACTTAGACTTTTGGAGTTTTAAAGGGGTAGGTGGCTCTTGAGGCCATGTGTGCTGCACACAAAGGGGGGCGTATGTGGCATGTTGCCTGCCCCTTTTATTATTATTATTATTATTATTATTATTATTATTATTATTATTATTATTATTATTATTATTATTATTATTATTATTATTATTATTATGTATTATATTGTATTTATGTGCAGGAGGATGAAAGCCGTCCGTCATTTTATTTATTGTTTGAGACTGGCAAAATTAAATGTAATTGGCGTGGATGGGGTTAAATATCCCATCCCTATAAAACCCATGGGAATGTGACTGGAACCTTAATAAGGTAGTTTATTAATAGGTAATTAAGGCTCCAGCCACAAGTATAAAAAGACCCACTTCAGATTCATCAGGGGAGAGAAGCTTAAGAGAGAGCTATATAGAACGAAAGCGAATGCTACCCAAAACTGAGTCAGAGGTACTCGTTGTATTTGTGATTACAGTTATTATTTGTCTGTTTTGTTTTGGCCCATGTGCCATTTTCTTTGTGTGTTTTTTGTTTTAATTTTTAATTTTTCTTTAATTTAATAAAACGCTGAGGCGCCAATGTGCCTCACTTTCAACCTGTACAAACTGTTTGTTTTGTACTTCTTCCTGGTCCATGACATCATCCCACATCCTACTCAAGCCCATCCTTTCACAGCCTTTCACAGTGGACCACCATCACAAAGAGCTTTACAGAGGTAGGCTTTGAACTATGCATTATATGCATAGTCACTTACAATAAGACATTTGTATATAAAAGATATAAAAAAAAATTATAAGGGAGCTAATTTATAAAACACATATTTATTGAATGTAAAATAATTTATTTAGTATTCATTGTAGCACTGAATTTAACCACACTTTTTGTAATTTCCTGTTGAAGACTGCCACTGATATGCTATATATTCAATACACAGTTATATACACACAAACAGAGATGTATAACCTTTAATCTGAAGCACTAGTTCTCAACTTACGTTGTCTTGCTCTTATGGTTGACCATGTGATCCCCCAGATGTTTCCACCAGAATCTTCAGAGTATACCAGGTATACCTTCCATCCAAATTTACAAATGTGTAACCAATTTCCTTTGTTAAATACCTTTTTTGGGTCTGTATTAAACTGAATAGTGCCTGGTGCAAACAATATCAGGGGAAGTATGCACTAAAAACACCCTTGCAATAACTAAGCCCAGAAACGCCATAACAAATAACAGTCAAAATCAAAGCTGGAATCAGACAGGGACTGTTATATTGCATTGTCTTGATGTTTCATATCTCAGCCTTTTGGCTTAATTCCTGGTCTAATAATAAACAGGCTTATCTGTTTGCAGCTTCAGGCAGACAACTGCCTGATCATTTTTACTTAACAATGTATAGATATAAACTCTGTCATTTCGTTATTTATTTGTTTATTTTTCTGAAACAACTACTCTGAAAATAACAGCATGTTTTCTTAAGTTATGGTCAAGGATGCTTCCTTTAACATATCACATCGAGAAATGCCACTGACAGCAATGTGTTCAGGCTATTTGCTGAGAAAACTAGCATAAGCTCCTTATCAGAAAGTATTAAATGTATGCCAAAAGGTGAGTTGTTCTGTCAGTTGCTCAGGCCATTTGATATTACTGCTTAATTGTGATAGGTCAGTGCACAAAACTTGCTGGCAGATTCAGTTTGCCTCACACATAAGCAGCAGCCTTCAGCTACATGTGACTGTAGGTAGTGAGTTACAGGCCTCTGCATAACCTTTTGTTATAAAACAAGATATGTGCCAAAGTTTAAAATTGTCACCAAGCCAGGCCAGGCTGTATGTGACAAAGAGTCTTGCACAACACGCTTTCTTAATTACAGATTAGTAATCCCATGGCATTTATCTGTTTAAAAAAAAAAAAAAAAAAAGTACTGTACCAGTAAATATGTGTGATATTAACAGAGATAATATAGCATTACACACATACACAGATAGATAGCAAAATGTCTCAAATAGCCTCTTCTTATTATCAACAGATATTATGTTGCAAACCATTATTTTGCATGACTTATTTCTGTTTTATATTTTACATGATGGTAAACTTTTGGGAACATGGCTTGAGGCATTTTTTTTGTTTTTATCTGTATAGTTCAATCAGTCAATTTGCAGTACTGGTATGACTTCAGAACTGCATTGCCAAGCTATGACATTACCCCCATGTGGTTGAAAAAATAGTTTTGTAATTCTTGCTAGAGTATTGCAAAACAGTTTATTGACCCATGTTGACAAAACATCAGCACTGGCATTTTAAGCAGTGGTATCTGTTGTACAGTTTTATCTGGGCCAGGGGGTCACAGGCAGTGGTGTAGTCTTAAATCTGAAAGTACCGGAACGCCAATAAAATATAGATTTTCTTAAACAAAAATTATACAAATTCACGTTTTATTTAATTGAGCTTGTGGTAACATTTAATAGGTAATGCATGCATCTTGCATGCAACTTTTAGACTACTCCCCCAGTCAGATTGGCGTTTTTCCTGACAAAGGTGACTTGTTTTGAAAGTATGTAGCAGGTAAATACTATCTTTGGTAGTTTGATGGTGTTTTTCCTGCCAAAGGTGACTTGTTTTGAAAGCATCTAGCAGGTAAATACTGTCTTTGCTAGTTTGATTATTTTTATTGTGCATGTTTTTAGAGATGTTGTGGCAGGGTAGAACAGAGCCCTGCACATACATAGGGGGCAGGGCTAAGCCCTGCTTATCAATGTGTTATTTTGGGATGTATTGTGTTGAAAAGGGTTATGTATTTAAAATAATGGTTTGTGGGTTATTTAAAAGGAAATGTATTGTTTGGGAATGGATGATGCTATTATTGTATGATTTAAATATATTTCATGTTTATTTAAAAAACAAGCAATTTGCTTTGTTATTATTTGGCAGCATGGATGGTGTTAAAGCCCCATCCACTAAACTCATGTGGAATGTGACCAACTCTGGATTGATTAATTTATTGTTAATACAGAGATGGTCTCATGTAAAAAACCCATAGCTTTTGCTGGTTGGGGTGGGGTGTTCAAAGAGGAGGAACGTGTGCAAGTGAGTGTGAGCTAAAGCAAAAAAGTAAAAAGTAAAAAGTAAAAAAGTCAATGAAAACTAGGTAAAACTTTATTGTAATAATCACCTATTAGGCAAGTATTAGTCATTTACTTGTAACTAACAAGGACTTAATAGATACTTTATAAGTACTGAATAAAGCTTTTTAAGGTAGTTATTACCACACATACCTTATTAACAGCTAATTGGTTGTTAGTTACAAGTAAATGATACAGGTAAATGATACAAGTAGGTGACACTTAAAGTTTTAAAACTAAAACAATTGCTACAGGTGCGGGAAGCACATTGTTTGTTTTTGATGTCAGTATTTCTGTTTGTGTTGTTTTATTACATCCTTTTATTTTGCTCTTTGAGCATTGTTTTTGTCACAGATGTAAAGTTACAAAGCAGATGGCTTGGATGGATGCGGTGGCTTCTTAAACAAATGTACCACTTCAGAGTTTATAATAGGTTGCTTATACATTACGTAACAGCAGCAACTGTTTTCTCATGTTAGCGATTAAACATTTGTAGAAAACTGGAGTTTGCAAAACAATACATTACTGGTATTATAAACTGTAATTTACAAACTGACTTGATCAGAAGGGTTAAAAAAGGATCTCTTTGCAAAATGTTATTAAATGTTTCTTTGTCCTTGAAAACAATGTCTCCTTCTTGCTGCAGACAAGTCTCCCACATCACCTTGCCTTTTATATAGCCTACTGTCTGACTGCGGCAAATTCACCTGCTTTTCAGAGTTCTTAAAATAATCATGCAAATACGAGGCCCACAATTACCAGCAGACCGAATATTTTTTAATTAGACAGAATATTTAATAGACCTCATTTGCAAAATCCCCTCCCAATTTTAGCGGTTTCGTTCAGAAATGCCCAAGAATGACATATGCATATACAGAATTACATATGTATCAAGGGCGAAAGCACACAGAGACATTGCCCCCGCAAATCACGTGTTAATATGCCTTTGCGTGTTTATGCCATTTAGAACACTCATCGCCCGTTTTACGGTTGTAAAACATGCGCAATCCTTTTATAAATCTGGGTCTCTCAGTCTCTCGATATGTGGACAGACACACTAAGACTAATAACTTGTGCTTAAGAATGTCCTTTCTAAAACTGGATAAGCGTATCTCTAATTATATGTACAAATATAAGTGTGACAAATAGACAACCCCATACCACTTTGAACCCCTTTTGAGACCATCTACCTGATAGCTAAGTGATCTTACAAATGCAGACATACGTACTGAGTTACATGTCTAGCTCCTTAGCATACAGTGTACCTAGTTTTATTCCTAAAAATATGTCGAAACTATTTGAACATGTAAATTTGACATTTACTTTCAAATGAGATATATATTCAATAGGAAATCATTAAGTCTGTATGTTATCACATTTTTAGACAGATGCTTACAATAGAGCGACACAAAAGATGTGTTTTTAAATATGTTAAAGTAAATGAAAATGTAAACCCCTTTTTCTCAAATGTATTTTTTATACATACTTTTCAATAACAAAGATCAGCAGCAAGAAAAATCCAATTATATAAAATAATAATAATAATAATAATAATAATAATAAATAATAATAATAATAATAATAATGACAGAACAATGAAATAAAAAAAAAACAACTAATTATAACTACTAGAAATTTTAAATTTTAAGATCTGAGAACAAGAAAAGAAAAGGGGGGAATCAAAACCAATCAGAAATGCACTAAGGGGTGGTATTAACTGGATCAAATAAGTCAGAAATGGTTTCCATGGTAAATAGAAGTGAATTCGCAAAGAGGAAATACATTTTTCTAACAAATATTGCCTTATATCTCTAATCAAGTAAAGATGTGTGTGGAGGGCACCAATTAATTAAAATCAAATGCCTTGCAATAAGGCTGCAAAAACATGTGTGCTTGATTACAGTTTAGATGCTTTTGCTAAATTAACAGGTACTGTAAATTGTATGTTAATGTTACATTCAAGGGTTAAAATTACCAGTGGTCTGCAGCTACTGAAATATTAATTCAGCTTCTGAAATTACATTTTTGGAAAGCTGACTGGCTGTCTAACTGTGTGGTGGTTTGTTTTCAATTGTGGGAATTCCACAAAGGAAAGTATTTACAAAACATAAAAATGGGCAAAACTGATTCCTAAGGAAAACTACTTGAAGTATGCAAGTCTTTCAGTGCTGCAACTCTGCAGTGCATTTCAGAAGTATCTAGACCTTCAAGATAGCTTGTTATCAAACTTAACATGCTTACCTGCTAGCCAATAGCTGGGCTTGTGATATCTATCACTGGTGTATGAGAATGTCTGTTTTCATGTGATTTTATGTAAGCAGCAAACAGTTCAAAGAGGGTACAAATATAACCAATATATATATATATATATATATTGTCTATAGGTGTGTATATTATATATATATATAATATATATATATATATATATATGAATGGCTATGATACTCAAAACGGCTTAGTGGTTATAGTTGTAGTACAAGTATGATTGATATCATTGTATATGTATTTCTTCTTTAACCACTGTTTTAATGGTGACATACCATATCATTCTCTATTTAAAACATCTTAAAGTGTAACAGAACATTGTAGTATTTTTATAATACTCTCATTATTTACAAACTTCCTTATGTTACCTGCCTTATCATTGTAGCTTTGTTTGAAAATAAAACGGTGCTTGGTAGATATTTGTAAGTTAAGGAGTTGTGGCAATTGACAACACAAGTATTGCTTCTGGGTATTTATTGGGCCTTTCATATATTTTCTAAACACCTTACTGCACAATTCCATAGCCTGCGTGTATAGGGGCTGACTTTTAACAGCTGATCCCTTAATGTGCTTATTTTAGAAATACAGAATGAACTACTTTGTTTTTCTGTTTGTTTCCTACAATTTGATTATTATTTAAAGGAAAATCCAATGCACATAATGCCATATTTTCTGATGTTTTTACATTTGTAGTGTGTGTATTAACATGTTCAGCATTTTTCCAAAACAAAATATTAATATGCTTTGGATTGGATTGATTTAGGTTGATGGAATAAAGGGCTATATTTTTTAAACAAAGTATTGCTGCCCTGTTACTCAAAAGCCTGCACAAATGATATTGCGAATAGTGTTTGTTGAGCAATATTGATGTGCATTTGTATTATCAAACTGGAAGCAAGTTACTGTTCAAATAATTTGTGCATATTAGCAGTTGAACAAGTCAGGCCTGGTATTTGTATGGGTTTAACCTGCATATCAACTAATTTATAGTTTCAAAGTTTCAAACTTTATTTTAGCTTTGTTTAATAATCATAGTTTGGAAGGAATTTTATTACCAGGAATAACAACGACAATGGCTGCTGTTCCTCTTTGTTTTATAACATTAAAAAATATTCTACAGCATTCATGGCAGGATGTGTTAGTGAATAAGTGTTATTTCAATCCCAGCTTTGTTCTTGGTAGTTTTGCGCATCAAAAGCCACCTAACACATTCTCACTGCAAATACTGGGAATACAAAGTTAAGGAAGCACCTGTGACAGAGAGCGAACAAATCCTAGTCAACAATCTCCTTCCCTATCTGTGAGGGTCCTGTATAACAGGAACAGAGTGCCTCATATTGGTTGGTGTGGCAGTTCATTCCAGGGTCAGTCGGAAGCCAGCCTTCCAGTCATCTCCCTAAAAGAGACGTGACTGAAATATCTGTCACAGGGGGTGTGATTAAGAGTATAATTGGGTATGTGACGATGTAATCTGTTCTTTTGATGTGGTTATGAGAATGACCAAGAAAGGAAATGGACTGTGATAAGCATATCGTTAGTGTTAAGTGTTTTGTTTGTTTCTAACTGTCTGTGCTTGTCCTTATAGAAGGCTAACCTCTGGGAGCTGTAGTTAAACCGCCAGCAATTAAACCCGGACTACACTTCACCATTGTACATGAATAAACCTGTAAATCACCACTTTCACTAAGAGCAATCACTCTGGACTTGTGACCATATTGTGTTTGTGTGTGTCTTGTTTAGTGTATTATTATTTCAGGACTGAACCCCGTGGTTTGCATGAGCGATACACATCATTGTGTAGAGCCAGGTATTATTATTTGTCAGCAAATAAAGAGCTGCTTTTTCACCGTGAACTGTCTTGTGTCTATCATTCCTGAGCACCACATCACCACTGGACCTGTGCACTACAAACCACTTTGCCACATCACCTTTTATGAATCTTGGTCTCTGTTGCCTTGTTTAATACTTAGGGAGCCTACAAACTCCAACAGTAATGTACCATGATTCACTGCCATAGATTAAAGTTAACCAAGGAAACAGCCTTCTGAGTTGTAGCTTTTTAGACAGTATCTGTTTTCCAATAGCAAGACCTTGATTCTCGTTATCAACATTTTCATAAAGTTAGAGGTGACAAACCATCACTGTAGTTGTTCCATTGTCTTTTCATCTTTGTTTTATTAAAAAGCACTGTGTTTTATCTAGTGCCTGGCTTTCTGTTCTGCTTAAATCTTTCTATTGTATGACATTTCTTAAGCTTCACCCTCCAAGGGTACAAGAAACACTGTGTCAGCAGCATAGCTTAAGGTTTTGTATTTATCTATAGAAATTCATCTCGATCCACTTGGAAGTATATTGTAGCGATCCTGGGGGGTGGGTGGGTGATGGAGAGAATCAGGATAGTGTAGAGCAGTGGTTTTCAACCTTTCCATCTTAAGTACCAATTTTTCAAGCTGTGGTTACCAAGCATACCAGTTAACGATTCTAAAATGTCTACTATAAAATACAGCCCAGCATTACCTCATTGCAAACAAACTTCAACGCTACATTATAACCCTAACAACAACGTACCTTTCTTTCTGCTCACTTCACCTCAACACATACAACTTCACACCCGAAATTCCAAAGAGGTTTGTGAGCTTAACGCATGCATTGAATAAATTAGTATTACCTAATTTATTTTTTATTAATTTAGAAAATGTCCTTATTATTATTATTAATAATAATAATAATAATAATAATAATAATAATAATAATAATAATAATAATAATAATAATAGCTTTTATTAATTTTATTGTATAAAGATAATACACAATTCTTACCTTAATGGGAAATTTGGGCCTGCTTTCTTCCAAGCAGTTTTGGGATTCTTGGCTTCACTGTGCTCACTGCAACCACCAGGTCAATTTCCGGATTAAGTTTATTGCGAGGTCAGTTTCTAATGACAGCCAGGGCAAAAAATGTTGCTTCACAGAGATATGTTGAACCGAAAGGCAGAAGACATATAAATGCAACTTCACTCTGTTTGAATTCTGTTCTTATCCCTATCCAAAAATCTGTAAGTGAGCTCCCATGGTAAGCAGGCTGAAGTGATCGGTTTGTTGAAGTGATCGGTCGGCACTGGAAATGTATACGTCAAAAAAGGGATTAATGATCCAAGTGTTCCAATTTTATTGTGTGAAAGTATTAAAAAAAATTCCCCAAAGTTTCTCGAGGTGATTATCCAGTTTCTTTAATGTCCTTCGATCTTACTTGGTTTCTCTTCATAAAGTCATCCAGTAAAGCAAACGATGCAAAGTTTCCTGTCATCAATCTCAATTTCCATAACAATTTCTTTCAAGAATGCACTTACTTTGTTATTCATTATCAGCATATGGCTGCCATAGCCTTGCAAAGACAGGTTCAGTTCATTAACCTTCCCAAAATATCCATCAGATAAGCAAGACTGCACAGCCACTCCTCATCTAAAAAGTGAACCTGTAGGTTGGATGAGATTTCACGGAGAAATTCAAACACTCAGTTCAAAATGTCACTGCAATACTTTCGCCCTAGAAAGCCAGCAAACTTCTGTGTGCAGAAGAAGCTGGGTATGCTGCAACCCCATTTTGTTACATAAAACATGGAATAATACAATGGTTCCATTCCACTGCTGGATTTTCTCTTTTGATCCATGCAATTAGTCCTTTTGTTTTCCCTGTGAGTGAAACACCACCATCAGTACAAACCCAGTTACACGATTCCCATGATATGTTTCATACCGAAATCACTTTGAAAAGTTTTTCACCGGTCGTTCTGGTAGGTACCTATTTGCAGAACAAAATATGTTCAGTGATTCCTGTTGAATCTACATAACAAACAAACCCAGTCACTTGTGCTTCACTGGAAATATCAGTGGATTCAACGAACTGTAAAAAAAATTGTTTGGCAGACACAATTTCTTCAACAGTCTGATTGATAATGTCTTCTGCCATTTCATCGACCCTACTTGCCACTGAATGGTATCGTTTTAATAGCTGAAAAAGCTTTCAAATTGAGCATTACTGCATGTCTGTAATAGCCAGAGAAGCTGGGACTATAAGCTCTTCGACAATTGTGTGTGGTTATTTGCCTTAGCAACAAGCAAAGAAACAGCATATGATGCCGCCAAAGCTTCCGTTGACTGAGAAGTGGATTTCTGTAAAATCACATGGCTGTTATTTAATTTGTTCAATTTCCTTTTGAAAAACTTGAGTGGTTTATCTGCATTTTCTTTGTGATTTGTTTTCAAATGTCTTTGAAGATGTTAGAGTTATTTGACAGCACTTCATCACAGATTTGGCAAAGTGGCTGCTTTCCTTCACTATCTACAATTATGAATCCATATGACAAATATTTATCGTCATAACGTCGACACAAGATCTTTTCATGTTTACTGTCCGTCTTTTTCTTTGTAGTTGGCTCAGTGGACGAAACTGTGGCACTCTGTTCACTACTGCGTTTTACTGTCACAAATCTATCCATCCTTTCTATTTACTCTATCTTCCTGTTTTAACACAATTTGCTGGTCTAAAAATCCCAATCCTCTGTCGATTTAGCATTAAATGAATAGATGTGACTAAACAGGATTCTCTGTTGCCCGGAAACAGGGATAAGAAAACAAGTAGTTAAAGGTGCGTTTAGCGCTTTGACCAGGTCATCTGGTTATCTATGTAATAAATAAGTAACATTGTTTTAAACACATAAACTGTTTTTAAACTGAATATTTATATATGTTTTATTTTTATGATTAAGAACTTCAATAGTACATATTAAAAATCTGCAACAATGGTTTGCTCTGGTCAAAGCGCTAAAACGCACCCAAAAAGATAACTGCCACTGCATACCATTGGCAAAGCTTTTCTGTACTAGTAAAGGTACATGTACCACAGGTTGAAAACCACTGGTGTAGAGGGTGTGTGTGTGTGCAAGGGGTTTTATGGTGGTATTGGTATGAGTGTGCAAGGGTTACATGTTGTGTTTGGATGTGTGCGGAGGGGAATGGGGGTTCAGGTGTGATGCGAACGACGGGGTGCGGGGGAAGCAAGGGCATACAGTATAAGGGGGTGCAGGGAAAAGACCGGAAGGACTGGGGAAGACAAGAGAGAGAAGTTTGTGTTCTGTGAAGAGAGAGAGGGTAGGGTAAAAGAAAAACTACTACAATAATGTACTTACATTTTTGTCTCCCAGTTCCCTTTCCTTCACTTTATGATTTTATTTTGTGATTATTGAATTATTGTAAAAATAAACGGATTGAGCCTTCATCTACTCACGGTTGCAGTCTCATTTCTGTCCCAGTACGAGCCAGAAATGCTACAGTATATGGAACAATGAAAGGATATAGGCGAGTTGACCACGTTCTTCACTAGGGAACCATTTTTGTCAGGTCTTGTACTCTAGCTGTTCTTTGCTGAATGTCATTACAGGACAAGAGAAAGACCATAAACGGGCTTGGAAAACCATTTCCAGAATTAGTGTTAACATCTTGTTGTGTCTAAGTGAATGAAAAGCCTTAGAGTAATTTATGAAGTCAACGTGTTATATATGGTTCCACTGCCTTCTTTATAACCGTTTACTGGGTTAAAGGTCAATATCTGCAGTTCTGTACCAGTCAATGACATCTGGCAATTTTTCTTCCATCTTGAGTGCTAGAAGCACCCTCATCCTTTTCTATGTCATGTTTTGTTTTGTTTCAGATAAACACCTCCCTAATACTGTACTGGAGTTATTGCCATGCTTTTTTTTTATGCCCTTCCCCATGCAAGTACTTTTCAAACTTGACTCTCTAGCAATGACACCTGCTGGAAAAGGCCACATTATAAGGTTCTGATGCTTGTTATAGAGACATGACACTAGGCTAACAAGGTATTAATAATAATAACAATCTTTATTTTTATATAGTGCCTTTCACAGTGGACCACCATCACAAAGCGTGTGTGAACTATGCATCAGCTGCAATCACTTACAACAGCGTCTCACCCAAAAGATGGAGCACAAGGAGGTCAAGTCAAGTCAAGTGACTTGCTCAGGGTCACACAATGAGTCAGTAGCTAAGCTTCCTGGTAACAATCCCGTTTCTTTAACCACTGGACCACACAGCCTCCAGGAATTTCCTATTCATATAGTACCTTCTGATTGGTTAAGCATTACTGTGATAGGGATTTTCCTAAACATTTCTTCTAATCTGCTTACCAGCATCAGAAGGTCATGTGCGCCTAAGGAGACTGAGCAAATGGTGACTTAGCTACTTTCTGATTGGACCTACACTATCAAATTGTGTGGTGTTCTTTGATTGGCTGAAACATTGCTGTGCTACATACAGTACACTATGTGATAATTTCCAGATAATTTCCCAATATCCTTTTCCAAAGTGTCTATATCAGCAGGGGGATACTTTAATCTTATAGTTGTATTCCCCAGTACAGCAGAACATGCAAGGTTTAATCAATGTTTAATCTGTGACTAAGCCTGTATTTCTTAGGCTCTCCAGAACTCCACCCATCTCTGGAGAAAAACAAACACTTGGTTGGCTTGCAAGAATGATTTGGCGGATTCACACAGACAGCTAAGACTCATTTGACACTAGAACTACCAGAGTTATACGCATACCTAGAACTACCAAGAGTGGTCAATGTGATTGCAGTATTAAAAACAAGTGTGTATAATATATATATTATATATTATATTATATTATATATCTAATATTAATCTATATATATATATATATATATCCTTTTGGTGACAACTGTATCAAAAATATAAGTCATAGTTTTATTCAGCCACATCATATATAAACATCTGCACAACCAAAACACTGTAAATAAATGAACATTTGAACAGAAATGGGTTTATATACAGACATATTTTATAAAGCGCAACTGCAAAAACAAATACAAAATAAATTAAAAAAAAAAAATAATTGAAAATAAATGTGTGTATATACAGGTATATACAAATTTATATCCAAAACCGTACAACCAAAAACATGTAAATAAGTAAGTGGTGCATCCAGTAAAGGCGCTCCACATGGAGTGCAGGATGTGCCCTTCAGTCTGGGGATCGCAGGTTCGAGTCCCGGCTATGTCACAGCCGACCGTCACCAGGAGTTCCTAGGGGGTGGCACACAATTGGCTGAGCACTGCCCGGGTAGGGAGGGCTTAGGTCGGCAGGGGAATCCACGGCTCACCGTGCATTAGCGACCCCTGTGGCCAATAGGCCACCTGTGGTTCTGCAGTGGAGCCGCCAGGTCTGGTGGTCTTGCTGTGGATCCACAGTGTGTAAAATGACGGATTGGCAGGAGCATGTTTTGGAGGACGCGTGCTCCAGCCTCCATTCCCCGAGTCGGCGGGGGGGTTGCGAGTAGTGAGCCTAGGATAAAGATAATAATTGAGCACATTAAATTGGGGAGAAAACTGGGTAAAAAATTGGAGACGACTAAAAAAAAAAAACATAACGAAGTGCAAATACGCAACCGAAACTATGTAAATAAAAAACAGGCATATGAACATAAATAGGTTTTATATACAATTGTAACAGTGCAACATGGTATCAAAGAAGCCAGAGTCTTTGTACAATCCACACAGATGTTGCGCTTCTCCACATATGCAATGCACTTTCCACACACTGCATTTGCACACTGGGCACAGCTATCAAGAGTCTTGTTGCCATTGCATTTGGCAACCTGGCATTGTCATCTCTTGCAGCTCGCACCTGGGTCTCTACCTTCAGCTGCGAGGACATGTTTTGCACTCTACTTCTGTTCAAAATGTTTCTGGCAAAGTTCTTCTGTTAGCTGCAATATATAATTTCTCCTTGTTCTCTTCTTGCCCTTGCATTCCTTTTAAAGAATAAAAGAGTTGATGGCTGCAATATCCAATACATTGTAAAACATGTGAACAGGCCACTTGCGAGATCCTGTGTATTTTCGTGCCATCTGGTCTAAAATATGAACTCCATACTTTGTTGTATTGTAAAACTCTAATATCAGTGTTTTTATTTATTTATTTATTTATTTATTTATTTTTTTTACCAGTACCAATGGTAACTGACAGTTGAAAAGAGCTGAGCATAATTACATTCTTTCTCGGCTTGCACTCAACTGTTAGAGTGCAGCCGTCAGAGTGCTTTAGAATTGCAGTGGAGTACAGCTCTGTGTGCAGGTCTCCTGCATATGGTGGCAGTTCTCGCCTTTGTTTATGTACAGTTCCAACAAGGCTTGATTTTTTCTTCTTCAACTCTTTTGCCAGTTGCAGTGAGGTAAAAAAAAAATGTTGGTGATAACATTTCTTCCATTTCCTAAATAGGGTCCCATTAGCCGAAGTACCACACTGTCATCCAGCCTTTGGTTAGCTGAGAGAGTCTCATCCTTGCCCAAGTAGGGGTACACCTTGACCAAATATTTGGACTGAGCATCTGCTGCTAGCCAAAACTTGATCCCAAATCTATCAGGTTTGTTAGATATATATTGAGTCCACCGACACCTTGCTTTTGTTGGAAAAAGCTGTTCACCCACTGCAATGTTCTCTTCCATTTTGTAGCAGAATATGCTGTTATCAATGAAGCGGTTCCAGACTTCGGATG
Organism: Polyodon spathula; assembly: GCF_017654505.1. Taxonomy (NCBI): domain Eukaryota; kingdom Metazoa; phylum Chordata; class Actinopteri; order Acipenseriformes; family Polyodontidae; genus Polyodon; species Polyodon spathula. The sequence goes on from NC_054539.1 coordinate 48,901,452, forward strand.
TCAGGGCAAATTAATGATTTTATATGCATTTCTTTTTATAATTTCATAAAAGCGACTCCATGCCATTGCCTCTGGAAAAAAGAAGGTCCTCACTTATGGATCACAAACTGTTCAGCGACATGCTGTTGGCACCATATGCTCCACGAACAAACAATAGTGCAATGAATGCTTCCAATTCCTCCAAGGGCATTGGCCTGCTAGTATAGGTGCAGGGGCTGACACACGAGAAGCAGCTGGTACAGGTGCTGGGGCTGATACAGCAAAGCAGCTGGTACAGTTGCAGGAGATGCCACAGGAGCATGTCTTCTTCGACGTCCTCTTCTGCGTCCCTTTGCCCGGTTCTGTGTCCAGGTGTACCCAATGGAGTGCTGGGGTGATCTCTTTGCACACTTGGTCCTGGCACTGTCCTCACTCTCACTGATGCTGGAATTTTCTTCTACACAAACCCACTCTTCATCACAGTCTGTTTCATAGCTGTCAGTGGCAACAACTTTTTTTCTCCAGATTCACTTTCAGATCAGTTATGTAGTAATATTAGCATTGCTCAGCAGTCTTACATCTTTGGAGACTCATTTTCACTTTCTCCGGTGTAATTGTGGACTAAATTCTTTTGAGTAACTTCTGACATACAGTATGTAGTAAGCTGAGTGAATCTAAAAATAGATCTCAGAAGATACCTGCTCACATAACAGACACTAGACATTTGAGTTACAAAAGGCGATAACTGCTCACATGACAGACAGTGGACGCTACAAAAGCCTGACTGAATTTCAATAGACACCTTAGATTACAAGAAGCCATTCATGTAAGGGCTGCAGATTGATCTAATCACAGTTCAATGCATTGCTACCACAGTCCTGACTAATAAATGCAAATAATAAAATAGAATACTGTACTGTTTAAGCAAAATACAATAGTTTTCTATGTAGCAGGCAATTTGACAGGTGTGGCAGTTCTAGGAATGAGGGTATTATAACTCCTTTATTTTTGCAACCCCGCGACTCATACTTTGTCAGGATAATTAATACATATATTTAGAAAAAGTCATAAAAACACACAGCCCTGTATCTGCCAGACAGGTTGAGTAAATGAAATTTAAAAACCACCTTGGTAGTTTTAGTGTTAAGAGTGTTTGCTTTATTTATTTTTAAACTTTGTGTTTGTTTGTAGACAAAATAGAGATAGCATATTGCCTTTTTATTATAATTTGAATATGTATGGGCTAGATTTCACAAACACTAATGTATTGCACATGCACTTTAAGTGAATTTCATAGCTTTGTAATTGAATTTGCAGGAGGCCACTGCCTTTCTTTTTGTATTCTTTTTTTTTCTTTCCATTGCCTTTGTTTTGAATTTGCCTTTACATATTACGGTTATCTTTCTGAAGACAGTGTACTAAACTCTTACGTTTGTCTATAAAAGTAGATATTGTATTTTAACATTTAAATAAAATTGACGTTTGCACTGAACATGAATGATGTCTGCTCTGATATTTATTTGCTTACATTAAAATTCAACCTCCCTACATTTACTACATTTACTATCAGCATATACTGGTAATTTTTTTAATTAAAAAAAAAAAAAAAAAAACATACAAATAGTAAAAATAAGTATTTTAAGTATGTTAAATACATGAGGGAAAAGCCAAAATAAAATAAAATTATATCACGGTGGGCTGATAAATAAAACAACTCTGCTACCTAAATAATGGCACTTACTATATATTTCGATTTTTTTTTTTAGTAGTGATTAGGCAGATACTCATTGGAACCTACTAGTCTTCTCTGAGAAAAAAAAAAAAAGACAATATAAACTAACCAATTGTAACCAATCTCAGGATTCTACAGTTTTCAGAGAACAGGAAAAAAAAAAAAAACAACACACAAGCAATGCTGCTCCATTCTCTAACTTGCTGTCAGGAAATATAAAGTGTGCCCTCAGTGATTCACCTGGTTCATATGCAGCATGCAAATTTATTTCCCTAATAATCAGACCTGGAGATTGCCCAAGAGGATTAATAGCATCATTCCTTATGCCTCTTGGACCGCCAGGATATTATGCACCTCTGACATGGAAAAATTGTGTTAGTTCTACAGAGAAAACACAAGGATATTTGTCCTGCTAGACAATATAATAGTCTGGTGCATCATCAGATTGCAATGTCATTTCAAAAACCTTGAATACAAACAATCTACAGTGGAAGAATATATGGTACATTTCCTAATACAGCAGATGTATTATCCTTCATATCTGTATAAAAGCATTGCTGCATTTCCTTATATAAATGTGTGTGTGTGTGCGCGAGCGTGCGTGCGTGTATATATATATATCTATATATATATATATATATATATATATATATATATATTATATATTATATATAAATTATATTTAAGAATGATGTTTACAAACCTCACCACAATGGAAAACATAACAAAACTAAATAGATATTTTCAATTTCTATACTTAATAACAAAATTTGATTTGACTAAATGTTTAGGAGATTAGAAATTTCAAATTGAATTGTATGCTTTTAAACTCAATATTGGCACTGATTTGTCAGTGGGGTAGGGAACATACTGGTAAGTAGTGAAACAGAATTAGACTTCTACAGAAAATAATGAGTGGCTATAGGGTTACAAAATGTGGAGCATTGTGCACGTTTTCCTATGTGCAAGGGTTTTTGGGGACCCATCAGGTACCCAGTGGAGTCAAGGGGCTTTGCAACTGGGGAATTTTTCACATTTACAATGCCAGTGCAGTCAATTTTACAACTAAAAAGATGAAGAATTTGATCTATAGATATTATTTGGGGAGCCTGGGTCCATGAAAAATCATACTATTAGGTAAATTTTTATTTGCATGTAAATCATTATATTATGTGAACTGGAAAATGTTGTCACTGTTGGGTAGATTATTTTTGGAAGGCTCCCAGACCAGAATAAAGAAAAGGATACTCTCTCAATCTCTAAACTAGGAGGGCTATCCTTGCCTGTTCTTGAGAAACATTATTTGGTTGCAAGGCTATATTTTGTGCAATACTGGATTTTATAAAAATGTTAATGCTGGATGCTCTGACATGAAACCATTTGGAAAACAATCTGACTGTTCACTTCTCCTAACCGGTCCCCCCCAAAAAGTTTAAGCATTTAAAATAAAAACAGCAATTTTATACACACTAAATGTCTGGTATGTGTGTGTGTGTGTGTGTGTATGTTATATATATATATATATATATATATATATATATATATATATATATATATATATATATATATATATATATATATATATAAAAGATAAAAGGATTAGACAATGATTATTTAAAACTAGAGGAGAACAAATATATTTTGTCCACAAAAAAAAAAGGTTGGTATCAACGCTGCTGGACATCTGTCAAAATGGCACACTGTTATCCTTTGACACAGCACAGTCAGTCACAATACAATATAGCAAATGAACTCTTTCAGTTCTTTCAAATAAGACAAGTCCTCAAAATGACCACAATATAGCCCACAAACTAATAACATACGATCAAATAATAATAATCAAATAAATAGGATTGCTGCATGCAAAGCCATAAAACAAAAACAAACAAAAAAATAAACTGCAGGTTGCAAATAAAAATGAAAGCATAAAAAAACTTGTACCCCTTTTACATAGTATCCTACAGCTCTTTTACAACAAAAAAACATAAAGACCATACAGATCGCATCAATAAAAAACAAGCAAAGATAATGCATAAAATATAAAAAAGAGAGAAAAAAGACATAAAAAATCTTACAAAAAAGCAGGTCACAAATAAAAAAATAACCAGCAAAATGTATGCAAAAAATAAACAGAAGGCTTTATAGCTCAGTAAAAACAGGCTTTAAATTATATTAAACAGCTTTCACTTGGTAATGTAAGGTTTCACAATTATTTTCAGCAAATCAAAAGATCTTGCTAGGAATGCAGGATTGATGAGGAAGGCGGTGCCTGTTGTGCACTGCTTTCCATCGAGTCTGGCCGCTGGTGTTTAGTTTGACGGTTTTGGAAGGAATAAAAAACACAAGGTCAGCTATTATAGTAATTTTTATTTAGTCTATTTTAGAAGTGACTTAACTGAATCAATGCATGTTATGTGATAAGATGCTTTTAAAAAACTAAAATGCAATCTAAAAACCATTTGTCAGGTTGTGACAGGACAACGTCACTGGCAATGTTATTTCAAACAGGAAGGGAGACTCAGACACAAAAGGTACAGTGAAGGCGCTAAAGCACACATTAATAATAATAATAATAATAATAAATAATAATAATAATAATAATAATAATAATAATACACAAAAGACAGGAACAAAACAAATGGCACAAGGGCCAAAACAAAAGGGTACACAAAACACTTACAGTATTACAGGATGAGATGCAGTCAGAAATACACAAACTAGATGGGACAGACAGCACACAACATGAAAACCTCCACCTCTCACCAACATCAACCAAGCTAACACCCAGGATCACCTTATTTATACCCCTGTGGCTCATTTATTCAATTCCTGGCTCCAGCCACATTCCCACGTGTTTTTGCAGGGAGGATTTTAACTCCCTCCCTGCCACCCACTATTCCCCTCGCCCACACACACATTTACCCATGCACCGGCAGGGCTTTCCCTGCCACACGCATCAATTTCATTTCCCGATTACGCTTGCCAATTTCAGTACTGTTTAGCCATCGAGCACACGGAGACGCAATACAACGAAGAGATGCGTCGTACTATTGAAGATACATAACAATGAAGGTGGAGTGTGAAAAATGGCGTTTCACCAACAATAGTGGGTAAATGGCGCCCACCCAGGGGTGATATTTAAATTAACTATAAAATAGTAACAGCCTATTCAGTCATGGAAAACTAAACCTTTACAAGGCCTTTATGCTCTAAGAAACAGCATTATTATTATTATTATTATTATTATTATTATTATTATTATTATTATTATTATAATTATGCCACACTATTCATTTGAGATTTTTAATGTATAACATTACTAAGGTCATCAGCATACCAAATAAACAGAAGGCTACTTGTACCCAATTACATCGAGGTTAAGCTGCCTACATTTATGATAGTATTAAGCCAATGTATCTTCATCATCAGCAGTGTTCCCAGTGCTGCTTATAAGAAGATACTAAATGTGGATATGGAGCACGCTCGATGGGACCAATTCCTTTCGGCCTAAAAATCGTAAGGTCTCTTGTGTACCCAGGTCCAAAGCTAATTACAGGGGTAACATCTGCTTTAACCGTTGTGCTGTGGCAATTGCTATCAACTTCATTCTATCGGTGGCAAGGAAATTACTGAACACTAAAGGCTCAAAAAGAACTGCTCTGCAAATTGTTATGGTAAAATACAGCATGCTGGACTCTCAGTTTAATTAACAAAATATAAGAACATTTTAACAACAGAGTGAGTGGTATATACTACAGTCTTAATCTTCATTTTAAAGAAAATATCATTGTGGGTTTATGAAGGGCTTGTGAACTGGGCTGGAATTGCACAAAGTGCAGCTGGGGAACTGGAGCAGTAGTCTTTTAAATATCCCCTATAGTAATGTATCTATTGGAAATTAGAAAAGGCTCTTTTGCTCTCAAGATCGGGAAACCATACGGTTACTCTACATTGCATGTGCAAAATCACAGTAACTTCCGTCTGTGAGCTACCAGCTCTGTTTTTCAAGACTACTGATTTTCTTCATTGGATATTGGCATGGCATTTGTCTTGAAGTAGTCAAAAGAATGTCTAAGCATGTAGTCTACTGAATGTTGGAAGGCCTTCTGAATTATGAAGAACCATGCATCTTCTAAAGCTGCAAACAGTATTGTAAATTGGGGTCAACTTTCCAGACATCTCAGCCAAATTTACCCAGTTATACCAAAACCACTTACCCTCCTGGTAATCCCAAACACCTGATTAAAAAGCTATGGTGCCAAGGTTTTCAGCTATAGTGCCTCCTTGAATGCAATTACCTTCTGTTATTTAAGGTTACTTAAATACAGCTACAAAATATAACTTTTCTTTTTCGTTTTGTGTGTTAATGCTGAAGCACAAAAACATGTTGCTTGGCCATAGCTGTGATTTAATAATTTGACATAAGTATGTCAGATATGTATTTGTACTGCGTATAGCAAATATAGTGTAATTTGCAGTTGAATGAGAAGGATAGCAACTAAAGTAAAATACTTTAGTTGCACACAATATAAACCATGTATGATAAGTAGTTTTTCTAGGCAATTACACTGAATTGAGATGAGTAGGTAGAGTGGCCCCTTTCTAATGAGTTAAGTAGGAAACATAGCTGAAGTATAACACCGTGGCGACAGTTAATTGGATTGATATAAAGGGTACAGGAGAGGCTGTCATTTAAGTTTCCTAAGTTTCTTGTGTTCTCAGAGCTAATAAGTTCAAAAGCACTTTCTGATATAGACATGTATTATGGTATTACATTATCTATGACATAGCTGGTCTAATTACATTTTTTACTAAACAATTGAAATCCCTATAATACTACATATTTTTTACTATTTAATTACCTCCCTCCTGGTGAATTTAACCTACCGATATTGGGTGAATACATTTCCTAACTAATTTTTTTTAATGCTAATTAAAGAAGATGGAAAACGTATTTGCATTGATAAGCACTTTAGGATTTTTTTTTTCTTTCCCACTGTTTGATTAGCCATTCAGAGACCCTCTTACTGTGTTGTTGCATGTTGATTTTTAGAAGCACAGTAGTTGCTTTGTTATTTATGTTCATCTCCTCACAGATGAGGTCATTTTGACTTTATCAACTGCATTCCTAAGAATAGACATTTGTTTTTAACAAACACTGAGTGTTATTCAGGAATAAATGGGCCTTTCAGTTGCACTGTCATTAGTTTACTCACAAATCACCATGGTGATAATTCAAGAAACAATACATTTAAAATTGCCCCCATAGCGGTAACCCCAATATGTCTGTCAACATCATCGTTGTCTAAGGAGCCTAAATGTCTGTTCTTAAGAATATTGTTGATTTGAGTCAAAATAACCACGTCAGCTCAACAACAGTTACATATATGCCACATTACATTATAAACTAAATAAAAAAAAATACCATTAACAATGCACCTTGGATTGTACAGTACTGCTGACTAAAACAAGAACACCAAGCTTTAACCAAAAGGCATCACATAACACTGTAACACAAAACATTAACCACAACTATTGAGAAGGACAGTAATGTTTGTTGTCTACATTCCTCCCACTTTATCTGTGCTCCACACCTTTCATAGCACTGTGCAATTATTTTTCAAAATGAATCAGCATGTAATTACAAAAATTCTGAAAAAAATAGAATAACATAGTCTGATTATGCCTGAGTCCTATTTAATAAGCCAAAATATTTTCAGGCCTAAGAACGACATTTGATTATCCTTAGCTATGCTTATGTTACTCTCCCAGTAGAATCTATGCAAGCCTACCTTGCTGCTTAGCAACGAGGCCTTGGGCATATTTTTCACAGCTTATTTCAGATGCAGGTTTGCAGCAACCGATTGGCTGCATGGACTGCTAATCCTTTTACCAAGTTAGTAAATAATAATGTTAGACTTAGAGAAAATAATTGTAATGGCTAAGAGATTCCTGAAGATGCTTTTCAATATAAATTAACAGCTTCAGTGGAGTGGTTTCTATATCAGCTAGATTTGGGAGGTGGGCAACTTGGATTTCAAAAGGGTTCTGCATATAAAATACAGCTGCTGTTTGAGTCAATGGATAGTGTAGTGGTTCTGCAGGTCAATGCCAGTACAAAGTTCCCAGTGTTTCAAAATCCCAACACTGTCTGTCCTTTGCCGAGTATTATAAGCTAGTGAGTTTTCTTTGCTGAGCACAGGAGGAAGAAAATCAGACATGCCATCCTCTTGAATTGCACTATAAAAAGAGGGTTGAGACAATCCATTGCCTTTAGTTAACCTTTTGCAGTCCTGTGTCAGACCAGGTCCATCATTACAATTTTCCCTTTCCCGTCCAATGTCGGACCCTGTCTGACATCATCAAAAAGACATAAAGCACTGGTCTTTTGTCATTTTTTTTTTTTTCCTGAAAAAGCCAAGAAAACCTTTCAATGGGACCGATAGGAGCCGAATGAAACCGAAAAAACCCCCAAAAAACAAAAAACCTGTTTTACTCTGAAAAAATAAATGTAAACAGCACGTGTAAAATAAACAGCGCATGTGAAAATAAATTGGACTGATGCACCTGACAAGCGCTGAATAAATGGATTGCAAAGGGTTAACCCAGATATCCAGCCAGTAGGTTAAAGAACAGTGACAAAGATATTGTTCTAAACTTGAGAAACATATTGGCATTTTTTTTGTTTTTCCCACAGCAAAAATGGGTCCCATTTTATTTCAATATCTGTTTGTGTTTCAGATGTTAAAAAACAGATTACTCATGATGTTGACCCTTTGCAGTCCATTTATTCAGCACTTGTCAGGCATGTCAATACATTTATTTTCACATGCGCTGTTTATTTTATACGCGTTGTTTAATAATTTTTTTTCAGAGTAAAGCAGGTTTAAAAGGCACTGAATCGCAAAAGAACACTCAGTACTGTATCTCCAGCCAAGCCCCACCCCTTGTTCACTGTATTTTTCACATACCTCTTTATAGACGCACATACTGGTAAATCCTCTCCTGATTACTCGTTTTATCACCAAACTCCTCAATAATGCGATCCAATTCATTATTTGATTAAGAGAACATCTCAAAAAGCTCTAAAAATGTCTGTGATATTCTTTGAGCACTGGATGCAGAAATAGCTATCTCCTATGTTTAGGTACGTGTTATCTCTGTGGTGCATGTGGCTATCAGATACACCCTTTTTTCGGTTTTATTCGGCTCCTATCGGTCTCACATGGCCATTGAAAGGTTTTCTCTGCTTTTTCTGGAGAAAAACAACTAGAGACCTGTGCTTTACGTCTTTTTCGGACTGGAAAGGGAAAATTGTAATGTTGGACCTGGTCCAATATAGGACCGCAAAGAGTTAAGGCTAAGGACATGAAGCTTAAACAATTAATCCAGAGAGGGTTACAACAGATACACATCAGTCGCATTTTACCACCCTAAAATAAAATCACTCCTCATTATATATGTAACAAATTAAGGGACATACCCATCACATTCGATTTCCGACTCAAAAGCTCATCTCTTCAATGTTACAATTTATCTGAATATCTGTCACAGCCCACGTTTTTTTTTTTTTTTTTTTTTTATTCTCTCTAATGACAAATCAGAGTTTTGTGTCAATTGAAAATGTGACATGCTTACGCTTCCCACTGCTTGCCATTTTGTTTAATTGATGTTCACTTTTTTGTCACTGTTGCTGCCTGATTGCATACTTCCGATTCCAAATGAGGTGTGTGGTTGACCTGTCAGTGCATAAGTTTGGTGTTATTAACTCTGCGGTCCTACTGTATATAATTTTAAAAAGAAAAACTGCTGTGTACCAAAATGTGCAAAATCGAAATATATTAATCCGTCATTGGAAGTCTTAGGCTGTGAGTGGTTAAAAACTCATCATAGGAGGAAAAATATATTGAACTAATGCCCTAACATCCTTACATCACCGGTCAATAGTTTCCATCTGTTATGTGACTGGTTCACATCACTGTCGGCCCCACCTCTTTTCAAAGGCACACCATTATCCCCTGCACTCTTCACAAGAGAAAGTGGGTGAACACCGATTCTGTGAGTTAACAGAAAATGAATTACAAAACATACTACAAAAGAAAGATGCTCCAAACACTAAAATGGTGATTAAACCATCACTGTTACCGTGTTCTGGCTTTCTGAAATTCAAACAAATTCAACTCGATGAACTGGATTATGCAGCAGTCAGAAAACCAGATGGAGATGAAGAAAAATGTTCCTAACTATATAGTATGAACTTTTTTTGTTATTTATTTCTGTTATTTATATATTTACTCATGCTGTATCAACTATATGTAAACAAAATATATAAAATCGTATTTACTATCCAACCTTGCCTGGCTTATTTCCTTGCCTCACTTATTTTCTTGACTGACTCATATATTCAATATGTACTGCAGACTCAGCCATAGTGGACAATTAAATGCCCCTCGGGAAGACTATAGACCTCCTCTTCAGTCCATATTTACTATATATGTATGCAATAAAGCCCAATAGGCCGTCCGTATACGTCCGTATATTCAACGTATACGGATGCCCTGAAGGGCCTTGTTGCATTTATAATCCAGGTCAGCAGTGGATTTGAAGGGGGGAAAAAAAACATAAATCATGTTTAGGGCAAAAAATTATTAGTTTAAAAAAAAAAAAAAAAAATTAAATATCCTTACGCCAATAAAGTAGTCCCATTTCTAACTTTGAACTACACAGTAAACTGACTAAATTAATTTTATTGGAACATGCAAAATAAAGTACATCTGTATTTATGATATTGTGTATATTGCCATTTAAAAGATAAACCAGAGGGCAGAGTTGAGATGGCAATGAGTAATTTTTTTCCGCTGTCGCAGACATTGCCGACCTGTTTTAGCTGCACACACCGGAAGAATAAAAAATAAATACGACGACATCTCAGATTTCAGTCATTTTTCAAGGTATGTGTCTGAGAGGGGTGGATAATGCACAGAAGTGTCTTTTTGTGTTTTTCTGTATCGTTTACAAACCATTAAAAATACATTATTATAAATGACAAAGTTGGGATGACTGATATAAAGACAGTGATTTTTTTTTTGCTATCTTCCAGTTAATTTAATTGTTCTTCATCCAAATGGACATGTCTACTTACTACTTTGCTTGTTTCATGTCCCATTGTTTCACTATCACATTGTATCACATTGCTTGTTTCACGTCCCATTGTTTCATTATCACATTGCTTGTTTCACGTCCCATTGCCAGCCCTGGATTATATATATATATATATAATATATATATATATTATATATATATATCTATAATATATATAGTTGTGTAGCATTATATATTATAATATTACAAGTTATTTTTATTAAATAAATTAAGAATAAATAGTTGAATAATGGCATTCAGTTTTCTGAAATAGATTTTTAAAAGTGACCAGAAAAAAAAGAAATCCATCACAACGGTAGGAACATTTTAAAAACATCTTGACAGAAAATTAAATAGGAAGCCATCCAGTTGTTGACGTGTGGATGACGGGACTTTTCCTCTTCATTTCTGCTGATTGGAAACACCTTTCAGCATGCACCAGATAAACTAGTGTTCCCAGAAGACACTGCAGGCTTGTATGCCTATTGCATTGTGGTACTAGTAGAGTCAGTAAAGTGAGATATACAATGCTACCCCATTATAATGCAGTTGTAGGGTCCATAATTAGGAGACTGTATTGATTGTGTTTCGCCTTATAAGGAATATTGGTATTTTTGTTCCCAAAATGACTAATAATGCCCACAAGCCAAATTAATATGGTAGCGTACGGTGGAGAATGAATGAAGGAGATACTCACAATTTGTAGGTACTTGAACCCATGGTTTATTTAGACAATTATTCCCAGCCGCTGTTAGCCTGGGCCACCAAAAACAACAGTCTTGCACTCTCACAGCAGCACATTCACACAGCAGTTTGTATTACTCGTCTCTGCCCCCGCTGATGTGGGCTCCCCATTTATGCATTCATGTCCTAGCCTCCTTATTGACATTCCTGCAGAAAACAAGCAAATAAATCAGTCTAATTCATTGTCTAATTCAGTCTTATCAAGAAAACCTCTTAGTTTCTCGTCTTTTAGCCATCCACGCAATGTAGATTCTGAAATATTTATATCTTTTGAAACTGCTGCTTGAGTTTCACCTTTTCTTACTCTGTCCACGTCGAGTTTCATTTTAACAGAGAAATATTTTCATTTTTTGCTGTCTGCCATGCTTCGTACTGTATATCTGGAACGTTCACCCAATGTTTGTGAATCAAATGGTATTATGGGGGAAATGGGAGCCACGGCCTTACTGATTCTGCACTATTAAAGGCTGCGTTTTAACGGGGTAGCACTGTATCTATCGTCAGAGTTTCATATTCTGATACCACTTCCTTTCTCTGGGAACAAATCTAGTTGTTGTTGTTGTTGTTTATTCACTGTTAGTGTTTGTTAGAAGTCATATTTATATTATTTTAGCCCTTCCCCAGCAGTATTTTTTTTTTATTTTCCCCAGGGTAGGTAATCTCTTTCACTTTCTTTTCGTCTGTATGGTATATCATTATTTTGTTGGTAATTTATCTAAGTTTAGCAAATTAATTCTATAGATGTGCTTGATTCTTGTCTCCTACCTAACAACTTTGTGTAGAAAATATTTTAAGCAAAGTATGTTAGTAACGTCATCTTGAAATGAAAATGCTATATTGATGTTGTATACAGTGCATTTTTAAACATACGCTAGCAGTGTGTAACAGTTACGTTTATTAGACAAAACTATGATGAGCTACTGTTTTTGTTTTCGCTGTTGGCTAGTGGAGAACATGTGTTTAACAGCCAAATTCAGGTAAAGCCTGTTTAGACTGCACTTGTAGATCTATTGATCTACCTCTCCTAATTTGCACTGGACTTGCCTGACTTACACACCATGTTACTGGACCCTCAGCTAATGCACCATCCTTGCACTATTGCACTAATATGCCATTGTAGATATAACTTGTTGTAATCTTAACTTGTTGCATCCTATTTCATATTGCATTTTACACTTACTATACTATACTGTATTTAAATAAAGCTTGTATTGTAACCCTGTACTACCCTGTAGCACCTGTAAGTCGTCTTGGATAAAGGCGTCTGTCAAATAATAATAATAATAATAATAATAATAATAATAATAATAATAATAATAATAATAATAATAATAATAATAAAATATTGTCAGTAAGAATACAATAATAAGATTATACTGCTGCTGGGTATTAAGGAGACCCCAAACCCTCTGTCTTTTTTTCTGCCTCTGATTTTGATCACCCCCCACACAAGAATACAGTGTGAAAGCATCAAATACATGCTTGTGAGGGCATGTACGGGCAAAGACAACATGCCTGCTTCTATACATTTGGCTGTGTAGTGCCTCAAAAAGGAAAAACAAAAACATGCAGTACAGTACACACAGTTTTATTTAGCAATTGCCCTGCCTAATCATTATTATTATTATTATTATTATTATTATTATTATTATTATTATTATTATTATTTAGCAGACGCATTTTTATCCAAGGCGACTTACAGGGACTACGATGTGTGAACTAAGTCACTTACAACAAAGTCTCACCCGAAAGATGGAGTACAAGGAGGTTAAGTGACTTGCTCAAGGAGACACAGTGACTCAGTGAGTGAAGCCAGGATTTGAACCTGGACCACACAGCTTTATTGGAATTATTGTTTTACATACAATAAATTGTACCTATATATGCCACACAGTCAGCCACAGTGATTTGAAAAATGTGAAGACATACATTGGACAGTATAAGCTCATTCAGGAAAGCTCATTCAGTACAGGAGAATGGGGGAAACCACTCATTACGAGGGTGTTAACAGGTCAATTTCCAGGTCAGTCTTTCTTCGATGGCCTCTTTTTTTGAGAATACATTGGAAGATGGTAATTGTGCCCAACCACTAACTAAAAAGTTGTATTTGAACCCAGTTCTTTAAGTGTAGTGTATTAACCCACTGGACCAGGTAGCCCCTACAACCTCTGCACTATTTAATAAAAGCTTTGTTTCATTGTGGTTCAATGTACTTTACTAACATCAAGGGTTGTATGATTTTAAAAGTATTCGGTCAAAAAGTACAAAACATGTGTCAAACATATTAAAAATATTCATATTCATATTCAAGTTCATTCATATTTGAATTCCTTTGTGAATAATTACTTCAGTAATGACTTTATATTTACACTTTGGAAGTGTGAGTGCTTGATTCAGACATCGAATAATTTACTCTGAGGAACCTCTCCCACTCTCTTTCAGCACCAGAGCCTGTTAACCCTTTGATTTTCTCTTTTCTGAGGCAATGCTTAATATACAGTCAAGATGGTGCCACCATCTGCTGTAATTTTATTTCTGATGTGAAAAGGATTGTATTGAAAGTTAGTCAAGCAAATGTTTAATATTCTAGGATTCGCCACTGTGATATTCTGAGAGGTGCAGATGCCAACAGCTTTTTTCTTCAAAATTATGCACTGTAAATGAGATTCTTTTTTAGATCATAGAATAGCTGCGTTTAATATATTTGTTCGCTCCTCATATTCCAAATTAGTTAAGTGTCTTGATAAATACATTAGTGTGTCAGTGTCCCCACGGCAGTGGGATCTAGCAATTTTGCTGTGTAATTTGTGGGTAAAAGATCTTAGCAGTGTTTAGTTTCTTATAAATATCACTCTTGGTCAATAGTATATTATCAAGATTTTATTATTTTATAACACACATATAAAATAATAATAACAATAATAATAATAACAATAAAAACAACAACTAGAAGTTGCAAGCAAGATGACAGCTTCCAAGGCATTCTTGTTCCTATCTGTGTTTTATAGTAATCATGACCCTAGGTGCACAGTCTAAGGAATTATAAGACAGTTTTTCATTTCACCTTTAAGTAAAGGTCAGAGGTCACAGGCAAATACATCTTTTGATAGAGCATATGTGGTTTCCTATGTGTTCCATAGTAACCATGACCTCATCTGCACTTTGTAAGGAGTAATAAGCAACATTTACATTTGACCTTTAGGGAAAGGTTAGAGATCATGGTCAAGGCAATTTTTCAGTAGAGCACATGTGGGTTCCTGTATGTGTTCCATAGTAACCATTACCCTATCTGCACTCTGTAAGGAGTTACAAGCTAGTTTTAGATTTGACCTCAAGGAGAGGTCAAAGGTCATGGTCAAGGCACATTTTGAACAGAGCATATATAGGTTCCTATATGTGTTTCATAGTATCCATTACCCTATCTGCACTCTGTAAGGAGTTACAAGCTAGTTTTGAATTTGACCTTAAGGAGTGGTCAAAGGTCACATTCAATGCAATTTTTGAATAGAGCATTTATTGGTTCCTATATGTGTTCCATAGTAACCATTACCCTATCTGCACTCTGTAAGGAGTTACATGCTAGTTTTGCATTTGACTTTAAGGGGAGGTCAAAGGTCACAGGTGAGGACATTTCTGAATAGAGCATTTATGGGTTCCTATATGTGTTCCATAGCGACTATTACTCTACCTGCACTCTGTAAGGAGTTATAAGCTAGTTTTTGATTTGAGCTTTAGGAGAGGTCAGAGGTCACGGGCAAGGACACTTTTTGATAGAGCATGTATGGGTTCATAGATCTGTTTCAAAGTAACCATGACCCTAATTGCACTTTCCAAGGTGTTATAAGTTAGTTTTATATTTGACCTTAATGACAGGGCAAAAGTCAAGATCAATGTAAATTTTAATATAGCATACATTAATTCCCATAGGCCTCCACCGCTCCGTGAAGATTCATAAGTCTACAACATTCTACCTTAGACAAATACTGCAATATATGCAAATATGTGCAAATTGACCATAGCTGAAATTTGATTAGCTCATGACAGCCATATTTTTTCATGTAGCGACTTGCTTTTAGACAACATTGCCAAGGCTTTGTAGGCAACATTTCGCTTAACAGTTCGGAGGAAAAGCTGCTTGAATATTTTTGACAAATCCAATACAAACGATCAACTTCTCTTGAACAACCGTAAATCTAGGCTATGAGGGGAGTGTGTGCACCAAGTTTCAGATCTCTGTTGTAAACCGATCGGAAAAGATTTTTAAAAAATGTCCAAAATTCTCGGAAAATCCAATATAACCACCACACCATGTGACCTATGACCTTCATTTTCGCTCTGACACAACTTCCCTTAGGTGCCTACCACCTTTCCAAGTTTTGTGAGATTTCATGCAACGGTGTTGATTTTAGAGATTATATATATAGTGCTGTGAAAAAGTATTTGCACCCTGTCTGATTTTCTGAATTTTTGCATATTTTTGACGCTGAATGTTATCAGATATTCAACCAAAATCTAATATTAGATAAAAAGGACTTTGCATGAACAAATAACACAAAATTTTGATGCTTATTTCATTTATTTATTAAAGAAAGTTATACAAAACCCAATGCCCCTGTGTGAAAAAGTAATCACCCCCTTAGACTCAACAGACACTTCCTGTAGTTATTGATCAGTCTCTCACAGCGCCAAGGAAGAATTTTGGCCCACTCCATGCAGAACTGCTTCAACTTAGTGACATTTGTGGGTTTTTGAGCATAAACTGCTCGTTTCAGGTCCTGCCACAACATCTGAATGGGGTTTAGGTCTGGATTTTGACGAGGCCATTCCAAAATTGAAATTTCTTGTTCTTCAACCATTCTGATGTAGACTTGCTTCTGTGTTTTGGATAACTGTGTTGCTACATGACCTAGCTGTGCTTCATATTCGGTTAACGGACGGATGGCCTGACATTCTCTTGTAGAATTCTCTGATACAGAGCAGAATTCATGGTTCCTTCAATGATGATAAGTCGTCCAGGTCCTGATGCAGGAAAGCACCCCCAAATCATGTCACTACCACCACCATGCTTGACTGTTGGTATGAGGAATGCAGTGCTTGGTTTTCACCAGACATAACGGGGCCCATGTTGGCTAATAAGTTCCACTTTTGATTCATCTATCAATAGAACATTGTTCCAGAACTCTTGAGGATCATCCAGGTACTTTTTCTTAGTGAGCAGTGGTTTCCGCCTTGCTACTCTGCCATGAATCCAATTTTTGCCCACCGTCTTTCTGATGGTGGAGTCATGAACACTGACCTTAGCTGAGGCGAGAGAAGCCTGCAGATCCCATGTGTTGAAAAAAAAAAAAAAAAAAAACTGTTGCATAATGTACAGCTTTCCATGCCATTTCAGCATTTTTTCTATTACAGTTTGATATGATGCAAGAACATTATGCCTCCCTTTATATAAAACAGGTCTGTGTTTAATTTATTTGCAGTCTAACAGTCTGAAGCGGTCATATTAGATATTTTATTAGGGAAACCCCCAAAATATCACTGGGCTTGTGATTTTAATATAAAAACAATATAACTATGACAGTAAGGAAAAGAAAGTGCAAGTTGTCACTGTGGAAACGCAATATTTTCTTTTATTAATGCTGTCAAATATATTTGCAGCCACTTTAAAGTCTATGTTTTATTCACCTCTTTCCTCGTAAGTTAGTTTTCCATTGCCAATAAGGGCAGTTACTTTAGCCCATTAGACAGAAAAGTGTATCCATCCCTTAACTGTCTCACTGCATTCCTAGATTCAGCTCAGACAGATTTAACCCCATCCCTGTCAACCTTGCATTCCCACACACACACACTATTTACAGCTGTCTATTTAATGGAATCCAAGTAAATGATGTTCCACAATTCATACAGTACTATTACAGTATTGCATTAAATGAAAATGTAATTGGATTAGACCCAAAATGATTGGTGCCCATGTCTTGTGGGGATAGCTCTTCATGGGTAACATAAAAATAATCAATTTGTGAGTGACTTTGGACTTCGTCACTATGTGTTTATGTCTTCCCTCACTCATTGAGTACTTTTGCATTACCCACTTAGAACCATTGTGTTTTCTGCTAATCCCATGCATAATTAACCATTTTCTTATGATGATAGACTTAAGTAAGTAATTTATAGATTAGAGATTGATGCCATTGGGAGCTCTGAATTTAAAGTTTGGCAAAGCCATTTTTACAGTTTGATGTCACTACTACAAGATGGCCATTAACATTTTAAAAAATAAATATACTTTGGGTACGTGGTATAAAATCTGATCATGGATTTCAACCAGGTCCCAAATCCTCAGTTCTAACCAATAGCATACACTGTTTCATCTGACAAAATAAATGCCTATTACATTTGTGGACAATTGTATCCCTTTTCCATCACAAAAGTTTGTGCTGACATATTCTGCTGAGAGGTCACCCCATGACAGCTGCCTGTTAGGGACTGTTCTTGTTTTGTCAGCATGCTCTGGCTATATTGATGTAGGGTATTTCAAAGACCAGATTTTTTTTTTTTTTCCAGGGACTCCACTCCATGCCTTATCAAGGAAGAGGACCCCCAAGGCAGCATGATCAACCTTGGTGCAAGACTGAAGAGGGTCTACAGACTACTGCAAAGTTTTCTAGTTGATTGATCCATTGTGCTAGAGGCAATATGAACTCTACATTTGTGATCTCACCATTGCTATGTAGGTCCACTTACTGCAATAAATTGAAGAAGGGTTGTCTAACAGAGAGAGGTGGGGTGAAAAGAATTGTTAGTCCCACCTCCTGAGGGAAAAAACAGTCACTCCACGGAGCTCACTTCCTCTTTTGCTTCTCACAATCAGGTAGGTAAGGTAGGTATACTAACCTCTCCAGATGCTGTGATTGAGTCTATGTGAAAGAGCTCTCACACATGTTGCTGGAAGTCGGTTTGCCACTTCTCTGTAATAAAAAAAAAACTTGGCTTCTGTGAAGAAAACTCTGCACAACTGTGCTTTGTTTAATCTTTTTTCCTTCCAACAGCCTGCATTGCTTTGCAGGTGTAGATTGCTTTTCTAACCCACAGAGCCTGCTATTGCAGCTACAAAAAATAATACATCTTTTACAGCTGCCTGGTGTGGTAACTGTTTCCCCCACAGCTCGCTGTTGTCTCTGTGTGTGTGTGTGTGTGTGTGTGTGTGTTTTTGTGTGTGTGTGTTTTCTTCTACTGCCTTTGCAGTTAAAAAAAAATAATAATAATAATAATAATAATAATAATAATAATAATAATAATAATAATAATAATAATAATAATGAGTAGACTCCACGGATACATCAACCTGCCCACCTCGGTGTGTTCGGTCTTTCTTTCTTTCTGCTTACTGTAGCTATCAGCAATTCTACCACAGTTCTCGAGCTGGTGCTCCACTCTGATGTACACTACATGTTGCCCTAATTGTGAGATCGCACGTGGTCCACGCCAGGCTGTTGCCCGCACTGTACATTGGTACAGCACCGTGCACTCCCCATCACTGTCCTGTTGCCTGACCGCAGTTACAGAGCCTGTGTATGTACCCCAGCATTTGCTATGCGTTACCCAGGGTTGAGTGGCTAGATGCCTTTGCCCAGTACCCTTGGTGCTTGCACCGTCGGTGCCTCAGAGACTCAGTGTTTCGGTGCTTAGATGATACGTGCCTCGGTGCTTTGACGCCCTGGCACATCAATACTCAGGCAATTAAGTGGCCTCGATGCTTCGGTGCCCATGGGACCTCAGACCCTCTGTGCCCCTGGTGCCCCAGTGTTGCATGCCCTTAGCGCTCCAGAGCTTATGTTCTCAGTGCTTGTTGCCCCTTGGTGCTTGGAGCCCTTGTGGGTTTGAAGCCTCAGTGTGCTTGACGCCCGCTGTGCTTTGGCACTCCAGTACGCATGGTGCCCTTGGTGCTTCTGCACCCTCAGTGCCCAAACTCTTCAGCATTAAGACACACTTAGTGCTCTGCTTCTGCACCTTGGTACCTCAGCGCTCCATTGACTGATGGCAAGCATGCCTAAGTTTCATCCTTGCACGTCTTGTGGAGGAAAGCTAACTTTAAAGGACAAGCACCTCGTCTGCGTCTGGTGCCTAGGCATGCAGCATGCCTCCTCTGCCTTGGGGGATGAGACGCCAAATCTATGCAGTGTTCCAACCATGGATCCTGCTCAAGAGACTCACAAAGTTCACCAGTGTGGCTTCCCCAGCTAGCTTAGCTGAGCCGTCTGTGGTGTTGGGAGTCCCGGCTCGTTTTAAAACGAGCAATCCCGCTGGCTTCCTTATAAGGCGCGGGGGCACTAGGCTTAGCAGAATTCCCACCGGTGAACTCGACCATCGCGGCTCGACCATTGCAGTGGAAGAGATCTTGCAATGCTGCCACAGAGAATAGGAAGAATCACTACAGGTGGCCTCAATCCTCCCTTCCCATTTTGCGTTGAGGACGAGGACGCTGGCTTCCTCCCGTGACACAGACTGTGACTCGGATGGTTCCAATCCCCACTGCTCTGCGTTGCAACCTAAGGCATCGCTTTTAGGCTTCTGCGACAGTGAACAGCCGGGCCACCTCAAGGACAGGGAAGCACATGACGTGGGGGCCCCAATGCAACAGCGTTCCTGGAGGCAGTATTACCTCAGCCCTCCGGCTGCAGGGGATCAGGGTGTTGAATTACCTGGACGACTGGTTGCTCTGTTCCCAGTCGCAGGAAGAAGCAGCGGCCCACACAGTGATAGTGATGGAGCATCTGTCGAGGCTGGGTCTCACCCTGAACGCTGCCAAAAGCCAATTAATTCTGATGCAAAGTACATTACGTGGGACTCCGGCTGTACTCCCTTACACTGCTGGCCTACTTGTCAGATGACAGAGTGCCGCCATTCAAAATTGTCTAACCCTACAGGAATCGATAATACCTCTGGTGTTGTCAGAAATTGCTGGGTCTGATGGTCGTGGCTTCATCAGCCCTCCAGCTGGGATTACTCCATATGCACCTGTTTCAAGCACGGCTCAATGCCTTATGGCTACATCCCAAACGCGACAGACACCATCGTCTGACCGTGTCTCGCATATGCTGGGAAGCCCTTTGCGGGTGGAGGCAAGCCTCTCACATGTGCAAAGGTGTAAGGATGGGGGTGATCCACAGCCGCAAAGTGGTTATGACAGACACATCCAACTCAGGTTGGGGTGCAGTCTGGCCCGGCAAAGGAGTCTGAGAGTCCTGGTCGGACCATTGGATATCCCTGTAAATAAATGGGCTGGAGTTGTGGGCAATTCACCTTGCTCTCCAGCATTTTCTTCCAGTGCTCCAAGGGATACGTGTCCTTGTCTGTCCTTGTCTGGACAGATAACATGTAGTGGTGTATGTCAACCACCAGGGGTTACGTAACACAGCCTTCAGATTAGTAACCTGGGCACAACATAACCTGTTATACCTCTGGGCTTTTCATCTTCCTGGAGTGGTGAATTGGGCAGCGGACATCCTCTCGAGGGAGGTTCCTCACTCGTCAGAATGGCGACTCCACCCTCAGGTGGTAGAGTGCATTTGGGAATGTCTCAGGAAGGCCTGAGTTGATCTCTTTGCCACAGCAGAGACGACTCACTGCCCTCTATGGTTCGCACTCCACCGCTGCGGTGGTCCACTAAGCGTCGATGCCTTATCCCATAAGTGGCCCAGGACTCTTTTATATGCATTCCTACCAATACCGCTACTCCTGGCCTTCCTAGAGAAGGTCTGGAGAAAGAAAGTGACAGTTCTCCTGGTTGCTCCCAGGTGACCCAGGAGAATCTGTTTTTTGACCCTTTGCCAGCTCCTGCAAGGCCAGCCCTGGGAGATCCCGCTACGTATGGATCTCCTCAGTCAGACGAGAGGGACTCTTTTGTACTCAGAACTGGGCAGACTCCAACTATGGGTCTGGCCCCTGAACGAGACTGTTTGTTCACCTTAGGGCTCTCAGATGCAGTTATCAGTACATTGCAGAATGCTAGGGCCTCCACAAGGTTGTTGTATGCTTATAAATAGAGGTATTTCTAGGACTAGTGTATGACCAGAGGTCATGACCCTGTCTGTTGCCCAATAGAAACTATTTTGTAATTCCTGCAAGAATTGCTGGAGGCAGGTAGATCGCCCTCTACGCTGAAAGTATACCTAGCAGCCACATCTATATGCCATGTTAACTCGGTATTCCCAGGAACTCATTTTCTGTTGACCCATTTTCTGAAGGGCGCTCGGCGGTTACGTCCTCCCTGAGTGCAGTCTAGACATGGTGTTGGATGGTCTTACAAAGGCCCTGTTTGAGCCTATACATTCCATAGAGGATGAAGGAAACAGGGTATCGTTACATACGAACCCTGCTTTCCTCCCTAAGGTGGATGGGCTTTCCACTTAACACTAGCACCGCCACAGCTGCTTTTTGAACGGCTTTTGCAATTCAAATTTAAATATCTCCGCGTATGTGAATACCTCGTGCATGTACGTTCTTAAGTGTTATATCATATTTTAATTAAATACCTATACGGTGTATCAGGAGCAGAATCGTGAAAATTAATACGTTGTAACCACTTGCTTCTGCAACCGCCAGACCCACAGTTTATGTGGTATATTGAAATCAATACACCATAGCTGACAATTTAGTCTGAGCTTTGTAATAAAATCAATAAAAAGTCATTGTGAAAGAACATATTATATATTTCTGTCGAGTGCTAAAACAGTAATAAAAGTCATTCTACACATCATATATTATTATTATTCTTATTTATTAGCAATTGTCACAAAATATTGAATCACAATACAGCGTGATAAGGCTATGCTACTTTTTTTCTCATCTGCCTGTCCTCTGAATAGACTTACCACCAACAGCTCAAGCCGTGCTCTTTTTGAAAAAAATAGGAAAACTTTCATTTTCTGAAAATGTTATGTATGATGTTCAAAATAAAAATATTAAGTTGTATCCAATTGTTTGTTTTTCATTTTTTATATCAAAGCCATTTTAAAATGGAGTCGCACATTTTAAGGGTGCGGCAGTTGTACGTAGTCCAAAATCTCAGTGGTTCAAGTGTTAATCCAATCATCCAATTTCCATCCCCCTCCATTTTCTTCAGAGGAGGATTGGAGACCAAACTATTGAGATGTTATGTTGATGGGACAAGAGCTCTGGATCAGTCTGACCAGCTTTTCATCTGCTACGGTGTAAGGACCCTGGGTCAAGCCCTCTTAAAGCAGCAGCTGTCTCACTGGATTGTGGACATAGTTTCGACTGTATATACTAATGCCGGCCTACCCCCACCTGGGCAGGGGGCCATGCACTCTACCCGAGGAGTGGCTATATAATGGGCCATCTTTAGAGGAACCTCATTGAATGATATATGTACTGTGGTTAGCTAGGCTTCTCTGCATACTTTCACCAAGTTTTACTGGCTTAATGTGGTAGATCCCTCTATGCCTTCATTAGGCACAGGGGGTCCTTGAGGTTTAAGCTCTTACGCCCCCTTTTATATTTCACCTAGAGACAGTGTAGATGTCTTAGCCTTTCAAGATAAGCTGTCTGCCTGCTCCAACAATCTCTCACTCAGTTCCTTTTTTTGCCACATGTCAATCAAAGTAAAGATGAAAGGAACTGAGGTGTTTTCAGTCTGGCAGCCTGATTTAGAGCAGCAAAGGTGTCTGCAATCTTATTATTATTATTATTATTATTATTATTATTATTATTATTATTATTATTATTGTAGACATTTAGCAAATGCCATTATCCAATTATCAACATATGTTCATGTGCCAGCAGTGCTTGAATGAATGTAACCACTTTATTTTGAAAAAAATAAAACTCATTATTTTGCTTCTTGCCATTTACATACTTTCAAGCAAGTGAGTAACAAAAATACAGTCAGGTGCTGAAAATTCAGAGCTACAAAAAAATCTCAGTAGCAACATTCTCCTGCACAAACACATAGTTATGTGAGAGCAATGTGCCTGACAGTTGTGGCATATGAACTGAGAGTTTTTGTCATGCATACTCATCATGGATTCATTTCGGGCACCCCAAAGCTCTCCAAAAAGGCCACCTTTTAAATGAAATATTGGACAAATAAGTAAAAAAGAGGATTACAAAATCTAATTCATGTGGCAATGTATAGCATGTGAGGTGCCAGAAGGTAACCTCCCTTTTAGATCTTGCTCAAGAAACTAGTGTATGACTGGCCATAAAGATTTACACAATATTCATTTTTGGAGCGGTTTGGAGAGGTTTGGAGACCCTTGGGCCTAGCTTTGTAAAAACTCATGTAGAATTTGATCCCTTTATTCAATCAGTTTATCCAGGGTAGTAGAAATGTTCGGGAAGCACTGGAAAAAAAATCTTGCTCTTTTCATGTGCTACAAGGTGAAAAAATGACGATAGAATATAAACAAATGAAAAGCGTTTCTTTTTTTTTCTGGATATCTACTTCCAGTGTGGTACTGAGTAAGACTTATATCAAATTAGGTTGTAGTCCTAATGGCCAGGGGGTTACCTTGAATTCAAGCCCTGAACCATGCCTGTGCTGTCTATACTTTGGAAGATAATGTGATTTATTTATTTAAAGCCATAGCCCTCCAGGCGGAAATTGCCTGTGGGAGGCTGGGGGTTCAAGAGGTTAAAGCTCGCACCTCTAGTTTTGTGTTCTCAAGACGTCCCTCGTCTGCTGTCTCTGTTCACGCTCCCTTGCGACAGCTTTGATATACCTTCCCAAAAGTATTGTTGGTGATTGTGTTCGAATTGAAAGGGAACGTTAGTTTACGGATGCAACCCTGGTTCTCTGAAAGAGAAGACGACCACCAACCTGCTTTTGCGGGTTTGATGCAACAAAGGAAGTGAGCTCTGCAGAGTGACTGTTTGTTCCCTCTGGAGGCGGGGCCGAGGACACCCCAGAGTGGACTATCGGCAGCTCTGACATAAAATGCTCAGTGAATACCTGACCTGTGCTAGGGTTACATCCATACATTAAAGTTCTGTTTTTTAACATCAAATTTAACCATTACTACGCAGTTTCTAAAAATTGGAGTCATGGCAGGTTGTACTATTCTCCACTGGCCTTTACCATGATAATGGAAATCATTATTAGGGTCTTAAAATGGGCAGTGGAAGGAAAATGGCTGGCTTCTGGCTGCTACCACTTTGAACATACATGGATGACATGACCACCATGAGTACAAGAGTAGCCTGCACCAATCAGTTACTTGGCAAACTAACAGATAAAATCAAATGGGCACTGTGGGAGGGTAGAACAGAACACTATATAATTAGGGAGCAGGGCAAAACCCTGTTTGCAAATAATGTATTTTGTTGTGTTTATTTAGCACGGTTGAATGTATTGTAAATACTGTATTGTTCTGGTATTAGAACGGGTGATTTGAAGGTGGTGGGTTGTTGTTATTGTTCTATAGTTTAAATGTGGTCTGCAGAGGCGGTGTTAGCAGCTTGTCTCTGACGGCTTATGAGAATGCATGATTGGCAGTCACAGATTATTGATAAAGTGACTGTCGACCATGCAGATATAAAAACCTTATGCAGAATGTGACCATCTCTAGATTGACTGATTAATTTATTGCTAATCTGGAGAGGGTCACATGTATAAGAACCCGCAACTTTTGTTGCTCAAGATGGGTGGTCAAGGAGCAGAAATGTGAGCGAGCAAGAGCTGAAAGAGAAAGAAATGAAAGTGAAAGTAAAACAGAAAGAAAGCAACTGCTACTCTTGCTGTGCAGACCAGTACAGTATTTGTTTGGTGTTTGCGTTTGTGATTGTTTTGTTAAAGCTTTTGTTTTTGGCTCTGTGAGCTGATTTATTTTTGCTGCAATAAAAACTGTGCACCAGCGCTTTTCATCCACAAATACTGCCTCTGTGTCAGCTTCCTGGTCTGGGTTCGTCACCACTTGAGCCGTCCTGTCACAGGCACGTATGCAGTTCAAGCTCACCAAGTCAAGAACCATCTCCATCACCAAAGGCAAAGTAGCGGATAAGGTGTTCTATATTGATGGCAAGTCCATTCCAACTGTGGCAGAGAAGCCTGTAAAGAGTCTCAGTGGGAGAGGTACAGCAGACAGTACAAAGGCTGAACGATCAACAGTTGTGCACTACTGGGCAAATTTAAAGTCTGGTGCTTTCAGTTTGGTCTTCTTCCAAAGTTTCCCTGGAAGCCTGGAGGCCTTAATTAGTTTATACATTAGGAAATGTCTGAAATTTCCATGATGTTTTAGAAGGATAGCACTATGGTAAAGGTAAACTGCAGCCAGTCGCAGCTCTAACAGAGGAATTCAAGTGCGCTAAGATTCTGCTGGAAATTACCCCAAAGTGATCCAGCTTCGCAGAGATATTGGATTCAGTGGATAAGAATTGTGGTGTATATTGGGCTCTATGTGGGCACTTTGTAGTAGTGGCTGAGGTGAAAAGAAGCCAATTGGGGACCTCAAAAGAGAGGTGATGGATAAAGTAAATATCATTGAAAAAGAATGGATGGGTAATGAAAGTGATGGAGGAAGTTAACATCATTGAAAAGGAATGGATGGCTCAAGTAAGTACACTAGGCTGGGTTGAGAGGGGTGGGGGGGGGGCGGCATCACTGTTGAGCCTTTCTGAGGTGTCATGGGCTAGTGGATGAAACACCGACAATGGAAGGTGCCCACCTGATGACCCCTGTGAAGTGCCCCACCCAGCCCATTTCAGATGGTTGCTATGCTCAGACATTAGAGAGGCCATACATAGATATTTGAAAGGTTTGCACACCACGCAGAGGGTTATGCCTGTCGCAAATGGCCATTACGCACGAACGTGCAAAATGTGCCATAATTTAAACTTCTTTTTGCGTGCCACAATCCATTTTGCACTATGTACAAATATAATGTATGCATAGCACAATTTGACGCAAGTGGCCAACAATTTGTGAGATCCTGCCATGTTCGAAGTTAAGCTCCATGCACAAAAGCAGTTTTACGCGCACATCACTCCAGCACTCACTCACCCAATCACTGAAGCGAAATGCAGACGTTTTCCAAGGCACTATAACAATGGAAAACACCCACCGATCATACAAGGTCCCATCCACATCTATATAATGATTATATTCAAAAGAATGATTGTGATAGCAGCATCACCAGTTTTAGCCCTTAGCGGTCCATTTATTCAGTGATTGTCAGATGCGTCAGATCCAATTTATTTTCACACACGCTGTTTAAATTATTATTTTTTCCCCCCCTGAGTAAAACAGGTTTAAAAGGCCCTACATAGCAAAAGCACATCGGTACTGCATCTCCAGCTAAGCCCCACCACTTGTTCGCTGCATTTTTCACATACCTCTTCATAGTCGTACATACTAATAAATCCTCTCCTGTTCTCTCGTTTTATCAATAATGCGATCCAAGTCATTATTTTATTACTATAACATCTCAAAAAGCTCTGCAAATATCCGTGATATTCTTTGAGCGCTGGATGCGGAAGCAGCTATCTCCTTTGTTTGTGTCTGTGTCATCTCTGTGGTGCAGGGGATATCTGTATTGCTCAGATATGCCCCTTTTTTCGGCTTCATTCGGCTCCTATTGGTCTCACTTGGCCATTGAAAGGTTTTCTAGGCTTTTTCCGGAGAGAAAATGACTCCAGACCTGTGCTTTATGGCTTTTTGATGATGTCGGACAGGGTCCGACATCAGATTGGAAAGGGAACATTGTAATGTCGGACATAGTCTGCAGGACATTAAATGAAAAAAAAACAAAAAAAAAATGGAAAGATGCCATGTTTTCACAATAACCTTTTTTCATCAAGTCTCATCAATTTGCAAAGTTTGATTTTCTGTTGTATTGCACAAAATTCACACTTTGAGCTCCATAAATTGCAAACATATTGTAAAAAAGGAAATACGAGAAAGTAATTACAATATAACTAATTGACAGTTGTATTTACATAAATAAGTGGTAATTGCATTGCTATTAAATAGTACATTAAATTAACATTTTTAGATTGAGGCCTTGAAGTTAAAAATAAAAAAACAAACAAAAAAGACACATTAAACTTAATTGCTTTGGACATCTATTATGTAAAATATTTAATAATATGCTATAACTACACATACTATACTAATTGGAGTTTCCATTGAGCAAACAATCAGTATTCCAGATGGACAGCTGAAACACCAGGACATTATATTAATGTGACCCTGGAATAATTTTTTTTTTTTTTTTTTTTGACATGTGAATAATTTTATAGTAGTTAGTAGTTATACAAATTCTAAATAAAAACAACAAATAAACATTCAAGGATATTAAAAACCTTAAGAATAAAATGACAATATATTGTATGTCATTATATTTACAAAATCATACATGGCAACAGTCCCTATATGGTCGGGACAGTCCTGAATTCCTAGCAAATGTCCCGCATCCTGATGCAGAGGAAGAAAGTCCTTTATCCATAAAAAATACTTCATTCAGTAGAGTTAGTGAAAACCAGTGTCTGTGCTCTTTGTGCGACTGACACATCTGCGGATCACTAACTTATACAAAGGTAAGAACGCTTCATTATGTTTATTTTCACTGTCATATTGGTCATGTCATATACGTCAGGTATATGATAACTATGCTGAACAGTTTCCAAATGTTGGCAAATATGCAAAATATATTTTCCTTCCATAAGGGTCAATTGCCTACTTGAGATCAAGGAGACATCCACTGGTGACTCCCTGGCTAATGCTGAACTGAAATGTTAGAAGTGCTGTTAGTCTGGAACACACTGAACAGTGTACAGCAGCAGCAAGCTGACTGGTGGATAAAATAAAGAGTGTTCTAATTGACACCGGTTTGGTCATGAATGATACAGCTAGCATCCTATCCACACTGAATATTTCCTTTAAAACAGTGATTGTAAGCATACAACAATCATAATACACTGTACCTGAATTGTATTTTTGTTTGGACCAGGAATTGTTTAATGTTAGTTAAATACCATTAAACAGCCAGTATCATTTATATATAATGTATAACTATAAGTTGAGATGTATTATACCTTGCTGTCTTATTGGTTCACGTCAGTAGTTTTTTGGAATTATAAACATCTTTGGGAAAATCTGAACTATCGGCAAGCTTGGTGAGATTGTTTATATTCTTGCAGCTACAGGCCTCCTCTCTTAGCTACAGGCCTCCTCTCTCAGAAAACAAGTTGGCATTACTTTCCAGATGTACAGTACTACGATCCAAACATTGTACATTTAAAATTATTTCTCTTTGCTTACACAAATGTTGTAAAACTTTGCGAAAGTGGACCCAAAGTCTTAGGGAATGTAAATATAATAAAACTACTTCTCAACAGACCCCCTTCCAAATAACATCATGAGGCAAGACAAATGTATTACAGTGTGTTCTGATAGTCCCTTATTCCTTTTTTGAAGCTTCACACTTTGCCTGTAATATCCTTAGGCTCCCCTACATCTGCCTAACACTGCTGGCTTTGATACAACGCATTCAGTAATGTGGTAATGCAACAGTTGTGATTTCCCCATGTACTGTGTTTAGCCACGGGCAGCCTCAGAGAAACAGTGCATTAACTATAAATCATTTTTACATTAAAAAAAAAAAAAGCTGCATCTGAAGAAAAGTGTGACTTTTTACTTTTTGTTTTAAAAATTCAATACATTTTAAAACAATGTTTTTGGATAAGGATTACATTAATGTATGGGATTTAAATGGCATTGTTTGTGCCTGCAATGCAAAGTATGAAATGTTTCATGCTTTGCTGTTTTTAATTCCTAAGGTTTTATGTTGAATTTCAGCTGTTATTGAGTCACATTACTTTACACCCGTGACATGAGTTCGTAGCAAAATAACTGCATTCCGTACATTCTAAAATTGACTAAAAACATGCAAGGTCATTCTCACTTTGGAAGGTTCGCTTAATAAGAATAAGAATAACATTTATGGAAAATGTGAAAGGGTTTTCAGATTTACAATAAGCTATCAGTCACAACTTCTACTTTAAGACAACATGACAGGTGTAAGTTTCAGAAACTTAAACAGCAGGATTAGACACGTGTGGTTCTCTTCACATGCATTCCTTATAGGAATTAATTCCATTTGAAATGTAAGGCCAAAAGCAAGATTACAGAGGCACAGCCCCATGACGATGTGTATGCTGCAACTAAAAGCTGGGATTTGAATAATTGTACAGGCTTATGCCAGGAATTAAGAGAGAACAAAACAAATGGATTATTACAAGGAACTTTGTACATTTTTGACTGCTTGACTCAATACCCTGTGTGTGTGTGTGTGTGTGTGTGTGTGTGTGTGTGTGTGTGTGTGTGTGTGTGTGTGTAGTGGTGTGGTGGTGGGGTGGGGGTGGTGGGGTGTGGATGGTCGCCTGCATTGTCGCCTGCACTTGCACCAGTCAAAGTCTGTGGTAGGAGCAATTAAACATGAGAAAAAAAAAAAATAGAGCTGTTAGAGGTGAAAAGGGAATGGATAATGAAAGATTGGGCAGGACTGTGTCCTGAGTAATTTGACAAGAGAAAAGCTGAAGAGCCCAGTTCAATGTATTCAACCTGCATACAACTGTGAAAGAGAATTTACAGAGAGTGTTCAAAATCAATCAATCAATCAATTCTTTATTTTATATAGCGCCTTTCATGGTGGACCGCCATCACAAAACACTTTACAAAATGCAGTAACAACAAGAAAATCCATAATACTTTAAATACAGAGAAATGGATAATACATGACATACAGTTTGCATACATATTTGTTCATAACAAGTTTGTAAAAATGTAAAAAAAACAACAAACATTACAAAAACAGTTACACAGTAATAACACTGCATTATAAAGTCAATACCCAGAAAAATAGGTCATTATCTTCAGATGATGATGGAGACAAAAGAGGTTGGATTCATTTTAAGAAAAGCCCTTGTAGCAAACTACAACCAAGGAAATGGCTACAGAACAGTATGAAAGAAATAAGGAATACCAAAATCCACAATCAGAGCAATAATCATGAAGTACCACTGAAGAAATTCAACTGAAACACTTAAAACAAGTGGCCATCCAAAGAAAATGACAGGTACAGCGGGGAGGAGAATCATCCGAGCAGCTAAAAAAAATCCAACACTAACTACCAAGGACTTAAATAAAGATTTAGCAGCATCAGGCATAATAGTGTCAAAAGCTAAACAAAGGCACCTGAACACAGAAAATGTGTATAAATGCAGACCTCAATGCAAACCACTTTTAAAGAAAATTCATAGAACAAACCATCTAAAAAACTTGCCAAGAAATATGAACAGAAATCTAAAGCATTCTTCAACAAAATTCTCTTTTCCAATGAGGCAAAACTATAACTTACCCCAAAAATTGACCACAGCATGTTTGGAGAAAAAAGGGAACTTTCAATGAAGAAAACCTGGATGATATTGAGGTGCTTTAGCAGTTCAGTGAATGGAGACATTCATGTGATTATAGATGTTCTGATACGCGTCTGCAAGGTACAATGATACCATCTACCCATAGGCTGATTGGCAGACAACAAGGATCCAAAACATATGGCTAATCAATTCTGCAATTCTTCAATAAAATAAGTTCTAGAATGGCCTTCACAATCACCAGATCTCAATTATTACTGTTTATTCTTTGAAAAAGCTAAATAAATAAACCACATCTTTACCAGTCTCTTACTTTTACTACTCGCCCCCAACATTGGTCAAATAGGATGTGATGGGTGAGGAGCCATGCCCAGCCCTTGACTCCAAGGCCCATTCTTAATTTATAAAACTATAAAGCTTAAATATAATTAGTATTTTACTTTACACTCTGAGGTCAAAGCTGTCACTTTCTAGATGGTTTGACCTGCTGCACCATAGTTGTGTTTAAAGAAAACAACTGCAAGAACTAATGAAAGAAAAACGAATGCAGGCAAATCGATGGGACAATGAAACATCAGTTTAAATGTCCTTGTAACACCCACAACACTCACTACCCACCCTGCAATCTATTTTTGCTGTAAGGCAGCACTGACACCAAAAAGGACTGAACATGGTGACAGTTGACTACAAAATGGCCCCTAGCATAGCTTATCATTCAAGAGGTTATACGGTAACTGTGTGTGTGTTAAGGCAGATGCCACATTCACAAAGAGTTCTATGACATGACACCCAGTCTTAAATGACATTCAAAAAAGGTGACAATGACTCTTTATGCTGCAACAGGACAACAGTAAGTCATTCAGCCTGCCAAAAGAACACCTTAGCTAGTCAATCATTGAACTGAATTGAGATGAAGACTACTGTATATCTTGCTCTTCCTTTCAAAGCAGAAGTAAGTTGAGGGAATGGTGAACAGTTGGGCTAGTTTTCAGGAAATACAGCATATAATAGCTGCATTTTATAACAAGAACATTATTTAGCTGTAGTTAAACTCTTTAATTTTATGAGAAGGCCAAGTTGAGATAAAATATTTGAGGACTGAATCTTTCCTAAATGTGTAAATAATTTAATCTTCTGAGTAATGTAAGTGGATTTATTCAATGTGTAAATATAATACACTTTTGCTTGATCTTCAACCAGGGGAACTTCATTGACGTGGAACTGCAATCTGTCACTTACACCTTTATAAACTCCTTTCTGTCAAAGACAAGTATCTGAAAAAATAGGAACCAGGTGTAAAAACATATATACCATCAGGCTGCCATTCCATGATTTACTATGTGAAATATTTCAACGGGTGTGACGGGGAACTGCCCCGTCTATATGAATGTGTTTGGAACTGGCAGGGAGGGGGTTAAATTTCTCCCTGCCAGGAAAACATGTGAGAATGTGGCTGGAGTTCTAATTGAATGATTATTGATTAATTGGGCTCCAGCCACAGGGGATAAAAGCCAGGGGAGCGGGCCTGGCTGGTGGTGTTTTTTTTTTTTTTTTGTTTGGGAGTTTACTTTGTGTTGGAGAGTTTTGTGTTTAGAAGAAAAGAGTGTCTTGTTTAAGAAAGGCTTGGAACCTGACCATTTACTTTGTAAGTTTACTTATTATTTCTGTTTGAATCTCTTTTCTGTTGGCCCTTGTGCCTATTTATTTGATTATTTTGTTTAAATAAAGAACTTTATTTTTGACTTTACATTGTCTCTGAGCCTCAGCCCTCGGTCATCCTGTCACAGCGGGTTGTACTTGTGGTATTATAAATAGACAAATCACATTCATAAAAGTGTAGATAACACAACCGACTACTTTATAATTATGCAAACAGGATGAGAGAAGAAGCTGGTTAAGATACACCACGTTTTACCAATAGCTATGTCCTGTCAGTACTTTCAGTTAAGCTGGTTGCTTGTGTGCTTAAACGTGTCTACCAACTTACCTTCAGGGAACGTTAATAATTCCATTTTGTGCTTCTACTCCTCCCATGAGACTAGTCTTTAAACACCTCCCTAAGGATAACAAACATGAAACAAAGTAAACTACAGCTTCACTCCAAGACCACTCTGTCAGTCCCTTTTCATTTTGAACACAATCTGAAAAGCCCCTCTATATGGTCTCCCTATTGAATAACTTATTTAATTCTAATTCCAGAGGGATAATAAGTTATCCATATGTGTATTGCAGAAGACTATCTTGGAAATGTCTTCTCTTTTCAAGTGGAGGACTGAATGCAAAGGCATTGGAAAATAAAATATATGTTGCAAAATTATACAAAACACACGTGTCACTTTTCTATCCCCACTTACCAAACCCCTCTTCTCCACCAAAAAAAAAAAAAAAAAAAAAACACTTGCATACCCCATGTGGTGTAAGTGTTGGATGAATTAATAGTCACTTTCTGCACTGGGGGAATCGAAAACTGTTGATTTGTTTTGTTCAATTATATTTAAATATCTCAAGTAATCTGAAAACAGCAGGTCCATTGGCTTTCCTGAAAGAGCTGGTCTCTGATAATGACCTGCTCCAAGCTCGCCCAGCAGAGCTACTAGGCCTCTGAGGCTTTGGTAACCTGCAATCAATGAAGGAATGTTAACAATGAAGTAAAATAAAGTGCTGCTTGCTTCCTGTGTGCCATGGTTGTGATTACGGCCTCACTCCATCCTGTCAGGCCTGCCTGAGCAGCAGCCGATTTCAGTGGTAATTAAAGGAGCAGTGCTGTGAAAAAGTGTGAATTACTTTTACAAGAAGACTCAGACGCTGCTACTGACTTGCTAGATATTTGTTTTATGTATAAACTCCCCTGTTCTCGCAGGGCGATTGAGCTGTATTTGGCTGAATGACAGCTGTGTGTTGGACTTTGCAACTATAGTACTAACCAAACTGAACCTCCTCACTTTTGTAAAGAGCCATGGAGGCCATGGTTATGGTGGTGTTAACATGAGGCTTACTAATTGGCCAACAGTAAGTGCTGATACGGTTGGCTTCCATAGTGTTTTTATCACTCTTCATCAACACAGTCATTACAAGTAAGCAAGCTACAGTGATGATTTCTAATAGTCTACAGATCACCAAGGATTAAGACAAGTCAGTATGCCTCTCTCTATATGATGCTTTACACATGGATAATAAACTCACAATTAAAACTGGGGCCTACAAAGCAACTAGCATGCCAGGCTGGCTTCTTATTGCAGTTTATGTAATGACACCCCACACAGAGGGAATTATTAGCACTTGTGGATCAGTTTTGCAGTGCAAGAGATTACTTCAGGTTTTTCTTCTGTTTAGGTAGGAACAATGTAGTTACACATATAGACAATTAACTATATGTGACAAAGATGAAAGCTTATATTTTCAGTAATTATATATAATTACTGAATATATAATTATATATGTAAGGTGTAAACCACAACGGGGCGTGCGGTTCCCATGATATATACCACCCCAGAAGTGGGAAGAAAAATAATAACAAATAATTAAAACACATTTAAATTAAGACAAAACCAAAAACTTTTATTGTGTATATATACGCAGTGTCATATAGTCCCAAATTGTATTTAATTTAATTCATTGTTCGCTTATTAAAAATAAATTGCACATGTTCGTTTACTGTGAATTTCTGCATCAAAAGTGTCATCTCACTAGAAACTAGAGGATTGAGCACAAACTGGATGATGGGTGGAGTTTCAAATTAGACTACGGAATTAAGGAGACTGAAGCCGGATCTTGTAGCGAGTTTTTTAACTTGCTCTATGCAAGCATTTACTATAAAGTTTACACATATTCTAGTACGTTTTCATTCTTTTGGATCTCAAAATATGTTTTTGTTATTTGTCAGACACCCTTGCATCCAAGTCGTGCCAGATTTAGTTGACGATCGAACCAGACTTTACACACCAATCCGACCGTGGTGTCAGGGGACAGTACCCCAGTTTCCCGCAGATGTTTAAAATCCAGGCCGATAATTCGGGGGGTCGTGTCTGGCCTTGTCTTTACCTGCTTTTCTAGGAGTTTTCCTGACTGACATGAATCCATTACTGCTGGTTTTAAACTCACTGTCAGCAGAGAAGTTAAAACTTCTACTGTTAAAATATGTGTTTAGTCCTGCTCAGCATTATAAAATTGTAGACTGAATACTGGTCCTTAGTTTAACTTCTTGCACTGGCATAAAATCCCCTAATGTTGTTGAGATTTTTTTGGATTTATTTCCATAAAATGAATGTCCATATTTTTTTTTTCTTTAAGTACATTAACCAGCCCATGCTGTAATTTTCTTGTGTTTCGTTCAATCTTTGTTTACTTCTATTTCATTTAGCAGTTCCTCATCAACTGTTGTGTTTGTTCTTGCTGGTGCATTTATTTTATTTATTTATTTTTTTCAGATGGACTGCTGTCTTCACACAGAAAGTTGGTGTTGTACCAGTTATGTGGATTATCATCCCAAAATATATTAAAGGAAATAAGTTAAATGCCACTCATTTTTGGCAGTGGTTTTGTAACTATTAACAAATAAAATGGCAGTTCGTCATGGAATTTACAATGTTGTGATGCATAGTGATTTATTTAATGTGAAGCGGCAAGCCATGGTATACGTTATAGATACTGTTTTATAGATAAAACCAATCAGTGGTGGGTTATTTTTCCAAGCCGTGTTAGCGGCACAAATATAGATATATATATATATATATATATAGATAATATATATATATATATATCATATATATGGGATTGGCTATTTTGTACCACAGGGTATCTGCATGTTTTGTGATCTTGTAATAACCTTTTGCCCCATCCATTATGCATTCTTAGTACAAACCTTTATGATATTTTATTAAAGAAAAACTGCTGTCTCCCATCACCAGAATTATCAGAAATGTGTGCTGTCTCTGTTCAGAGAGCTTACATTTTCCAAATGGTGCTATGATCATCAAACCCACCATCACAACAAACATAAAGCTAGTAAGAATAATTTTTAGTTCTCACAGAAGGAAAGAGACACTTCAGATTTAAGAATGTGAGAAGTACCCATCGTTGCCTTTCAAAAACAACTGCTTTTTTGTCAATTTTTTTTTTCAATAACAGAAACAAAGCATTAAAACAAAAAATAATAATAAAATAAACTATTTACAACATTGCCATTGCTTGCACATTAAAATAATAATAAAATAACTAAGAAAAAGTTACTACAATATTGTTATCTAAAAATAAAATTACATACCAAAAATAGAAGCTAGTATGAAGGTAATGGAAAGGAAGCCCATGTTATTTAAACATCAGCGTAGCCAAATTAGCAGCAGTTGCACTCCATGCCTGTATAGTTGTCAGGCGTGCCTTATTAATCCTGGCTGTGGAGCATTCTAAAGTCCGAGAGCCAGGTAGCAATCAAAGGAGAAGTAGGGTCTATCCAAAGCCGTAAAATGGATTTCTTGGCTGCAGTTAACCCTGCCAGAAGTATCCTGCTCTGGTGTAGAGAAAGGCCCAGAGAGGAGTCATCATTCAATAGAAATGAACCTCTATCAGCTCAGTAATAGTTTGAGCTACACTATCCCTGAATGCAGCCACAATCGGACATTCCCAAAACATGTGTAGGTATGTGCCCACTGCACCAGTCTGACAAACTGCACAGAGCGGACTAGGGGACCTTGTCATTTTAAAATGTATGTATGGAGTAGCATATGCTTTATGGATAAGTTTAAAGTGTATTAATTGGTGAGCTGGGTTTTTGTAAGATAAAAACGTATTGTTCCATACGTTGCCCCAATCAGGAGAAAAGCCCAGCTTTTCCATTTGACGCTCCCAAATTTTTGTAACTGGCAGAGTATTACATGCTTGTTTTAACAAGTGTCCATAGATAGTTGACACTGTCCCTCGTGAATAGCTGTCTGTCACCAGCCAGTCTATCAAAGGATGAGGTCATACATCTGAGTCCCAAGGAACCCCATAGGCACGTAAAGCAGACCTTAGTCTTAAACACAGAAAATAAGAGAAACCCGGGAGAGAGAAGTCTTCCATGAGTTCCTGGAACGTTCAAACTATGCAAACGGTTATTTGACCAGACAGGGTATATAAAAGGCTTACCTCCTGTCAATAAATGATTATTATTCCAAATAGTAGATGAATGAGCAATCTTAAATGGACCTCCCTTAAATTTTTCCACATCTTACCAAGTTTTTAATGAATTTGCAACAATAGGGCCAAATTTGAAATTTAAGTATTTCTTGGGGATGCCAGTAAATAATAAGTTCTTTAGTCTATGTGGGTGAACTATATCTGCTTCCAAATCGCGCCTAGCGACTTTTGAGTCTATGTTGGTTCATGTTTTTAAGGCTTTAACTTGAAAAGCCCTATAGTATTGTTTAAGATCAGGAAGAGACAATCCACCATTGACCTTTGTACGTTGCAGTACTGTTAGACGAATGCGGGGACGTTTTTCATTCCAAATAAATTTAGATATAATAGAATTGGCTTCCTCAAAAAAAGTATGATAGGGGGATATGGGTAACATAGAAAATAAAAAAAATTAACTCTCGGTAATATGTTTATTTTAATCGTGGCTATCCTGCCTTGTAAAGATAAATGCAAGAGAGACCATTTCTTTTTTTAATTTTTTCGAATAAAGTAGTGTAATTAACTTTGTTTATACGTTGCAGAGAGGGGTGAATCTGTTTTCCCAAATATGTAAATTTATTATCCGTTGGGATTGTAATAGGGAGTACTGCATTCTTTGCAACTAGATTTAGAGGCATTAAAATTGATTTAGCCCAATTAATTTTATAACCAGTCATGCTGCCAAATTTAATAAATAGTGCTAGACAACGAGGAGTAGATTCTGAAATCTTTGAAAGATATAAAAGAATGTCATCTGCATAAAGAGAAATGTAATGTTTTGAGCCTGTGGTTGTTATTGGAGAGATATCTATACTGTGTCTAGCAGCTTGAGCTAGCAGTTCCAGCAATAGAGCAAACAGCAATGGGGAGAGAGGACATCCTTGACGCATTCCCTGTTGAAATTTAAAAGAGGAGGATTGACAGCTACCAGTCAACACAGATGCCAAAGAATTGTTATGTAGTACTTACACCATAGGAATAAAACCAGGACCAAATCCAAAGCATTCCAAGACCAACCAGGGGTAATGCCACTCAATCCGATCGAATGCCTTTTCCTCATCCAGGGAAAAAACTGCAAAAGATTCAGAGTGGAAGGCAGCATCACAAATGACATGTAGTAATCTACGAATATTGTCAGAAGCTAGATGCCCTCTCATGAAGCCTGTTTCTTCAAAGTGGATCAAACTACCAATATATTCAGCGCCTGTTTCTTCAAAGTGGATCAAACTACCAATATATTCAGCGCCGTTTTGAGACACGGGCGAGGGGAGGAGCCAACAGCACAGCAGAACAACGCAGTTAAACGAGGCAGTCTTCCCAGTGACAGCGAGTGGAAGCGACAGCGAGTGGGAGAAGTACAGGCGTGGAAAAGTACAGAGCAGTTTCGAAGCAGTTTGAAAGCAGGTTGACCGCTGCAGAAGAAACTAAACTTCAAAAAAAAAAACCTCAACATGGTCTTCAAGCCAGTAATCTGTGACACCTGCTTGATGTGGGAAATCCGAGAAAACCCAGCGGAGCTAAACCAAGTGTGCGTAAAGTGCCGCGCGATCCAGGATTTGCATAAACTAGTAAGTATACTAGAAATGGAGCTGGAAGAAGTGAGACAGCAACAGGATCTTGAGGAACTGGCACACCCACAATTCATGGAAGTCTGCATCACCCCTAACAGACTGAAAGCCACCAGGGAGATAGAAGGTCAGAACAGCTGGGTTCAGGTAGGCAGAAGCAGGGAAAAAAAGAAACTTCGTCAAACACAACCACCAGAAATCAAAACAACCAACAGATTTGAGTCACTTCAGAATTTTGATGAGCAGAACCAACAAC
This sequence comes from Polyodon spathula, assembly GCF_017654505.1. Lineage (NCBI taxonomy): Eukaryota > Metazoa > Chordata > Actinopteri > Acipenseriformes > Polyodontidae > Polyodon > Polyodon spathula. The sequence continues at coordinate 48,940,414 of NC_054539.1, forward strand.
AAGAGAATGAAAGGAACAACATCCAGGACCCTATTGACAGTGGTGACCAGACAGCAAAAAGAAGGGAGGTCATGATTGTTGGGGACTCCATATTGAGAAACACAGCAAGTTCAATTCGCAGTTTGGACCCCCTTACTACAACAGTGTGCTGCCTTCCGGGAGCCTCGGTCAAGCACATCACTGAAAACGTGGACAGGCTCCTAGAACGAACAGGAGACGACCCGGTAGTAGTCGTCCACATCGGTACAAACAACATTGGAAGAGACAGACCAAAATCCCTGCAAAACAAATTCAGAGAGCTAGGAAGGAAATTAAAAGAGAAAACCAAAACTGTGGTATTTTCTGGTATACTACCCGCACCTTGCAAAGGACCATATGGACAGCTGGAAATAATTAATCAAAACGAATGGCTGAAGACGTGGTGCACACGGGAAGGCTTCACCTATCTTGATCATTGGACCACTTTCTACAACGAGGACTATCTGTATAGACGGGATGGACTGCATTTAAATAACAAGGGAACTAGTCTACTCGGAGAAAAGATCCTCGAGCAGGTTCGGAAGCATTTAAACTAGAAAGGAAGGGGGGAGAAATCAACAAAAAAACAGAAGGGAGACCGCATCAAAACAAGAACAACAACTCAGGTAAGACAACCATTAAATGTATTTATCTAAATGCTAGAAGTATCAGAAACAAAATTCTAGAACTTGAAGCTACTGCACTAACAAGTAACTATGATGTGATAGGTGTTACAGAAACGTGGTTATCTGAGAGTGATGGGGACGAATATAATATTTGTGGGTATACACTGTATAGGAAAGACAGGCAGGACAGAAGAGGAGGAGGGGTAGCGCTATACATAAGAAACAGTCTTGAAGCCCAGGTGTTAAACCTGGACAAAGAAAATAAAACCGAATCAATATGGGTCAGAATAACAGACAAAAATTCAAAAGGCATAATAATAGGAGCATGCTATAGACCGCCAGATTCAGACGGTGAGCACAATAATCTGTTATACAATGACATTAGAAATGTGTGTAGCAAAGGAGAAGCCATACTAATGGGGGATTTCAACTTCCCCCAAATAAAATGGGAAAACCCGGTGGGTAGCACGAAGGATGAAATAGAAATGGTGGAAATGACAAATGACTGCTTCCTAACACAATTTGTGAAGGCACCCACTAGAGGGGAGGCATGCCTTGATTTAGTCTTTTCAAATAACGAAGATAGAATAACTAAAACAGAGGTCAGAGAACCACTGGCAAACTCAGACCACAACATGGTCTCATTTGAAGTGTTTTTTAAATCCCCAAAAGTAATGACTAAAGCTAAGGTTTACAATTTTAGAAAAGCAAACTATGAAGGTATGAAACAGAGACTAACAGAAGTAGATTGGAGTAAAATAGAGAAAACACCCACAGAAGAAGGATGGTTGTTCTTCAAAAATGTAGTACTAGAGGCGCAAAACAATTATATCCCTAAAGTAGACAAATCTAAATGTAAAACTAAATTGCCAAAATGGTTTAATAGATCAATTTAAAAAAATATTCAGCGAAAAAAGGCACTTTACAGAGCATTAAAAAAGGACCAAAAAGAAAGTACGCAGAAAGAGTACACAGAACTGCAAACGCAAGTCAAAAAGGAAGTTAGAAAGGCCAAGAGAGAAATAGAAATGAACATTGCTAAGGGAGCTAAAACCAATTCCAAAATGTTTTTCCAATATTACAACAGCAAGAGAACATTCAAAGAGGAGATTAAATGTTTAAGAGATACAAATGGCAAAATCGTAGAGGAAGAAAAAAAAATAGCAAATATGTTAAATGATTACTTTTCACAAGTTTTTACAAAGGAAGATACTGACAACATGCCCCACATGTCATCCAGTTCCTATCCAGTTTTAAATAACTTTAGCATAACTGAGGCAGAAGTGTTAAAGGGACTAGGAGCTCTTAAAATAAACAAATCCCCTGGGCCGGATGAGATCCTCCCAGTAGTACTCAAAGAAATGAAAGAAGTAATTTACAAACCGCTAACCAAGATCATGCAGCAGTCTCTTGACACAGGGGTGGTACCGACAGACTGGAAAATTGCAAACGTAATACCGATCCACAAAAAGGGAAACAAAACTGAACCAGGTAACTACAGACCAGTAAGCCTGACTTCTATTATATGCAAACTTATGGAAACTATAATAAGATCCAAAATGGAAAATTACCTATATGGTAACAGGGTACTGGGAGACAGTCAACATGGTTTTAGGAAAGGGAGATCGTGCCTAACTAACTTGCTTGATTTTTTTGAGGATGCAACATCGATAATGGATAATTGCAAAGCATATGACATGGTTTATTTAGATTTCCAGAAAGCTTTTGACAAAGTCCCGCACAAAAGATTAATTCTCAAACTGAACGCAGTTGGGATTCAAGGAAACACATGTACATGGATTAGGGAGTGGTTAACATGTAGAAAACAGAAAGTACTGATTAGAGGAAAAACCTCAGAATGGAGTGTGGTAACCAGCGGTGTACCACAGGGATCAGTATTAGGTCCTCTGCTATTCCTAATCTACATTAATGATTTAGATTCTGGTATAGTAAGCAAACTTGTTAAATTTGCAGACGATACAAAAGTAGGAGGAGTGGCAAACACTGTTGCAGCAGCAAAGGTCATTCAAAATGATCTAGACAAGATTCAGAACTGGGCAGACACATGGCAAATGACATTTAATAGAGAAAAGTGTAAGGTACTGCACGCAGGAAATAAAAATGTACATTATAAATATCATATGGGAGATATTGAAATTGGAGAAGGAATCTATGAAAAAGACCTAGGAGTTTTTGTTGACTCAGAAATGTCTTCATCTAGACAATGTGGGGAAGCTATAAAAAAGGCTAACAAGATGCTCGGATACATTGTGAAAAGTGTTGAATTTAAATCAAGGGAAGTAATGTTAAAACTGTACAATGCACTAGTAAGACCTCATCTTGAATATTGTGTTCAGTTCTGGTCACCTCGCTATAAAAAAGATATTGCTGCTCTAGAAAGAGTGCAAAGAAGAGCGACCAGAATTATTCCGGGCTTAAAAGGCATGTCATATGCAGACAGGCTAAAAGAATTGAATCTGTTCAGTCTTGAACAAAGAAGACTACGTGGCGACCTAATTCAAGCATTCAAAATTCTAAAAGGTATTGACAGTGTTGACCCAAGGGACTTTTTCAGCCTGAAAAAAGAAACAAGGACCAGGGGTCACAAATGGAGTTTAGAAAAAGGGGCATTCAGAACAGAAAATAGGAGACACTTTTTTAAACAGAGAATTGTGAAGGTCTGGAATCAACTCCCCAGTAATGTTGTTGAAGCTGACACCCTGGGATCCTTCAAGAAGCTGCTTGATGAGATTTTGGGATCAATAAGCTACTAACAACTGAACGAGCAAGATGGGCCGAATGGCCTCCTCTCGTTTGTAAACTTTCTTATGTTCTTATATATTGTTCTAATCTAGAAGCCATGACCTTAGCATAGAACTTTGCATCCGTGCATATAAGGGAAATTGGACGATAACTGTAACATTCTTTTGGATCTTTATTTTTTCAAGATTAAGGCTGTATTTTGGTCCCTATGAAAAGAGCCTGTTTCAATAGCATAGTTTGTAATATATAAACTATATAAACTTATATATTAATATATAAACTTATCAATATAAGAGGACCAGCTATATCCCATATTGCTAGCAAGAACTCAAGGGGGAGGCCATCTAAGCCCGGAAACGTATGCTTTTGCATATATTTAAGTCCCTGTTTTAATTATTCTAAGGTAATAGGTGCATCAAGAAGTTTACTTTGATCAGGATCCAGTTTAGGTAGATTTAGTTTGCTTAGAAATTGTTTACAAGCAACATGATCTGTAGTGTTCTCTGATGTATATAATTTGGAATAGTATTCTTGAAACGTTTTATTAATTTCTTTAGGTTTTGCAATACATTATTTACAGTTTTAATCGCCTAATTGCTGCCAAACATTCATTATGCTTTAGTCTCAGAGTCAGTAATCTACTAGGTCTTTCCACGTGGTAATAATACTTTTGCTTGGTGTGATGAATTCTGCTTGCGACAACGCCAGGGCTTTAAATTTGGTTTTGAGAATATTTAATCGTTTTGCTCTATCATCAGAAAAAGCCTGCTTCTGTCCTTTCTCTAAAATTTGAATTTGGGTTTCAAGGTTAATAATTTGGTTGTTTCTAGAGGTCTGTATATGGGAAGAAAATGCAGTGGAATTACCTCTCAGAAAACACTTAGTAACTTCCCAAAGAACCTCAGGATTCTTAGCAGAACTGAGATTAAATTTAATAAATTCTTGTAGTTTATTATTAAGTTGTGTAATAAACTTTGAATTTTGTAAAAGAGAAGTATTAAAACGCCATCTGTTTGCAGGTGGAGGGGATATTGTAGGTGATATATTACACAGTACAGGGGAATTATCTGAAATTAATATTGGCAGTATGTCAATTTTTGTCACATATTCAATAAGTGTAGATAAGGTAAGAATATAGTCAATCCAAGAATAGGTTTTGTGTCGAGCAGAAAAGAAGGTGTAGTCCCTTGCATTATCATTCTTCAAACGCCAAATATCCTGCGAATTAGTATCTCTAATAAAATTATTAAAAACCGCTGACGAATTCAAACAATTATCAGCTGAATTCGGATTAGATCGATCTAAAACCGGATTATTTACTGTATTGCAATCTCCTCCTATTATTATCTGGTGGTCGGAGAAATCTAGATTAGCATTTGCTATACCAGCAAGAAAGTTAATATCATAGTCATTAGGGGCATAAATAGAAACAAAAGCAAATTTAACATTGTTCAAGGAACCTAGAAAATAAACAGAACGCCCAGAGTCGTCACCCCCAGATCCTTCAACAGAAAGTTTTAGTTTCCTATTTACCAATATAAGAACCCCTTTAGTTTTATTAGTTGCAGAAGAGTATGCTGCAACACGAAAGTATTTATTTTGAAAGAGGTGAATGTCCTCAGATTTAAGATGAGATTCCTGTATTAATGCAATCGATATCCTTTTATAAAAAAAAAATCTAAACACTCTGTGCGTTTTACAGGAGTATTTAAGCCACTGACGTTCCAAGATAGAATATTAATATCAGCCATCATGGTGGATCAACAAACGAAAACCTCTCTCTCAGGAAAACCAACAACATTAAGACAGACATAGAGTGTAGTCTACTAGTTGCAGCAAAGAGCACATTGTGTGAAAAGATAATTTACCAGTTAAAATAGATATCGGACAAATATGGTATGCAAAACAGTACAATATAATTGTAGTCAAGCACTGGCAAATAGAACAACAATAAAGAACAGATTAGTAGAAAGTCAACACTGAGACATAATAACAATAAACACAAGGCAGTCAGCAGGGAGGTAGAAATTACTCTCTTATCTACCAAAAACATAATGTTGTCAAACCTTAAGTCCCGGTTAACTTCAGACATCGCTTCACAGTTCAGATCCCTTGCTGAGTTGTGCCAGTTGCTGAAATAAGACCTGCAGACCCCAAAGAGACTGTGAAATCTTCAACTTCCATAGGTGTTTTAAATAGCCAGTGTTTCCCCCCATGAAACACCTTAACCAGAGCTGGATAAATCAGGAAAGACTTGATCCCTTTCTGAATCAGACGTTTCCTGGCTTGCACCATGTCCTGTCTCTTCTGAGCTTTGACATTGCTGTAATCTGGGAAAAAGCGAATTGAACAGCCACTGTGCTGCAGGGTGGAACTGGTCCGAGAATGGCCTGGCGGTAGTTGTAATGCAGCAGCTTGAAAATCAAGGTGCGCGGCCTATTTTTACGGCCTTCCTTTCCACTGTAGATGCGGCAGGCTCCTTCGATCTCAATAGATCTGCCCTCCAAAGCAGGAATCCATTTAGGAAGATTGCGTAGGAGGAATCTGATAGGGTCATCCTTCTCTTCACCCTCGTCTAACCCAACAAGCCTTTGATTATTCTGGCTCTGTTTGTCCTCGTACTGGACCAGTTTCTCCTGCAATCTATCAACAGTGAGTCTGGTTTCAGCTGACTCCTGTTTGACCACCTGAACAGTTACCTGCATATTGTCAAACTTAGAAGTAAAGGTTTTCAAATCCCTTTCCAAGGATCCGAGCCTCTCCGTTAAACCGTGAAGTTCTTCCCGAATCAGTTGTCTCATTAGGGGCTGCAAATCCCCGAGCTGTTGTTTCAGCAAATCTGCAACAGTAGTAAGCAGCTGCGACTCAGAGAGGTCGGTACTCATGTCCTTTGACTTTTTCTTTAATGGTGAGGAACTCAAGTCTTTATCACGTTTCATTGCCATCTCTGATATTTTATAATAACTTTTATTGAATTAAGTGGCTGAAAAATGCCCGGATAAGGCTTAAAGGAAAAAATAACTGCCAGGTGGAAGGGAACAGCAGACTCAGGCGTCCATTCCTGTCTGCAGGTCACGCGATCTCAAAAACAACTGCTTTTTTTTAGTTGTTGCAATAGTTATTGAAGAATTATATTCTTCAGAAAAGTAACAAAAAAAAAAAAGTTCTTTTGTGATTTGTTAGGGCTGCACGTATCTATAAAGGCAAATACTGTATGATTGTGTAATGGTGCATGGAATCATGTGAAGGTGTATATATATAACATGCTTTTGTGAACAAAAATCTGCTGGAAGTTTAGGACTGTAGTTACACTACAGAAACAAGGCCTGTTGACGGGTGTGGCGGAGTGTCCCGGCCCTATATATATATATATATATGTTGCGGATATAATATATATATATATCACACGTTGTTTTATTTTATTATTATTATTATTATTATTATTATTATTATTATTATTATTATTATTATTATTATTATTATTATTATTATTATTATTTGTAATGTACGCATTTGTGTTTTGTGCAAACTGATGAAAGCCGTCTGATTTATTATCTGCTGTGTGAGACCGACGAGAAGCCACTCTCATATTATAGTCACATGAATGGGGTTAAAATCGCTATTCATAAAAACCTTGTGCAGAAGGTGGCCATCTTCCGAGTTAATTCATTGATTAATTGTTACTAATCGGGAGATGGTCACCTTTATAAAAGCCTGCAGCTCGGGGGGGGGGGGGGGGGGGGGGATGTAAGTCTGTAAAAGAGGATTAAAAATTAAGGAAACATTTGCTTGGCCAATGTGCCCTTTATTTTCAGTGTTGTGTGTTTTGTTTAAATCTTTTGTTTGTTTTGTCATTTAATAAATATACTGAGTGCCACGGCTCAGTTTTCACCCGCCAGTCCTTGTTTTGGAGTCTGTATTCTTCCGGGTCTGACGTCACCACTACAGCCATCCTGTTCACAAAGGGTTAATCCATTTCTTTGTTAGAAGGGATTTTCACAGGATAGTCCATTAGCATGTGGTTTCAATTCCAATAATGCCCTGCACTCTTACTTGAAAATTATTTTGGGGAATTTCGGCAAGGATCAATACTTTTCAATACCCTTATCAATACCTTTTTCCATGACTTCCATAGTCCCTCAACCAATTCATTAATACCTCATCATTAGAGTCTTCTAGCACCATGCTGCGTCATTGGTAAATCAAGTAAATAGAGGTTATTCAAAGCAAACAATTGTTGACATGATTTTGTATTCCTCAGCTGAATGTCAGAATCTCTTAACAACTGAAATCTAATTCCACTTTTACATTAAGGTCCTGATTTATTGAGAAATCTATCAAGAATTTAATTCATCATCTTATATTTCAAAATAATCAATGTGTGTTTATATGTACTTTTCATGTGAAAGCTCCATTACCATGGTCACAATGTTTAAATCATAGCAACAACAAAACAATAAATGTTTTAATCTGTAAATTTACTGTTAAAATGAAATATAACTATTGGCATAGTTAATTAAAAACAAAAAAATAAAAATGATTACAATGTCTTTCAGTTGTTTCACAATAAAGAAAAGTGAATATAAAAAAGCATTAATAGATGTTGGACTTCATATTAAAAGTTCAAAAAAGTGTATAACATATTTAGGTTATTTGGTAGTTAAATTAAATTAACATCTGTGTGGCTGCAACGGCAGTGAAATGAACCACCATCCAAAAATCAAAGCAAAGGTGCATCTGAGAGGAGAAGCACATAACAAATACAATGAGGCCGATGAGATAAGATAAAAGGCACATTATACACTGTTTGTTTTGTGAAATAACTTAAGAGGTCAAGTGCCAGAATATACACTTTAATCTTTTTATTTAACAAAAAAAGTCCCATGTGCCTGCACACATTTTAAATCTGGCTGCTTGTGCATTACCATTCACGTGCAACTTTCCAGGATGCACAGACTGTGCTTTCAAACAACACTATGGATGGAGGGTGGAGAGTGACTCATCCTCTAAATCTGAGATCCCAAGGTAACCACTACATTGCATACTGACTGCTTTCCATGTTAAGTCATTTTTAACTGACATTTCATAAAATAAATGTAACAATAACACACAACTTAATTGATTTCCTATTTTTTGTGATCCCTTACCTTTTTTGTTCAAATGACACATTTACACACCTATATTTGGATTTTGTCTTTGTAAAAAAATGGGTCTGTGGGTCACTAGTCAGTGAACTAAATTGTTTGTTTTAAATCCTCTTAAATGTCCAATTATTTGGCCATTTAAACAGCTTTGATGAAAAGATAATGCACTTCAGGATGTGTGCTTTCGGGATGTTGTGATATAAATACCATACTGAAAACACATCATTAAGGCATAGCTGAAAACTATTGCTTTCAAATAGAACTGCTGTGAAGTCAAAGCATGGCAAATGTCTGTTGGCACTATTTGAAGTCCCTGCAATCTTTATACAATGGGTCTGGGTATATTTATTGCTTCCATGCATTGTGGTTTGGCCAGGCTACACAGCAGCTTCTTCTTAATGGTGTAATTTAATAGATTAAAATGTAAATATTTGTATCTTTTATCTTTTCAAACCATGGTTTTAGAGCTTTGGTAAATATAAGTTTTTTTTTTTTTTTTTTTTTTTTTTTAACATTGAGTTTATAGTCCTTTTGTTGCTTCCAGATATACTGTTCAAATTACAGTAGGTAGACAGCACAACAGTAGCTTTGTTACTTTTCTTTTTTTTTAATTCCTTTGCGATGCAATTTCATCCTTGGAGCCTGGAGGAGTCTTGTTTGAGCTCCAGATTTGAATGCCAGGTTTAACGATTAAAAATTAAACAACAGTACCGATATAAAAAAAAGAAACACCATTAAGTTTGCTTTTGTGTCAGTGCTGTTGAAGAAGGGCTCTAATTGTTCCAGAAACAGTTTGCTCATTTTTTAATTTTTATTTTATTAAACCAGTTGTATTATTAAGTTGGTGAATACAAACCAGAAAACCTGAAGCTACAAATCCATGGGTTTATATTGTGGACAGTCTTAATCTTCTGCTAACACCTAGTCACAGTAACACTTGTCAAGGTATTATGGTTATTAACTGGTTAAATTTTCCACTGGAAATGTAACATCAGACATCGTGATTATGTGTTTTGTCACTGACTGATATTTAGCACTAGAATCCAATGCAGTGCTCATTCCTGCTAATAATGGACCATGGCAACAGTTATGTTCCTCAAGATTGTATTGGTGGCATTTGGGGTACTGCCTGGGGTTTAAACCATTGTTGTGCCAAATTGACTAGTCATGTTAAACTCTCATCTTAGTAACTTGGTAACATCTGCATCTTCAGTTTTTAAGTTCTTCCTGAGTATGTGGGTTGCAGCGTTGAGGTAACTTTCTTACTAAGCATTTCTCTGGAACTCTCTGCCCAGTTGCATTCTAGGGTTCACATCAGTATTGAATTTTAAATCCACTCTTAAGACACATTTGTTAAACAAAAAAAAGTGGGCTTGAATCTTGGCTAAATAAAATGTGATTCTTTTAAAGGGATTGCAAGTGTGTGGTTTATTTCTTTTTTTTCTTTTAAGAAACTTTATCCTTCCAGCTGTACCCATCGATTTCGACGTGCTGCACAGGCTAGTCACAATTTGTGCAGTAGGCTACTCACTGTTGTCTTTTCCATGACAAAAATGCTAATGTTTTTAGGGCCAAAATAATTTAGTGTAATTCATGTGTTAAAAGAGCACAACTGTCTCTTTGCCGTTTCGGCAGTACAATGTCATAACGTACAATGTGGGATTTTATACAGCACTGTCTATTCCTACAATGCATCTTGCATTAAGAAAGCAGTGTGCTTGGAATCAAAATAAAGGAAATGATTATGTAATACAGTTCACGTGCAGTCATCTTTTGGTAAGTTGCATTTTCAGAATCATATCATTATGTATTACAACACTGTAGGTTACAATATTCCCATTAGTCCACAAAACCAACGAAATACATCCTATGTAGCCTATATTTGAAATATGGTTTTTATATCAAATCCCTCCCTTGTGGTATTAGAGAAGAGAATTAAAATACATTTCCATGGATTACCATTATTAATTGTATGTAAATGACCCGCACACGGTATCTTTTTCCACGTGATTCATTTTAAAGTCATTTGCACCTGGTTAGTGAATATAGCAGGTGCACAAGGCACACAGTAACGGGCTTACTGCCTGGTAAACTAGTTACCGCTGTTTAGTGCATGAGGCCCTCTGTTTTTTTGTTTGTTTTTATTTTTAAAGGGGCGGTGCTCTGTAGGCTACTCAGAAACAACCCATTTAAACGTCTTGCTCTTATTATGGAAGACAAAATATATACAGTTTAATTTTGAACACGGTAATTAAAACAATTATTTGACATGTTGATTTTGTATAGATATGTATATTTACGCTGGACACACACAGAGAAATAGTAACACAGTTTATTTCATCTACATTATTTGGTGGCCTTTCCATGACCTTTTGTGGCAAAGTAGTTTGTAGTGCACATGTGTAAAGGTGATACGGTGTTTAATAACAGTCCAACAACAGTTCCAATGGTGAAAACAAAGCTTTTGTTTGTTGCTTTAAATAATACAACTGATTATACACAGCGATGTGTAAAGCCAGTCAAAACTACAGGATTCAGTCCCAAAATAATAATAACACACACTATACACAAACACAGTGCCAAATCCCAACAGTGAGTGCTCCTTGTGTAAGTGGTGAATTATACAGTAACAGTGAAACAGTAGTGCAGTGCAGTCCGGGATTGATGCTGGCTGAACAGCGACAGCTCCCAGATATTTAGTCTTCTATGAATGATAAGGGTGACAATTAATAGACAGACAGATACAGCATGACAAAAACTCATGGTTATTTTTGGCTTTTACCATCCTTTACAGGTCTTTCACAACCATAACAAAGGAAGAGATTGCTCTGCCACATTCCCTGATATACCTTCAGGCACGCCCCCTTTGGTAGCGAGTGTAATCACGTCTCCTCTAATCCATGACTGACACATCGCCTACCACAATAAGGCGCTGACTTCTAGTATTGTGGCTTCACCCCCTTTTTGGATGGCCGACTTCCAACTGACCCTGAAATGAACTGTCAAACCATCCAGTCCGGGGCACACTGTTCCTGTGACACAGCGCTCTCACAGGTCAGGAGGGAGATTGTTGCCTAGGATTCATTCACTCTCTGTCACACCTTTCCATGAATTCTTGTTTTTTTTTCTGCAATTCTCCCATGAAAATCGTATTCTTAACTATGGGCTACGTTTTGAGATGCAGACATGTTTATTATTATTATTTTATTTATAGGAACTGTCACACTAACTTTTGTACTTGATAACATTAATTAAAAAATGTAATTGATGCCTATGATTAATACTTTCTTGTGAATAATTTGAAGCTATTAACATTTAAATATTTGAGTAATTTGATATATGTTTCAATATGAACTAAATTGAGTTATTAATGAAATTGATACACCTGTTTACATAAATGTTTTATTAAAATATTTGGGTATACTGTTATTTGATTGATTACTGTCTTGTTCATAGTGAATTAAAAAAAAAAAAAAAAAAACGTTTTTTGACACAAAATATTACTGCATATGTATGTATATAATAATAATAATAATAATAATAATAATAATAATAATAATAATAATAATAATAACTTTAATTTGATATAGCATCCTTCAGACCAAGGTGTCTCCAGGTGCTGCACAACATAAAAAAACTAAATCAGGAACATGATAATAACAATAATAATAAAACAAAAAAAAATAGTCAATTTAAAAATACATTAAAACAGGTAAAATACAAACATAAAACAATTCCTAAGATCATAAAAACAATAATCAGAAAAACATTAAAAGTTTTAAGAAGAAGTCCACTGAATCACTATGAAAAAGCTGCCAAGAACAAATGTGTCTTAACAGTGAAATGCAACACTGATGTGAAGTCTTGAAAGCGGCCGGGCACAAAGATCCAGAGAGAAGGGGCAACACAGCTAAAACAATGCCCACCAAGTGTAACACATCTTGGAACCAAAGGCTTTAGAAGTCTAGCGTTTGACAAACCGAGCTATCTTCCAGGGATGTAAGGGTTGAGAAGGTCCATAATGTAACTAGGACCCTGACCAATCCAATCTTGTGCCTGGTTTTTGAGACTTTTGGTAAACAAGCCCAGTGCCAACTCTTATGAATCCTCCATACTCAGTTTACTGGTGACCCACAGTAAGTTGGATTTAAAAGCCACATTTACACAGGTTGACCCAGACAAAACACACACATACGGTGCCTATAGAAAGTCTACACCCCATTGAACTTTTTTCACATTTTGTTGTGTCATTTTTTTCCACTTATCTACACACCATACTCCACACTGTTAAGGGGAAAAAGTTTTTTTTTTTTTTTTTTTTTTATTGAGAAAAAAATTATATATTAAAAATACTCCAAACTGAAAGATCATAATTGGATAAGTGGAAAAAAGGGGATACCCCCCCCACCCGCCCCCCCCCCACCGAGTTAATACTCAGTGAGTCTGTTGTGATAGGTCTCTATCAACTTTGCATCCCTAGATTTGGCAATATTTGACATTCTTCTTTACAAAACTATTCAAGCTCTGTCAAGTTCCTTAGGGAGCGTTGATGGACAGCAATCTTCAAGTCATATCACAAATTTTCAATTGGATTTAGGTCGGGGCCCTGACTGGGCCAGTCAAGGGCTTTTACCTTTTTGTTCCTTAGCCACTCCAGTGTAGCTTTGATTGTGTGCTTTGGGTCGGTCATGCTGAAAGGTGAACTTCCGTCCAGGTTTCAGCTTTCTTGCAGAGGGCAGCAGGTTTTCCTCAAGGACTTTTCTGTACTTTACTCCATTCATTTTCCCTTCTATCCTGAAAAGTTCCCTAGTCTCTACCAATGAGAAACATCCCCATGACATGATGTTGCCACCACTATGCTTCACAGTAGGGATGGTGTTCTTTGGGTGATGTGCTGTGTTGGGTTTGCGCCAAATATAACACTTTGCATTTAGGCCAAAAAGTTGAATTTTAGTTTAGTTAGACCACAAAACATTTTGCCACATGGCTACAGAATTTTCTGAGTGTTTTTTTGCATACTTCAAATGGGATTCAAGGTGGGCTTTCTTCAGTAATGGCTTTCTTCTTGCCACCCTACCATACAGGCCAGATTTGTGGAGTGCTTGACCAGTCTTAGCCATAAAAGTCTGTAGCTTGCAAAGTTTCCATTGGCTTCTTGGTAGCCTCTCTGACCAGTCTCCTTTTTGCTCGGTCATCCAGTTTGCAGGGACGGTCTGATCTAGGCAGGGTCTTGGTGGTGCCATACACCTTCCACTTCTTAATAATAGTCTTGACCATGCGCCAAGGGATATTCAAGGCCTAATCTACAGGAACTACTGAATTTATCCTAAAATCATGTGAATCACTACAATTTAACACAGGTGGAGGCCACTTAACTTGGTGTGTGATTTTGAAGGCTATTGGTTACATCTGAGCTAATTTAGGATTGCTATTACAAGGGGGGTGGACACTTATCCAACCAAGCTATTTCAGTTTTTATTTTGAATTAATTTTCTACAGATTTCTAGAATATTTTTTTCACTTGGAAGTTGTGGGGTAGGATGTGTAAAAATAAATAAATAAATAAATATTTTAATCATTTTAATTCCAGGCTATAAGGCAACAAAAGGTGAAAATTTTGAAAGGTGGTGAAGACTTTCTATAGGCTCTGTATGTACTCATACACAGACATGGCAAAGCTAGAAATAAGGAAGAGTTGGGGGGTTTCTCACTCATACAACCCCCAACACCACCACCACCACCACCACCAAAAAAAATAAATAAAATATAGTAGTATATAGTATAATATAGTAATAGTAGTAGTAAAATCAAGTCTACATTCAATAATACTTTGACTGCAGGATTTAATTCTCTCAAGAGAGCCGCTGACTATTGTCCAATACACATTATTATTATTATACTATGAGAATACAGACATGAAAAGGCAATGCTGACAAAGCTTATAGAAGCACACTGGATCTTATTTACCCAGTAGATAATAAAGTAAAGTGCACTCAGGGATCTTATTTAAAACAGAGGCTGGAAGTCTTCATATTAAGCACCCATGGTATGTGTCCTATTGGTCAATGTTTCAAATAATCCAATCTATGTAATGCCTTAGAAGCACAAAGCAGACTAGCTGTGGGGCCATTTATGCCAAATTTATGAATACAAAAATCTGACTAAACAAGGCGAAGTGGTTATAAAATTGCCTGAAGTTTAAATCAAATAAGTGCTTCATTTTGTATACAGGCCTTTGAAAACAAGAGAATATGCAACTCTTAATAACCCTGATAGGAGTCCAGTGGTTAAAGAAACTCTTAATAACCATGATAGGAGTCCAGTGGTTAAAGAAACAGGCTTATAACCAGGAGGTCCCTGGTTCAAATCCCAAATCAGCCACTGACTCATTGTGTGACCCTGAGCAAGTCAACGTGGTCCGGTATAATAAGGAACCTCCTTGGTGTCTCCTTCTTTTTGGTAAGACTTTGTTGTAAGTGACTCTGCAACTGATGCATAGTTCACACACCCTAGTTTCATATGGTGGTCCGCTATGAAAGGCGCTACATAAAAGATTATTATTATTATTATTATTATTATTATTATTATTATTATTATTATTATTATTATTATTATTATTATTATTATTTCTTTGAATAGCTTCCATGTCATTAAACATCATAGAGCATATGCTTTATGGTTATTCAAGCTTACATATGGTTTTGTAACAAGACAAGAGTTTTTATATGCAGTACAGCTCACAAAACAGAAGCAATTCCTAACCCTGCTGAACAGGCTTTGACAATGTCAACGTGCAAAAGGTAAACATATATTTAAATAAAAAGTTGCAGTATATTCTATGTTTGTTATATATGCCAACTTCTGGAACTGCACTGTCAGTAACAGTTTCTCTTATTGATACAGAAAGAAAACACTGTTTAAAATTTGGATTTAAACATAAGGTAAAAATGGTTATGCATAGACATACCATGAATAAAAAAAAAAAAAAGATAAATTACATAATACTATAACTAATATTACCACGACGACTACTAATACCACTACTACTATGACTACTACTACTACTACTACTAATAATAATAATAATAATAATAATAATAATAATAATAATAATAATGTTTTTTTTTTAACTAATGAGCTGCTAAACATTATTGTAATACTACCTAAATATATTGTCTTAATTTAAATAGTGTTTTTGAGCATTTCTCTTAATTCCCTTACATGGTTTACATAAAATATCACAGAATACATTGCAGAAATTATTATCGCATGTTGGGCTTTTCCCAGGGGACCTTTTTAAACCCTACATGTAAGGATTAAGAGTATTTTTAGATTGTAGCTTGCTTTGATCTTTGATGAATAAGACATACACATTAACCCTAATATTAAAAGCAAGGTTGATTTTGTTATAGAATTATCTATATACAAAGACGGACATATGCATAAATGCTTTCTGTGCCACTGTTTATTCTTTAAATCATACATACACTCTTAAATGTAGTGGTCGGTAATGTGAGTTCAATTGCACACCCCATTTTCTACTGGCCAGCTGTAGTAGCGTGATGGTTGTATTAATATGCATGGTCTATTGTGTTAATGCTTTGTTGTCCTCCAGCAGATATCATCTTTTATCATTGCAGACAATAGCATGTGGTGAAGATGGACACAGCGGTCATGTTCCATTTGCCGATGTGAATTATCTTCCAATCCTGTCCTTTGGTAACATTGGTCTTTGAGTGTCCTGCTTTGAATAGAGTCTAAAGCCATTATTACAAAAAGCAGTAGAAGGGCTCGGACTGTTAAAGGCTACATCTGGACTCTGCAACATGCATACTAATAACATCATTATAGCCAAGCGGTTTGGAGAGCATGTTTACTTTGTTGTGGTTTCTGTCACCTTCCCAGACTGAATTGTTAATGGGTGGTTTTAAATGTAAATAGCACACCGGGCTAATTTTCTTGTATTTGTCCAAAAAATTAGGTTACATAGTTCATCTAATTCTCCCTCCACTTTTTCGTGCGTGGGTGGCACTCCTTGTAGTGAGTACTTCTTTTCCATGGCATTGAACTTGAACCTGGCTGACCTTTCTATAATGAGTGAATTGAAAACATCTCCCTTTGGAATGTAGCTTGTAGATACTGGCTATGCCTGTTTTTCTGCATTTGATGAATTAAAGGGCTAGTGTCCCATTTTCTACACCTGCACACAGACTGTTTTAAGAGGTAATCATATCTCTACTAGATCAGAAATGGGTCTTTTTCTTCCTCTGGCTATCTGATAGAAAATAAATCACCCTTGGATGTTAAGGAGTTCTACACACATATCTGAGATGTATTTCTTTTTTTCTTTTTTAAATACACTACATGTATATATTTCAACATGTGTATTGTATTTATCTTAGTGGTGAGATTAATTGCTTGTTTCACAGGAATTTTGTATTAAAATAAACATTAAATACATCATACAAATGCTCACTTCGCTTAAAAAGCCATGCTCAACAGAAAAAGAAAAAATGTCACTGCATAAACTATGCCTTCTTTTAGTAATCAATCCTAAAACAAATCTGTTTTGTTTGCAAGACAGTGTTACGTACCAACAGCAATCTGCTGTTCAGCTTTTTCTTTTTCATTGGCAAGGTTCTGATGTGATCAGTGAATACAAAAAAAAAAAAAAAATTGTAAACCCATAAAGCTTGGTGTTGTTGTTTTATTGTTTTAAGGGTTTTGTGTTAAAATAAGCCTAAATTGATGGAGGATGTCTGAAAATGAGCAGTGGCTCAGGATCCAGCAGTGCTGGCATCTGATCTTAATTATAATATATTCTCAGTCTGGGCTGTCAGGATTCATCACTCAAGGGTGCTTTCAATGGATAGTAATTCGAGGTGTGGCTTATTACATGACACAAGCTTATGAATAATAAAAAGTTCGACGATTGAGAAATTAAAATAGATCAAGTCAGCCCGACAGATAGTATAGTTTCGAGTGGTCGGAATCAACCTACTCCAAGTGTTAGTATGAGATAGATGAATATGGTAGAGTTGTGTTCGGGAGGTGTCGTGTCTGTGTTGCAAGATGAACGTCCAAGTGTCTACAGATAAACGTATGTAAATAGCAGGTAGCTGTCTGCAATCGTATGGTTGCCCTGGGGTAAAAGTCTCGGGAAACAGGATACCAACAGGAGGTTGAACTTACTGTATAACTTTAAAGTCGTCAGGGTTTACAATGACGACACAAAAAGCGGACTTCTTTCGATAAATGGGGTTTTTACCAGAGCCAAGGACTCATAATCGCTTTATTCTTGAATTTCTTCTTCATAGGACACATTACTAACGGGGGGGGTATCTTCGTTAGTTATGTTTAAAACAACATGTCCCATGCAGGGTACGTATCGTGTGTCTCTCTATATGATTTTAGATTGATTTCTAAAACTATAGATATAATATTTATATATATATATATATATATATATATATATATATATATATATATATATATATATATATATATATATATATATGAACATTTCTGTGTAATTTTTGATTTAAAATTTAAAATGCATCAAGTTTTCTTGTAAACAAAACAGTAAATGGTTTCAGGTACAGGGCTTAGAAAAAATATGTAATAAGTATATTGCTGGCTGAAATGTATAACATATATTATTTATTTTTATATTTGGCTTGTACTATGTATACTTTACACATTTTGTGTCAGGGTTATATATAAATAATGTTACAAAATGAGTTAGGTCTCCATGTGGTGCTAAGATTAAAGTTAAATTTTTATTTCTGCATATTTGCCAACATTTGAAACTGTTCAGTGGGGAGGGGGGAGGTTTGTCATACACATCATACACAAGGGAGAGGTCATACACAAAAAATATTAGATAATAATAGACATATCCCCCCCAACTCAACACCACACGACCATCATGACATTAATAATAGACATAATGACGCGTTCTTACCTTTGTATAAGTTCGTGATCAGTAGATGTGTCAGCCACACCAAGAGCACAGCGTGTGGTTTTCACTAACTCTACTGTGCAGAATAAATGGTTTATTTTCTATCAGTAAATATCAGGACTTTCTTCCTATGCATTGGGACACGGGACATTTGCTAGGAAATCAAGACTGTCCCCACCATATAGGGACTGTTGGCATGTATGTTTATGTTCAGTACTTTGTTCTGATCTATCCTATATAATGCATTTAAGCAATCTTATTATATACTACATTTTTAAGATCAAATGGGTTAGGGAAAGATAAATAAACCTAGTAGATTAACATGGTACAAAAATAAACAAGTTAAGAAGCACCCGTTTAATTTTACTTGATTTTCTATTTTTTTTTTTTTTTCAAATCGCCACAGTCATAAAATTACAGGGTCCGTTTAGACTATTGATGTTTTTTCACCTTTAATCAAAAATATGCAGGGCTTTTAATTTGAGTTGATTACATCTGAAATCCATTATTCCATTACTCACCTAAATTTAGACAGGTGGGAATGTGTGCTCTCTGAAGTTATTAAACCAGGTTAAAGCCCAGTAAATCTGTTAAGAGTCAAACACATAGCTTTTTTTTTTCTCTTTCTCTCTCTCCCGCTCTTCACTCCCTCAGTCAGCTTTGTCCTCAAGCATTCCTTCACAACGTTACCCTGTTTAAAATCAGACTGGCCCCATCCCCCAGGTCAACCTGGCTGGCTGCCCATCCACACATTTATGTCTGCCTTTTGAGTGTTTTCAGAAGCCTATTAAATTGTGTCTTGGCAGGCCAGACATATTCAGCTCACCCTAAGACCCAAAGAAAGAAGGTTATCAAATTCCCTCATCTTTGCCAGACAAACAAAGCCTAAAGTTATCCAGTGCT
This sequence comes from Polyodon spathula, assembly GCF_017654505.1. Classification (NCBI taxonomy): domain Eukaryota; kingdom Metazoa; phylum Chordata; class Actinopteri; order Acipenseriformes; family Polyodontidae; genus Polyodon; species Polyodon spathula. Next base: position 48,959,829 of record NC_054539.1, read on the forward strand.
GTAAGGAAGCTATGGTGCAGCACAAAGTTAGACATTAAGGCTTGTAAACACGCCATATAATATTATATTACACCTGGAGGGCATGGGTATAGGAAAATGTAGGCTGGACTAGGGGGTTAGTTCATTTCTTGAAACAGCAAGTCTTAATGTGCTTTCTTTGAGACAGCAAGGTTGGTTTTAAGTTTCATAAAGAGAGAGGAGGGTGGAACTACTTAAAGTCACAGTTCTCTTGTGTTGTGGGTTGGGCTCACTACCCAAAAGCAAAAGTGGGTAGGGGTATATGCTTTTGGGTATGCAACAATTGTGCCTTCTACAGGCCAAGTGGTGAAGTATCAGAAACATGAGGGACATGTCAGGTCACTACAGTGGCTGGATTATAAAAGTTAATACCCTTTTTTCTGTTGCCCACTAATACTTATGGCATGCTCTGCAAAAGCATTGCATACAACATTACCCAGCCATTCAATCACTGATAAAATACCTAGGCATGAGTCACAGGTAATAGGGTATTCTCACAATGAACCTAATTATGAGATATAAGCTTTCTATTTGTAGTGATATATTGTCAGTTTTGATTACTGGTATTGTGTCTATGTATCTAGTGTAATATTCACTGGTTGAAGTTTTCTGTAACACATACAGAAATGTACCTGGTATTTCTTGCAATGTGCTCTCTCTCTCTCTCTCTCTCTCTCTCTCTCTCTCTCTCTCTCTCTCTCTCTCTCTCTCTCTCTCTATATATATATATATATATATATATATATATATATATATATATATATATCTTTCAATTTGCATTACTGCTTAGATGCTCAGTAGTATTTTATGCTTGGGTTTTATAGACTTAATAAGCTTTGATGTCCATTTTCTTTGAAGCAACAGCTGTGAACTTTGTCAGTTCTCCCTAATTCTTCCTTACAGTGTATCTATTTTAAAAATAAATTCAAGTTTTTCGAGCATTGGCCTCGACTGAGTGTTGAAAATGGGACATGCTGAGGTTGTGTGACAAACATTTTTATTTGATCAAATCTTGATTGACAGAGAAAGTCATAATGCATGGTTAACTTTTTGATGTCAAAAAAGTGCAATACGACATTTGTTTTGTGTGGGCCACAGTGAAAATATAGCTACTATCCATGTAATATGTATGATAAGAACCACAGCAGGCCATGCGGTTCCCATGTAATATACAAGTCTGGGTGGTGATTAAACCCGAGGTGAAGCCAAGGGCCTTTAACCACCCAGGCATGTGTATATTTAATGGGAAGCTGTGACAGAAATACAATGATTCTTGGTAGTAAATCTCCATCACGACCTGTGAGGGTGCTAAGCAGAAGGAAAAGAGTACCTTGGATGGGCTGGAATGACAGTTATTTCCCAGGGTTCAAGGGAAGTCGGTCAGCTAAAAAGGGGGCTGAACACTGGTGCATTAACTCATTGAGTTGAAAGGGAAACGATGTGGCAGTTGTGGATTGGAGGGGTGGCTACACGCATTTACCAGTGGTTCATATGTGACGGCATAAAAGGGGACGGAGAGACGCAATCTGTTCCTTCACTTTGGTTTGTGATATTGAACCTGAAAGGACCTGTGATAAGACCCAATGATAAAATGTATCATGAGTAACAGCAGTTCACTTTTGACATGCATAAACTTGTATCACCTACCACGAGCACTACAGCACACATCCAGGACCGGTGACCGTGTTTGTACATTGTGGGAAAGACACATGTGTTTATTATTTGGGACTGCAACACGTTTATTTATTCCAGTGCATTACACATTGTTGTGTATTGGCTGGAGTTATTGTTTGGTCACTAGACCAGGATTATGATTAAACACCCTTTCCAAATGGATTACAACTCTCTGTCTGTTAATTACGCTCTGCATCACTCCTGCACCTGTACACAATCAACCACCTTGCCACAGAAGCGCATGACCCAAAGCGCTTTATACTGCTTAAAAAAACAGCTATTTCAAAATTAATTATCAACTCTGTTGAACTGTGTAGCTCTTTCAAAGTTGTCGTTGGCCTCACAGTGGCATCCCTCACCAGTTTCCTCCTTGCCCGGCTGCTCAGTTTGGAGGGAAGGCCTGATCTAGGCAGTGTCTGGGTGGTACAATGCACCTTCCATTTCTTGATTTCTGAAATCATGAGAACCACTAATATTGCACACAGACAGAGGTCGTTCAACTAATTGTGTGGCTCGTTAAGCTCATTTTGTACACCTGAATTAATTTAGGTTTGCCATAGCAAAGGGTTTGAATACTTATGCAATCATGTCTTTTCCATTTTTATTTCATATTAATTATCTATTTACTTCTGTCTTTTTGTTTTTGCTTTGAATGTGTGGAGTAGGTTGTGTATATAGCACATATGAATTCCTACTTCAAAGTGTCATGACTGCAAGCTTTAAAGCAACAAAATGTGAAAACTGAGATGGTCTGAATACTTTTGCAAGGCACTGATTATATCAATGTCATGGGCAAACTAAGCTCTCTGGTTGGTTGTTAGTGATCACATCTTCGTGTGGGAATTCATGGGTCAGAGATTTTTTTTTTTGACCCATCACATTGTTAAAATTTAAGTTAACTGCATAAATGTTAAAACGCATTTGGGTTAACAGCTTTTAAAAGTGAATTTCACTGCCATTACATGCCACTGAGATATTCAGCCTTTTTATAATTATACATTAGTTTTTTTTTTTTTTTTTTTTCCAGCCACGGCAATATTGTCTTTAAGCCCCATTTTTTAATACAGAATGCAGCTGATTAGCAGCTTTCTAAAACTGGAGTAGAGTGTGGTTGTGTTGGACCTTAACAATGAAGAGATAGAGAATGAAAAAACAAAACAATAGACAACTAGGTTTAGATTTTAAAGTCAGTTTAAGACACGCAAAGTAAACAACAGTACAGCAATTGCAGGCATCAGTGTTTATTAAAAAGCAGTAAACATTTGTGTTTGTGTTGACTTTGAGTAACACCCAGCTAGCAAGTCTGCATGCCTGTATCTAAGTCCAGTAAAAGTGGTGACACCCGGCAGTGAATAGAAGAACAAACCAGATTTTTGAATGTCAACACAACACCGATGTCACCAAAGTTATGTCAGATTGATGATATGTGTTAATTACATGTTTCTTAAACCTTTGCACTGATTACCGGTGTATACTATATAGAGGTACATACATGTACCTTTATATATGTGTTGCAGAGGGTAATTTAGATTGTAAAATAACACTATATTGGTATATCGGTTAACATGTAACCACGGCAGAAATTTCACACAGCCCAACAGTCTGCAGCACCTGTAAAGTACCTAAGCATCAAAGCATAGTAAAGATATTAGTTGCATGTTTGTGTATGAGCAAGATAAAAAGCGATGGGGCCTCTGGGTTCTCAAGCTGTGAGTGGAATAGCTTTGCAATTTGCCAGCAAAACAGCATTTTGATCTTAATGGAATATAAAATGGCTGCCATTAAAAGTAAAACAGATTATTTTAGGCTTTTCAGGGTCCATAGCTTTTTGACAGTCTTGGAGGGCCACTATGATCTTTCATCAAAATCTCACAGCAGGCCCTCTTCAACAGCAAATCAAGCCTTGCAGACAGAGATTGGCTGTATTTAAAAGTAATTTTCATAAATCTACACAGATTTTAAATTTGGTAATGAAAGCCATAAGAGAATGCAGGCAGCATTTTATGGAATATTGTTACTGATCCAATGTTCACATTCATTAGAAATTAAACTACCCTATAACCATCACATTGGTGGCAGCCTGCCATTTGAGCTCATTCCTAATCTCTCTTTGCTAATGACTAGCATGTGCTAATTATTGTCACTGCTGTGGCTATGTATCTCATTTTGAAATACTGGTGTACTTCTACCTGTTAATAAAAGGTTAGATGAACCAAGCTTGGAGAGCAGGATGCGCCCTATAGCCTGGAGGTCACCGGTTCGAGTCCAGGCTATTCCACAGCTGACTGTGGATGAGTGCTCCCAAGGGGCGGTGCACAATTGGTTGAGCATCACCCGGGTGGGTAGGGCTAAGGTCGGCTAGGGTGTCCTCAGCTCACTGCACACCAGCGACCCCTGTAGACTGTCCATGCACCTGCGTGCTTGCCTGTAAGTTGCCCAGAGCTGCGTTGTCCTCTGATGCTTTAGTTCTGACGTAGCTGCACGGCGGGCCTGCAGAGTGAAAAAAAGTGGAGGACAGCGTGTGTTCACCTTCTTTGCTCCTGAGTCAGTGTGGGGGAGGTAGAGGTGAGCTGACCTAAAATAATGCAATTGGCCATTTCAAATTGGGAGAAAAAATTGGTAAAAACCAATTGGTGATGACTAAATTAAAAATAATAATAACAATAATTAACCAGGTAATCCATTCTCTGAATATAAAAAACTACGCTGAGAGAGGTGATAACTTTTGGTATTCACGAGTGTGTGGCTATGTGAGCTAATGTGTGCTAGTACATGTAGATGTACATGTGTGTAGTAAATGGAAATACTGTAACACTAATAAATTAAGGATCAATGGGGAGAAAATATTTAAACAAAATGTTTGATCTAGCTTGACAAACAGTTTATAAAAACAGAACAAAGCTCCTAAACAACGAACAAACAAACAAAGAAATAGAAAGTCAACAATCATATGGACCTTAAAGGATTAAAAATGTACATAACATAAATCAAATAAAATGTACCCTATTAATTGTAATCAACTGTAGAATTACGTACAGTAATTGACATCACTTTAATTAAAGCAGTGAGAAAATAGTTAATTCTGTGTTAACTCTATCATGTGGATATATTGGTGTGGTACACTTGATGGCATATAAAGTAACGTAGAATACACATTTCTGCTAGCATTTCTTGTGAACATGTTTAGTCAGCATATGCTACCCTTAGCTGCCCCTTTCCTCTCTAGTAACTGACAGCAAAATGTATAGGAGAGAACATGGCTGTCACACAGGTCCCCTAAAACAGAATGATGCATGGAAAGAAATATTTTGATCATGGATACTTTTCAAAAATAAGATGCCATGACATGTGGATCAAATGTAAAATATCCATAGGCCCTCATTAAATTCTACATTTGTTCCACTCAAATCACATTCACCACTCACCTTAGTGGAAAGCTCAGTCCCTCAAACGTAAATGTTGTCTTCACATGAGACAGTAATTTAGGTTACAAAGCAGACAGTAACTGTATCTGCTGCTGTTTTCTTCACACCTGAAAAGAAAGAGTGAATGTAAAGTGAATTAAAGCATTACAAAACATTTTGCTAGATTCTACACTTATTAAACCATGTTGAAAGAATACATGTCTTTAAAGGTAAACAGTATGCTTTAAGGGGACTACAACATGAAGTTAAATGTATATTGTTAAATGTTTAAGAGTGAAATGGAAAATATGAAACATGCATAATTGCATACAGTGTGATAAAAGCATAAATCATGTCTGAGTATTACAAACATTGTGGTCACAGTGGTCATTTGTGTCTTTTTAATAAAGAAAATGCATCAGGAATGCAGTCTGTTTTGTCATTGTAGTTTCATTTTAAAACAGTGTTTAATGTATATGTATACAGTACTTTACGTTGATTTCCTGTAGCAATATCTAGAACAAATGTTGACTTGGCTAAGGTTTTTACTAGAACCGCCATGCGGGTCAGTTTGACCCATTTTGCATTTAAAATGTTAACTACTCTGCCGTTGTAAATTGTATGTCTATGTCCATTTTTTACTTTTCCTAAATATATGAATTAAATATCCTGACATGTTTCATAGCCAGAATCACAATAATGATAAAGCTATAAACAGTTCTACCTAGAACAGCCATGTGTGACCCATTCATTACAATTCATGTCTTGTTTTTTAATATAACGTAATATATTCAATTATTTTGTAAATGCAGCAAACAAGACATGTCTCCTCCTCCTAGCACACATGTTTTTTTTATTTTTATTTCAAGCCTTTCTTTGTTTGTAGACTGACTACGATACAGTGATTGCTATGATTATGTATTTGTCAAGATGCCAACTCAATAAAAGCCTAGATCTTTATTTTTCTGGGAGAAAACAATTTAATTTTGTTTCACAAATGCAACTGGGAATATCTAAGAAGGAAATATTTAACCTTGAAAGTAGTCATTTTGATTGGAATACGGCAAGCTGCACTCAGATGCATACAGCAAACTGAAATGAGAGGTAGGATAACAACTTATGTGCCTAATATGAAAAAAAAAAAAAACATTTCAATTTTACAAGTTTGTATCTTCCAGTTTACACAATAATGTTCAATGGAACTGCGTCTGTGTTTACAACACAGCTCCTGGATCCAGGCACAGTCAGCTGGCAGACGCGTACGCTTCTCCATAGTGTATAATGCAGCCATCATACCAGAAGTAGTGTTATACTTTCTTTTTATGTACTATTAGAAACAATGATTTCAGTTTTATAGTTGTGGGTGTACATATACCTGTTTACACCTGTATATGGGTATATGTACATACACATTTCTTTTGAAATGTGTATTTTATTAAAGCCTTTTATGTTTAATTTTTCATTTAAATAGTGTTTCTGCGATGCAAATGCTAGATATGATGTGTATCCAATAGTATGTCTTTCATTTTCAAAACGAAACAGTTTAAAAATGTGTTTCAAAGTTTCAAAGTGACCTACATGGTGGTTCTTGAAAATCCGATGGTTCTAGTGTTAAAAAAGGAAACAAAGCCCTAGGCAAAAAAAAACAAAAAAACCTTAGAAGCACTAAACGCTAAAATGTTTTCATTATTGGGGGAATACTGCAGCTTTAAAATTGGAATGGGATTTAATAAATTGAATAATAACAACCTGAAGTGGTCCCTTCAAGTTAAGAGCGCCAAGTATTTAGTTGCAGCAAAATGCTATATTGTACTCTGTGTAGCTCGGTGTACCACAAGTAATAATTCTGTACATATCAAGCAGATATTATGAGTGCCTAATATAATTTCTGATGGTACCATCTGGTCATTACCTTGCACGTGTGTGGGGCAAATTGCTTTCATAGGGACATCACAGAGAAATGGAAACTGTCTGTGGTAATAATGTAAAATCATAATAAGGAAACGGCATATTGTTTATGTTTATTTGTTGTTCATTTCCTTATATTCATTTAAAGGACTTTTTATTTGTTTACAAGTATTTATATGAAATAAATAAATAAATAATTGCATTTGTGTATACAGTGTTCCCAATGTGTTAATTTTCTTCTAATGTCTTAGTAAAATATTATTTCTATTCCAAAAACAAATGTTATGCAGACTGACAGGGGACCTGATTCATAAGACTTTTAATTTCAAATTGTCATGAGCTTTTTTTTTTTTCAGGGAAAGAAAAAAAAAATACATACGTAAATTAGGAGAGTGAAAGTAGTCTGAAGTTGTTTTTTTTTACCTTTCCAGAAAGCTTTGAGAACGTAGCCCATAATCACAATTGAGTGAAAACCTAGACACTTATTATCGTTAGTGTTTATTTATATAATTTACTGTTTTATTGTGTTTGAAATAATTATGTGTAGTTGAGTTCTGTTGATGAAATATTAAGTTATTATAAATTTTACCTTGCATGAAATTGTTTTCAACTTGTTTGGATAATCCTAAGTGGCAGTAATGAACAGCCTTTTTCATTCTATTCTGCCAGATCCACCTACTCTCTGCCTATATAGATAGAGTAGGTGGGGCTGGGAGAGTTGAATAGTCACACGTATTTGAATGGAAATGAAGGCCTAGCCCATATAATACAATATATCCAAGTAACATCAAAGCAAGCTCAGGAATATAACCTAGAATCACTCTGAATGTCTTCAAAAAACAACACATAATAAGGAAAATGTAAAACAAGAAAATGAAATTGACATTTGAAATTACGTACTCTTCAAGCTGTCTCAGCCACTTGCTTGTATTAGAAATAAAAATATATTTTGGGGCTTACTAGCTCAGACCAGATGACCTCTTAGTTCAGGGAGCTGTTTATACTTATTTTACTGTATTTTTTTTTTTTTTATCTGAAAATGCAAAATGTAATTTATATTATGAATAATGCTTCTGATTTTCAGTTTTAACCAATACAAAACGATAAAACACCCATAATACAAAAAAAAAAAAATTAAATCAACATATAGCCAATAAACACCACACTAGAAATGGTTACTCAATTAATGTTGACTTTATCTCTTTCCCATTTACAAAAACCTGGGGCTCCCAAGTGGCGCATCCAGTAAAGGCACTCCATTCAGAATGCACCCTATATCTTGGAGAACACCTGTTCAAATCCAAGCTTTGCCACTGCTGACCGTGGACAGGAGTCCCCAGGGGGCAGTGCAAAATTGGCCAAACACTGCCCAGGCAGGGTAGGGCTTAGGCTGGCAGAAGATTCCTTGGCTCACTGCACACCAGCAATCCCTGTGGCTGGCCAGGTGCCTATGCAACTCAGAACATGTAGTCCAAAAGCACTGTAAATTCTGGATATGGCTGCACAGCAGGCTTGCAGAGTGAAAAAAAGCTTGCTTCAGAAGACACAAGTGCTCATCTTCTTCACTCTCAGGTTAGTTCAGGGGTTGCAGCAGTGAGCCATGTTGAATAATAATTGGACATTCCAAAACCAGGAGAAAATTAGAAAATGAATAAAAATAATTGTTTTAAAAAAAATAAATCACCTACCTTTCACAGTGCAGTTGGGCAATGTCCCTTCTTTCTGACTTGTATCTATCATTGATTCAATCTGAATGCTTTAAATCCACCCCAATTACTGAGTGGCAGCACATTTATGCATTTCTTTTTTTGTGAACAATTTTTTATTTGTTTGGAAACATAAAATAAAATTAAAAAAAAAATAAAAAAATTCCACAGACATACAATAAATATGACACAATAACATTAACATAAGTGCATAAATAGAGATCAAACATAGGCGTAACAATAGAGAATAATAACAGTGATAACAAAAGTATCAGTTAAATAAAAGTTATGGCATGGGGGTACCTCCTCAGAAAGCAGAGTGCTTTACGTTCTTGCTACAGAAGTATTAATTGTGGCTCTCCAATAATATGATATCAACTAAATAACAAAAGATGGAGCACTCCAGGACACTGCGACACCTGTACTCCAATTAATGACCGGAGTCATACATTTCCAGAAAGTCTTGATTTTTGGGATTCCCAAAACATGAGGACCTGGAATAATTGAAATGTCTGACAGGGGGCTACATAATATCTGTGTGTCAATTTAAAATTAATAAATTGGTATACCAAGTTCTTGGATGATGTAAAGATGTTATCCCAGATTATATCCCAGTTGGGAGTGACACGAAGCTTACTAAGTTATCTGTCCAAATTATGGTCATTGGGAAGTGAAACAATTGTAAAGAGAAGAAACTGAGCCCTGTGTGGCAGACAATGAGACAAAAAGTTTAACTACAGGGTGGGTGGACAGAGGGGCATTCCAAGGGACACCATAAACGTGAAGGAATGAGCACAGTCTAAGAGATAGAAAGAAAGAAAATCCAGGGAGCAAGTATGTTTCCTTAATATCCTGGAATGAGTGTATACCTTTACCATCAAAAAAACTATTCAAAATATAAACACCTCTTGTAGACCATGGCTATGCAAAAGGTTGAGAGCCCGTCAGCAAAATAGAATTATTCCAAATGGGCAAAAGATTATGTAATTTAAGAGAAATGTCAAAAAAAAAAAAATCATTCACTTTCCTCCATACATCAACTGCATTTGCGATAATCTGACCCATTCAAAGAGAGAGCTTGTTGGCTTACAGATTCTCACATAACCAGACAACAGTTAATCAAAAATAATCACACAGACTTGGTTATTCGAAGTTTAACGAATCAGAATATATATTTACTCCTTAGGTTTATTAATGCTTAAATGGATCAAGTAATCACAAATCTACTAGCTCATAGCCAGTCCAGGCAATCCAGACAGTCTAGTGTCTTTGCAAACTAACAACATTAACAGTATAAAGCAATGTGGTTACAACACACACCTCAGGCAATCTAAGGCACCCATATACACTAATGCATAAAATATAACTCTAAACCTATCTCTAAACCTAACAATAATCATATCATACAGCACCATGCGTCAATATAGGTGAGATATAAATTCAAGATTATACTTACCTTCCACAGAGAAGCATGTCTTAAAATATAAAACCGAACAAAGGTAGAGACTCTGAAAACATAATTAGGAGTCAGCTTCATAAAGAGGTCTTAAAAAGTTGGTTTTACATTTTGACCACTTTTTTAAACTTTTAAATTACATTCCCTGCCTCAAGATGGCTTCACATGTACCCGCATGGACCTCTCTTAACTACATTTCCCATCATCTTCCTGCTCACTGGTAAATCCATCTCAGTTACATATGTGAGCAAGAAATTTTAGGTATGCCTTCCATCCAAAACATCACAAATGGCCAGAATTCACTATTTTTCATATCAGTGGGTGGGTCCCAAGCCTTATTATCATTTCCATCATCAGTGGGGAACCCCCCGAGAGATACAGTTGGTTCTAATGAAGAGCCATATACTTTTGCTGCATAGGCCTTCAATTCAAAAGGAATCAACACCTTATATAATAGAAAAGGGGTTTGAGGGTCACTTGTGACACCAGCTTATAATTAAGACTGCTTTTTTACCATCACAATTTGCTCCTTTTGAGGACAATATAAAGTCACTTTCAATATTAAGGCCACCACTAGCCGTCCCAAATGCATCAAGTCACTAGTACATGAATAAGACCAACTATTGTGTTTTCCTTAATAACTTCAATGTAACTTGCACATTTTATTTTGATTAAAAATAGTACTGGAAATGAACCAGTAAATAAAAACAGTTTTCATAAAAGAAAACTAAAATAAATAACACTTTTGTAATTATTTGACAAATGTACTACTTATCCACCTATTTAGGCTACATTTTGTTATCCTTTAAATTGATTAAATGGTGATATTTTACTGTAATGCTGTTTATCAGGCATACATGTGCATATGTGCATTATAATACTGACCATCTACAGTTTTCCTCAGCACTGTGGGCACACACTGCTATATGTATTTTGGCTTAGGATTATCAATTCATTACAAATACAAGCTTAATGTTGTTGAATCAAAGGTTTACTGTCTTTGTGACATGTAAAGAAGATAATAAAAGCTTAAGATGTTTCCATAGTTAATCCAGTCTTGTTTCACCAAACAGCTTTTTAGCTGTAAGACCTTGCAGACTGATAACATGACCCTTCATTGTAATAAAACTTGTTGCAGTGGCAGCACCAGCCTATCACAGGTTAACAATAAAGGAAAGCAAAGGATAGCCAGTCTGATGCCGCTTGTTTTGACTGTCTTAAAAATAAATGCTCTACAATCATTTAAAATGCACAACTCAAGAAGAGTGTGCCATTTAAAAGAGTCCTTAGAAAAAAAATAGGTATCAGTTACCTATCATTATTATTAAAGATATGATTTATATAACACTGTGTGCTATAGCTTTCATAGATATAGGACTGCCAGAACCAATTCAAACATATGTAGAAATATTTCAACATGAAGGCTGACATTCTTTGTGATATTTCTGAGAGGATATATAGGCTAAAAGATCTTTGACATTCATGGATTTCACCCCCCCCCCCCAAGCCACAAAAAACAAAACAGCAATTCCATCATCTGATCAAAATGAATGGTCAACACAGAAAATGGCTGCAACCTTGGTATCAGAGCTGTGACTGAGACCGCTTGAGGGTTTTAACTTAATAGACTTTCTTTGACAGATTAGAATCATGTGATGGGTTTGCATTATCTTTTTATAAAGGATAGCTAAGCCCAAACCACAGACTACCCTGGATCCATAACCTCAGAACACACATTTTCTGTCTAAATAATGAAATAGGTAGACAGTCATTAAGTGTACAGTGTGTGTTTAACAAATAAAAAGCAAAGAAACTTTTCCGCAATATGTTGTAAGGCAGGGGGAGAAGGTTTATTTTGTTTAATTTGTTTTTCTCTGCACCATTGAACATTATAAATGCAGTCAGGAACTACAGTGGTAGACCATTTTAGTAACAATTCATGTTCATTCAACAGAAGAAACAAATTACTGTATGATTATATTTGTAATTACAAGATAGTTATGCAATTATAAATATACTACAAGGTTAAAATGTAAATGTTCACTAAGAAGCATTTCATCATGTATTTCAATTCTCAAAAGTAAAAAAAGGACTATTTGCAGAGCTTTAACAATGAGCAAAATAAAGAATGCTTTTTCAAAGTCAGTTTTTTTATGAATAAAAAACCCAGAAATCGACAGTGGATATTGGTGGGCTACTGGCCACTAGAGGACAAAGGTCAGTGCTGAGGGTGCTCACTAATGGTGAGTAGTGGCCACTGTAGTGAAAGACGATGATTTTCTCTCCCAAATCCGCAACAGTGCCAGGATCAATCCAATATGCCCAACAGGATTCTCAGCCAATGTTGCCACACAGCCAGGACGCAGACCTGCACTTCACTGATTGCATTATTCATCCTGCAAAACACAACGTCATGCCTTTACCAGATGAGACATTTTAGGATCATCCAAAGTCTTATTCATGAATAAAATAGTTTGATATTCATTAACTTATTGAACTGGTATTATCAAGCTGTTATTTTTTCATCTTTTTTTTTTTTTTTTTTAAATAATTTTGGGGAAACATCATTAGAAACATGTTGAAACAATACGTGATCCCTCCTCATATCAAATTGAATAAAGTTTTAAAATTACAATGAGTGGTGCTGCTGAGATAGCATGTTATATACAGTAGAAATGATCTGTATGTACATATCAATGCAATGGAGCATTTTAATCTCTATCCAAACTATGCCATCTTCATTGAGAGATGATGTCTTGCATAGTCACATTATCAGTGAGACATGCACAAAAAAAAAACAACAAAAAAAACCTCTCCTGATTGGCCTAAGGCATAATGTTTCTGTAAACACGTTTCTCCAAATAGAAGCCAGGTCTACACCAGTTTAAAAAAAATGTATTGGGCTTTACATATATATTTAACAAATTTAGACAATTTAAAACAAGAAATCAAAGTGTATGTTGATTATATATTCTACTATGGGTAACAATCCATCCTTACTGATGCAAATGTTTGTGGATAATATGTACAGTGAAACATGTTCTTTTTCATTAGTGTTCTTGCTGGGATACAAATGAAAGCCTGGGGACTTTGTCAGCAAATCTTGACATCTTCATATGTAGCACATTTCCTGAGCTCTACCTGTTATATTGCTGGTCAACTCGTTCACACACAGACTTGCAGTGCAGGGTATGGATGCCAGTATTTTAGACCCAAGCTGAGCATAAAAAAACACAAAGTAATTTGGTGTCAGCACAAAGTTGACAGCAAATGATTATAACAGCTTTGAAGCTTGAAAAAGAGTGTAAATAACTAGGATCCCCTATGGGCTCACTCAGGCTGCATACATAACAACCATGATGGACAGCCACTATGTTATAGGCAAAAAGATCACTCTACAAAGATGCAAAATAAATACGTGCAATGAGCTTTGTCATCTATTTCACTGAATCAGCTGCATTTATGTTGAAGAGTGTATTATAAATGTATTATTTTTATACAATTGCTTGTTTTTTTCCCTTACCACTTTGATTTTTTATTAATGTGTTGTCTGCCTTCCTATTTAAAAAAAAAAAAAAAAGGTTTATGATCGTCCAAAATAACAAACTCTAAGACTTAGAAACAACTCAATCATGTAGCTGTTTTAGAAGAAGATGCTATGGGTGAAAAACAATTAGTGTTTCAGAATCTTTAATGATAAGATGATGAGTGGTCACGTTTATACAGCACAAGAACTGTAGAGTCTGTGCAAAATCCATGTCAAAGAAATTTATGTTGCCTGTTAAATTAAACAAGCTTTTCTAGTACAATCCTAATTCAGCAAGGAATATTATTCTGCTGACTGCTTTATTACTTGTCTTGTCAAAGGTTTCTCTTATGACACTGTCAAATCTTTTAATCAGACTGTAGAAATGTTTATTTGAGTGCTTTATACATATTGTAAACTGAAAATCTAATAAATGAATCACAGGCATCTACCACATCAAGTGTACTCTGATGCGACAACTTCACAATTCTGGGTCCAACATTAGTTTGAGAAGGACGCTATAGACCTGCAACCTAATATTCTGACAGCTGACATTTGAGGATAGTCAGTCAAAATGTAAACTCCCTACTCATGGTGTCACATGGCAAGAAATCTGAGGAAAATCATGAGTGAAGCTGAAAACAACAGTTCCTTGTCGAAAAAGTGTGTGTGCTTCGTGTTGTAGCTGTCTTGTTACTAAAGACGATCAATTAAACACCCTGTTACCTGGACTTTGAGCCATCATTCTAGATATAATAAAAACTTAAAGTAGTCATAGTACCTCAAAAAGCAAGTTTGGGCATCTTTGTATAAGCAGGAAAGATTAGTAATGTATACAGTATCGGTCTTGTGCCAAATAGTGTCATCAGAAGAATAGTGTCTCATTTGTAGTCAGAACATATGTGCAGTCATGCGAATTCATCTGCTCATGCCTAGAATATATTTTTTCTTCCATCTTTGCCAAAAACTGTCACCTTTCAGTTTGAATCAGTACATGAAAATGGAACAACTGGTTTTAGAAAACATTTACATGTTTTAACTGAGGGTAAATACCCTAATTGTTGCAAAAATCAACAAAGAACTTTAAGAAGATATGCCAACAAGTTCTCTTTGGAAGGTAGCAAAGTAGAGTATTAAAAACTTTGTACAGAACTCACCAGATTAGTCTTCAGTTTTTCTTTACCCACCAGATTAGTCGGCCATTTTGCTTTTACCAGTTTGACACCTCAATGAAAGGTTATGCTTATCATTCTTCATAAATAGAGAACTGGTAATATTTATTAGAATAGTCATATTCTGTATACAAAAATAAAACAATCCTAACAAGCAAGGTTTAAAAAACCAAATGTTTGATCAGAAGCGATACTGAGTAGACATTGTCGATTGGGAAACACTTTTAATTAAGAAGAGGAAGGTACACACAAACCATCGAATGCAGTTCTGCAAAGTTGCACTATGATTAAGATCAATTAAATAACATGAACATTAAGCTAATAGACTAATTGAATGCAAGAGTTGTCACTGTATATAAAGCAGCCCAGTTTTATTTATTTATTTATTACATTTATATAGCGCTTTTCACACTGAAGTTACACAGCACTGTACATAACAAAAAGCACAATACATTAAAATAAAAGTTCCCAGACATATTATCTGCCACAAATAAAAACATATTAAAGTAACAGATTAAAAAAAAAAAAAGTTTCAAAAGTAGCAAATAAGTTACATTAAAACCCACTAAGATAAAAATGCCATTTTATAAAAGTATGTTTTCAGTCTTGACAAATATTGTACCTGGAAGAGCATTCCATAGTTCAGGAGTTCTAAAAGAAAAAGCCCTCCTCCCGTATTAGTTTTATTGACCATAGGAATAACCAGCAGCCCCACTTCCTGTGAGATACGCAGTCAGTATCTCCTGCAAATAGCTAGGTGCTAATCCATGCAGAGCTTTATAGGTAAATAGTAAAGTCAATTCTATGTTGTACAGGGAGCCAGTTTAAGGGGTTAGAACAGGGGTAATATGTTCATCTATCCTAGTTTTAGTCAGAATTCTAGTGGCAGTATTTTGAACGAGCTGTAGGCGGGACACCACACGTTTTGGGATAGCAGAGAGGAGGGCATTACAGTAATCAGTTCTTGAGTCCGTCTCTCAGTGTCGGATAAGGAAATAATTGGTCTAAGTTTGACCATATTTCTCAAATGATAAAAAGATACTTTAGTAACTTCTTATTATGAGTCTCAAATGATAGATCAGGATCTATCAAAATTGATCTATTAAAATTAGTTTCAGAATTAAGTTTTGTCAACTTTTTCTTATTACAGAAGTCCCTGGTGATGAGCGGCACTTCCAACCAAACACTGGAAGGGGTTTTAAATGTTGTTTTTAGGATTGGTCCTGCATTTGAGTAATTTGAATATATATATATATATATATATATATATTATATATATATTATATATATTTATATATATATATATATTTGTATTACCTTTTCTTCTTTATTTTGATTATATTGGTACAGCGGTTTCTTTTTTTTAAATACACTAACTAGCAGTACAGTGTCCTTTCAACATAATTAAAATATCAAATCAATATGATTATACAACCTGTTGCACATTGTTACTTTAGTCGTAATCTTCAATGAGACACAATTGAGCTGTTGACTATGGCAAGCCAAATTATCATTTAAATCTCAAATTGCATTTTAAGATATTGTGAAATATTTAGAGATATCTGTACAACATTTTTTAGATATCTCAAATTGAATTACAGCTATCTTTAATTGTGCAGTTTTAACCCTTTGCGGTCCATTTATTCAGCGCCCTGTCAAGCGTGTCAGGTCCAAATTATTTTAACAGGCACTGATTATTTTACACACACTGTTTAAATGTAATTGTATTAATAGTAAAACATTTTTAAAAGGCAAGGCATATCAACAGGGCACTCAGTACTGCAGCCCTGCCTCACCCTTTGTTCGCTGTATTTATCACATATCTCTTCCTACTAGTGCATATTGATAAATCTCCTGATCATTTGTTTTATCACCAAACTCCTCAATAATGCTATCCAAGTCATTATGTTATTACTATAAAAGCTCTCAAAAAGGTGCTGAAAGCAGAAGCAGCTGTCTTGATTGTTTATGTCTGTGTTGTGTCTGTGGTGAAGGGACTATGCATATTGTTCAGATCCACCTCCTTTTGTTTTCAGCTTCTATTGGCCTCACTCGGCCATTGAAAGCTTTTCTCAGCTTTTTCTGGGAAAAAAAAAAAAATGACTAGAGACTGTTCTTGACGTCTTCTTGATGATGTCGGACAGGGTCTGACATCGGACCGGAAAGGGAAAATTGTAACGTCTGACATAGGACCGCAAATGGTTAAGATATCTGTAAATCATTTAGAGATATCTGTACATCAATTTTAGATATCTAAAAGTGAAATAATGATATCGCAAATTGATTTACAGATATCTTTAAATAAAATGGAAAGCATGGTACACCAAACTGTCATTTAAAAACATCTCTAAATCTTTTGAAGATATCTCAAATTAACTTCCTTTGGAGATATCTTTTACTTCATTTGGAGATATCTCTGAATGAACAGGAAGTTATTTTGAGATATCTTCAAATAATTTATATATTATCTTTAAATAATAAGGAAACCACGTGGATTTTGCTAGCATGGTATGCTAATAGAGATAATAGAGATATCTTAAAATGACGGTTTTAAAAATAGCTCTAAATAACTTCCTGTTCATTTATAGATATTTCTAAGTCACTTAGAGATATATAGAAATAACTTCCTGTTCATTTGGAGATATCTCTAAATAGACAGTACGTCCATATAAAACATAAAGCATTTTCACAGGAAGTCATACAATATTTTTAAATGAATAGGAAGTCATTTAGAGATATCTTCAAATGATTCCACATGGTTTCCACATTATTTAAATATATCATAATAATAATAATAATCTTTATTTTTATATAGCGCCTTTCATAGTGGACCACAATCACAAAGCGCTTTACAACATACGAGACTAGGGTGTGTGAACTATGACTCTACAGCTGATGCACTTACAGCAACGTCTCACCCGAAAGATATCTTCAAATGATATCTCTAAATCATTTGAAGATATCTCAAAATAACTTGCTGTTTATTTTGAGATATCTCTAAATCATTTAGAGACATATCTAAATAACTTCTGTTCATATAGCGATATCTTTAAATAACCTCCTGTTCATTTAGAGACATCTTAAAATATTTGAGAGATATTTCTATATGAACAGGAAGTCATTTGAAGATATCTCAAAATGATTTAGAGATATCTAAAAAGTATTTAAAGATATCTCAAAAACATTTTGAGATGTCTTAAAATGATTTAGAGATGTCTGGAAAATATTTAAAGCTATCTTAAAATATTTTAGAGATATCTGTAAATTAATTTGAGATATCTCTAAATGATCATTTGGGTTGCCATAGGCGACACTATTTGGACTACTTTACCTAAAATAACATCGGGTAGTCCAAGATTAGCCCTAATCTAGATCCATGAAATCAGCCAATAATGTTCTAGGTTAAGTTACTTATTGAACCTACTTGAACTCAAATTTAAGCTGTGTAAACTTAAATTTGAAGAGAGACATTACTTTGGACATAACTAAGTGTTCAGCTAATTTAATTTTCATCAGGCAATAAGTATCCTCAATTTTTTCCAAATTCTGCATTGCCTTAGCCCAAAACAGCACTCAAATCATTGCTACTTAGAACCAACACAAGAGGCATGTCATTGTTACATTTGAAAAATGTGGAATATGGTTTGGAACTTGACTGTACACATGCAGGTGAAATTTAGTGTATACGTTCTTTTTTTTTTTAACTCTGATGCCAATATGAACACATCTTTTCACACAGCATTGTTCCTTTTACAGGGTTGTGATCCAATCAAGATTAGAGGCTTGAAGGAGATGCCCTATAAAAAATACATTAATTCATATCAGAAAGCAAATGTATTATTTGTTCTTGTTTCTGCACTAAATACATGCAGAACACTTTAAGTTTCTTTGGTAATTTAAACAGCTTAGTTGCATGCTGCGCAAATGTCTTCGCTGTCTGATTTAGAAGCCAAAGTAATCCTCATCAAATATGATTAGATTGGTGACTGCATGATTCTAAAGGATTTTATTTACATGAAAATGAAGGGCATTTTCTTTTGACTGTCAAAACCCGAAAAATAAAAATAAAACAGTTAGTTCAAGTATACATAAAGCACAAGTGAGATTAGCTTTACCTCTACCATGGACTTGGTCTAAACCAGTGGTTCTCAAACAACACTGGCTGTACTTCTAATTTATATATACAGAGCGAGAGAGAGAGAGAGAGAGAGAGAGAGAGAGAGAGAGAGAGAGAGAGAGAGAGAGAGAGAGAGAAGAGATCTAAATCTAAAAAAATAGATGGGCTTCAGTGAGTTACAGGAAAATTATTCCATCTAGGGTTTATGACTGTTAGGTCGAGTAGTTTATAAACGTATCTGTGATTAAAAAAAAGACAATAAACGGGTATTAAGGTGCAAATTGCAAGTGAATTTAATAAATAATAATAATAATGTAAATGAAGTTAATATTAAAGAATATTAAATATAATTTGCTTTTAGATAATTCAGGAATGGTGAATGAACAGAAAAAAATAACATTTTTTTAAGGAAAAGGTGTTTCAGTGGGGTATGCTTTTTATTACATTTTTTAGTCGCTGTTACAGTTATTTGTCCAGTTCACTTGATTGGTGCTGCCGTTGGTGGAGGATGATTGTAAATCTTCACAGAGACAGATTTGTTAAAAGTGCCTAAAAACTACAAATTGTGGGTGTTGTCGAGTGATTTACATTGAGACATTTTGTTTGAAAGTGGTCGGGGTGCACATGAGTCAAATATGGGTTAAAGGTCATGTATAATCTTCTATACAAATATAATGTCACTACTGCAGTATTATGCCTTTTTTTTCGAATGGCTCAGGATGCAAACATAGTCATCCATGTGTGTGTGTGTGTGTGTGTGTGTGTGTGTGTATATGTGTATATATATGTATATATATATATATATATATATATACTTTAAATATATAATCGTTAAGTATATCATATGAAAATAAAGAAAATATAGATATATGCAGTTCTACATTTATTCATTTATTTCTATAATAAAGCCAAAGTGTTTCTCATTTAAAAAATACATAATATGTTAATCAAGAATATACATTAATACAATACCTAACCTATAGTACATTACTGTACTAACTTATTGAAGATAATTAAATTACATAATCTTCTTTCACTTTTCTGTTCCAATAGCATGCTGCACAATTCCCAGTTAAATCTAACAAAAGTATAACGATTTACAATGCTGTTATATCATACAATTACAGTATATGTAAAACTGTAATATCCCAGAATAGGTTGTGAAGGCCTACTTTACCTATCACACATTAGAGTTATACATTTTTCCTGTGTGTATTTCAAGCACAAAAAGTACAAACGTAGAAGTTTTTTTTTTTTTTTTTTAATCTCTGCCATTGTAGTTTCTTTGCAATAAAAAAAAAAGTGTCAAAAAGACATTTTCATAAAGTAATAGCATTGCTTATGCCTTTTTATTAGCTTTACCTACAGATGAAAACTGTCAGATTTAACTTAATAAACTCAATTATAAAAAATCAATTTTAAAAAAGGGGGCATTGTACAAAGAAATAAAAACTCACCGTTTTGGTTTTGTTTTTTTTTTACTGTTTTTTTGGGTTTTTTGGTTTTGGTTTTTTGATTGGCTGGTCATGTAGGCAAAAAGCTTCATCAATGAAATGGCATCATTCAGGCAAGGGGGAACTGGTGTTGCTGTACTTGGCTGCCTAGGGCCACTCTGGTTATAAGTGCTTGTGTGTCCGCTCAGGGTATCTGGACCCTAACTATTGGGGTGGGTAGTGATTGGTGCTTTTTTAAAATGTACTAGTTTACTGCGACTACTTATTGCTAGTGATTGTTGCTACTTATTTGAAATACTATGTGGTGTTATTAATGATTACTGATATCTACTGAAATGTTATCTATTAATTGTTGATCCCTGCTGAAGTATTATTCAGTGCTGTCAATCATGATCAGCCTTTTTGTGTACAATTGCTGAGAAACATTGGCTGTTAGAACTGACAGCCTTTTTAAATATGATGGCACTATGACAACAACAACAAAAAAATAAACTTTCATTTTATACAAACCTGTGGTAAACTCTTTTTCTGTGTGTGTGGGGAGTGTCCATCTGCTCTTCCAAATAAAATAACCTTTGCACATGGAAGTACTTTATTCTGGTTTGCCTTTATAGTTGGGGTAATTAATTAAACATTCTAGGGGCTCTTTCAACTCTATATAAAAACTAAAGAGAGTGGTGTCGTCATGACTACAATTATTAACTCGTTAACTGCAATAGTAACGATAAAATAAAATTCAATACAATAGATAGTATGCATTTTCTTTGGTAGCAGGGCAGGCTCCGCTCACGCCGACCCCCTTCTACAATTGTAGTGACGGCAAAGCTAGCCGATAGCAGTTAACAGACACAGAAGCCGTATAAGAAATCAAGATGCGAACATGAACTGCGCTAAATGAAAACTGATTGGGATAAAGGTTAAGAGAGGAGTTGCTGGAGGGCTACTTTGGCTGCACAAAATCCCACTAGTGGCCGACTTTGAGAAACGTTGGTCCCACAGTCATAGAATGTTTTGTTTTGTGCTTCTTATCATGCTAGTTCTGTGAGTACATTAGGATTTGTGTACAATGGCCACAAAAGTGTTCATAAAATACTTAGATATATGGTGGAAGATTAAATAATATATAATTTCATCCTTGATTAAATGTGTTTATTATTTGCAAGATAACACAATTATTAAGTACAATTAATATAATAAGACCGTAAGAAAGAGCAAAAAAAAAAAGGAAAACAAACAAAAACAGCTGTGGTAATTTGAAATAAACTGAAAATGTATATATTGTCGACTCTTGTTCAAAATAAACTAAGGTTTGTTTTTCAAACAGAATATAATTTTTTTTTTATGTGTACATTTTTTTTTAATTGAGCTTTCCAGTTTATAGTTTAATTTTGGAACCAATTTAACCTGTGTAATTGGCTCCTTAGTGTGAAATCATTTTCTTTATTTTAATTTGTAATAAAACACTGGGTTGCTAATGCAAGGTTCCATAAAATACCACAGACACGGTTTCATTAGAAAAGGCAAGAATGTAACGGGTCTCAGAGCACTACTTGTTAGCCATGCTGAGCACAGTTGGACATGTACATATAGTACCACAGAGATAAAATGATAGGACTGTGGGTAGGGGAGACATTATTCATTACTGAAATTAGCATAACCTTGCATATCAGAATATTAAAATGGAACAAGGATTTCAAATTGTCCTTGTGACAACACTCAACTGCCCCGTGTCATGTCTCTTTTTTATTATAAATTGTGTAGCTTAGGTGTAATTGTATCAATATTTTAATGCTTGGTATGCAATCTGTGATGCATTGCTTAGTTACAAATTGAAAATAACAATATTCAGTAGCCAAACAAATAATGGCATATTGTACATTTTTATTGTGTCATGCATTATTTAATTTAAATGACTTGATTCTGTTTGGCAAAACAAGATTAAAAGGTTTTGTTTTATTGCATGTATAGATTTTATTTACATTTTATAAAAAAAATTTTTTACAAGATTACATTGCAATGTTTTTAAATAACTGATACATTTTTGGAGTATAACTGATGTAAACATGTATAGCCCTGAATACAAATGTATATATATTTCAATATGATAATGCAGAACCTAATTATATAAAAGTCTAGAAAATACTGGATTGTAGGTAAACATCTTAAAGGGAACACAAGCCGCCGCCCACTGCGAACCCCTGCAGTCGTCACAGACCACTGTCCACACCAAATGCGGCAGGGGAAAGTCAGTGGACGTCACACCTGCATGTACAAGCAACAGACAGTAAATGCCAGTGAAGGGAGAACTGTTATATATATATATATATATATATATATATATATATATATATATATATATATATATATATATATATATATATATATAAAAGCTATTTTTAACCCCACCCACACATAGACGATCATAATCCCTCTACAATTACCCACAATATCAGGCAATTGTGTTGTTTAAAATAAAATAAAAACATGTTTCTTTTATAAATTGAGATGTTTTCTTTGCGAGTTTTTTTTTGGTATGCTGGATATAGGCAAAGACAGTGTGAGTTAATGGCATCATTACGCATTGATATTATTGAGGATTATACACAAACCTAAAAAATTCAACTACTGGGGGACGGGGGACGGGGGACAGACTGTAAACACGGCAACAATCAGTGGTACTGTGCATCTAACAACACAATACCTGGAACTATGAACAGCAAACAAAAAAGATAATTGCCATCGCCCTGCTCTACCAGAGAAAAAGAAAAAAAAAAGTAAGATCGCTGTGGATCCGTGACATCTTCAAGAAAAGAAAAAGGTACGGTGAATATCATAAGCTGATACAGGAGCTCCGGTTTGATGAAGGCAGATTTCAAACCTACTTAATGTTGTATTATACAACTCTGGAAAATCAGAACCACAAGCTTTCCCACCATTGCATTTTTTTTGGTAGATTACGTCACAACGAAAGTTGAAAATATTTTATCTCCTGTCTCTCGAATGCCGCTTCCCGTGACCGCCTTCATTGAAAGCAATTGCTTTTGCCGCGTCGCGTCCAGTGTGAAACGCCCCTTTGGAAAAATAAAAAAAATGTAAATGCCCCGTAGTGCTTTTCATAATTGAACTTGATCTGCTTTTTCCTGAGCTGAGGCAGAGTTAGTAGCCAACTGAACACCGCATGTTGCTATGTGAAATATGCAGAGGAATGTAGTGTTAAGAACTGATACTGGGATGGCAAAAATAGTGCAAGGTATCCATATGTGCATGTAATACCCAAACTCACTACAACATGAATGACACAAACTGCGTGGAATGCCTTGGATCGCGTTTTACACCGATACATGACTATATCTGAAAATGATGGTATGTAAAATAGGAGGCAGCGTGCTACTTTAATCATTTAAACAGTGATCTTATTTTCATCTTCTGTCATTTAGATCAATTCAATTGAACTCAGTAAACTAACAGTACATGTTCCCAACAACGTGTGCATTCATGTTTATACAGGAATGTACATCCCATGCCCCCAATGACACTAATGCAATTGTCATTCAAAGATTAGTTGCTTGGGTCTTTAACTGCATTTTTTATCCTTTCAATAAATAATTCTCCTTTCCAAGATGTATTTTGGTTGATGTGCATTAATGATTTAACATTTTAAAATCTCCATACACGCATGATGTTAAAGCACAGAGTCATTTTGCTGCATGCCTCATTTTCTAACACAGCAAACCAGGTCTGTGAGACAAACACTGAGCATGTTCTTAACAATGGTTCATTGGCTTTTTCCATGTTCATCACTCCTCAATCTTTTACAGTCCATGGATGTCACAAGGTTCAAATTGAGCTTGTTAGAGATCTGCTTCACACTAACTCACCGATGATTATTCATTTAGCTCTTTTATATAACCCTGTCATTGATAAGCACTCTATTAATTTGCCGAGGGACAAATCAACACTAGTTATTTTTCTGCTGGCTATTACACTCAGTGCCGCTGTTTATTACAAACCACTTGCTTGTTAATTATAAATTATGGGTCCTCTGCCATGTTAATTGATATTTCTTCTACCTTTTGTAATACACTGCAAATAAATTCAGGACAAGCTTGATTAAGTTGTGTATTCAAGAAGAAATTGACTCATGAAATAGAAGTAATAAAATAAGGGGAGTTACAGAGACAGGGGCTAAGATTTGAAATATCCTGAAAAATGCATTTATACTTTTTCAGTTTAGAAATATAAGCCCTACTTAAATACAGAATACGATAGCATGAATATATACTTGCAAGTAAATGTATCACCTCAAAAAATTACATTACAAAAGGCAAAATATACCTAATTTAATAACTACAGTGTACATAAATATTATCCTGTGTGTTTTGTATATATTGGTGGTAATTGTAGGACACCACTCAAATTTAACAAACGAAAATATAGTGATTGTGTAAGGCTGTGTAACATGATTCCGGTCCTCATTCAATCTAGATGGTAGCTGCTTGGTTTTGAGTTTGTTTTTGGGACTAATGCATTCCTATAATCGTGAGACGGGCAGGTTTTTTTTTTCTCTCTACAAAACCACAGATTAATTTACTTGTATTGCAACAGCTGTATTGCATTTTAAAAGTTACCTGTTTTATCAAAAGCACACTGCTTCTGGGAGATGGGATTACTTCATTCAAGGACTGATTCCATCAGTCAGACCTACTGTATGCTGCTTACTTATTTTTTGGTTTTATTGAACAGGAAGATAGTAAATAGAAGCTGGACAACGGTGCAATGGAGCAATAGTGTAGGTGAGTAGAAAGTTCTGTATTTTGATAGCCCTATTGCTGTATGTAACAACATATGTTTTTTTTGTTCACCATCAACAGCATAATTTTAATCAATTTTGCTTGAGACTGCTTACATTTGCAACGTACACTCGTGGGCAACACCCTCATTGTCAGCATCAAACTGGCACAGACAACAGCAACAGGAAGTTAGGATTGTTACTTGGACAACAGAACCCAACACATATCTTTGACAGAATGCTGAGAGAGAGGATTTCAAAATATTTCTCAAAGTGTATCATCTTAAGTGAATATATGTATAATCACAAGCGTCTTGTCCAAAAGCACTTTTGGTTTTTGAAAATCTTTTGGTTTAAGGCTTTATTTTTTAAATTGTATCATCGATAGTACTGCGATGCATTGTTAGTATAGTTCTGGGGGAGAACTTACACAATTGAAAGTCACAGATGTTTATTTTTAGCTATTAAACAAATGAGTTTTGCTTTTGTTAAATAGCAAAAATAAGTATTTCTCATGGATAAGAAAATAAACAGGAGTTATAACACTTGTTTCTTTAAATGTCCACGTACCCCTCAAGAAGAGAATTTGGATTTACATATGAGAGAAGTCTGAGTATACGGTATGGATATGCAAGTTTTCAATGCTTGGCTCCATTTCTGATGGCAGAATTAAATCTTAATTGGCATGGAACTACCACCTTGAAGTAGAAACAAACAAGTGGCACAAATGACAGGCTTAATGTTGATTTAAATATTTACTCCTTTGTGTTGTGGGAAAGGGAAATGTCTTCACTCAAGGGGTGTTCTATATAACATCATCGGGCAGGTACTACAGTTCAGGGGCTATGCGCACATATAACAATTATACAAATCTTTTAATTTGATCGACCCTAAACCATCTCAGGTCCGACATTTGTATCACAGAGACTTGTATCACGGAGAATGGTCATAAATTCTCCACACTGTGACTGACTATAGCAGGGCTAGAGCCCTGCACATAAGGAGAGGGCTTCTGTGATTGTTTATTGTAAATATGGGTGTTGTGATTGTGTAAATAATGGTGGGATTGGTTTTAATGGGGAACCTGATGCTCTGTGTGTAGCAGCCTGTCTGCTGTGTTTAGTTGCAGGAATGAACAGTGTGTGTGTGTTTACCAGCTGCGAGCTCCTAATCAGCAGGTGGGTGTGGTGCAGCAGAGTGCCACGAATAAAAGGGTCCAGATTATACAAATCAGGGCTGCTGTAAACCATAGGAGTCAGAGCGTTGCTGCTGCCAAAGCATTGGCATGCCTTTGCTACTGAATGACTGGGTTCAGGAAACGAAGCGACCACCTCTAACGGTGATCGTGTCTATATTCCGAGGTTGGAGTTGGGTGAACTGCCCGAGGAGCAGAGAGACATACAAACATCGGAATTGCATTTTGAAATCCGATTCCCAAATGTTTGCTTTAAAAAAAAAACAAAAAAAAAAAACAAGATCCTATTTTTCCATTTGAAAAGATTTGCTTCAGTAGAAGGCGCAAATTTGACTGTTCTGACTAAAAACATCCACTTCGTAGACTTGCAGATGGCTCAAAATGTCCTTAGTTCTCAAAATGTCCAAGAAAGGTGATGGTATAGTGCAGATATTAGAAGGATGGGTGCAGTGAAGGATACTTATGAGAATCAGGGTAATTCATCTTATTTATAGAACTGCTTCTGATCACCTGGAAAATGGAGGAAAGCTGGATTTTAAACTCAAATGCTGATGCTGTCCATTGTTTAGGCTAAGATGCCTGTGTTGTCTATAACATATTCTCATACATCTTGAATATAATGCACTGTATGCAGGACAAGCAAATACATTTGTTAGTCGACAGCCAAGGGGCTTCAGTCTCATCCTTGCATTTCCCAAGAAAATAAACTTTATTGCTAGCCAAAATACAAAATAATTATAAAAAATACTCTTGAGCAAGTCTGTTGACTACATTAACTTGCTCCCTGTGACAGCATCAGCCAATTCAATATTGCACTGGGGTTCATCACAGTAAAACGTACAGGTGATAATATTTTAGAATAATGTTACTGGTATTATTGCGAATGTAGAAGTCCTACTGGAATTGTATGTTTTATTCCAATTCATTCAAATTATAGTTTGTGATTAAAAAAAAAATTATGATAATAATAAAAAAAATTGACACCGTACTGCCCTGTCTTAGTCAAATTGCCCAAGCCATGAAACTCCCCTAACACAGTGGATTAAAATGTGTTCCTTTCAGCCATCCTTGCCATTTGTCTGATTTAACAAGATAAGATTTGAGTGCTGATGCAGCCCATTGCTAATGCAACAGCCAGTGCAGAATATCATCGACACTGCATCAGAGGGATGCATAAATCAGATATTCAAAAAAATTAGATATGCAGTGCACCAAATTTTATAGTCCCAGCCTCAGAAATTGAAATAGCCGAGATTAATGTATCATATCTTACACACTGTCCAAGTGAATCAACTTTAATATATTGAGCAGATTCGCAGAACAAGACTGTTATCTAAGGAGCACTCAAAAGACGGAATTGACCTGAGGATTTGATTTGGTTCAGGTAGTTCATGTTGTGCAGAAGCACTTGAATAATTTTCAGGAAAAAAAAAAAAAAAGATTAGAAATATTTTACAGTATATTACTCTAGATTCGTTTAACACTTCTCAGAGGGGGTTTTATAAAAGAAACAATGTCCATCGGTCACGTGGCTCAATATACCTGAACAACCTCTTGTACAGCTAAAGTGTGCATGCGCTAGGGAGTTTTATTTTGTGTTATACCAGATTTAGAAGAGCAGGTAGGCAGGTTGGCAGGAAACTGGGACAAAATGGACAAAACACTCGGGTCACAACTGAAATAAGTTTGGTGGTCTTAACTTGGAACCATCCATAGTTTTGCTTAAGAAAGGCCCAGAATTGAAAGCCTGGGGTATTTCGGACCATTTAAAATTTGAGGGGAAGCTTTAGTGCCATCACCCATTGTCAGTGTCACTCACATTTTCAATAAGAAAAAAGAAAAAAGTAACAAATTAAAGTAGGCCTGGAAGAAGTGCCTCCAGAAGCAGAATATCGAGGTGGCACTTTTTAAGGTATGTGGGATTTAGCCGTGTCTACAATATATGTAATATAATCTGCACAGGAATTTGAATGATGAAATGCCAAAGATATATAAGAATATAATAACATAAAAGGTTACAAATGTGAGGAAGCCATTCGGCCCATCTTGCTCATTTAATAGCTTATTGATCCTAGAATCTCATCAAGCAGCTTCTTGAAGGATCCCAGGGTGTCAGCATGAACAACATTACTGCAAAGTTAGCTCCAGCCTCTCACAATTCTCTGCATAAAAAAGTGTCTTCTATTCTGAATGCCCCTTTATCAATCTCCATTTGTGACCCTGGTCCTTGTTTCTTTTTTCAGGTCAAAAAAGTCCCCTGGGTCGACATTTTCGATACCTTTTAGAATTTTGAATGCTTCAATCAGATCGCCGTGTAGTCTTCTTTGTTCAAGACTGAATAAATTCAATTATTTTAGCCTGTCTGCATTTCACATGCCTTTTAAACAAGGAATAATTGTGGTCGCTCTTCTTTGCACTCTTTCTAAAGCAGCAATATCCATTTTGTATGCTAACAATGTAAAAAACAGTACACATGAGAAATTGCATGATACTAACCATAAAATACATTTATTACTGCCTATTCCCTAGCCTTTAAGCAAATACTAGAAAGAGAATTGTCCAGGACTTTCCACATTTCAGGTTTGATCGGGGCTTAATGTTTGGGGGATTTAGAGAATCGACTTTGGGTAATCAATAAAAAAAGTTATGAATAAATCATTGTATTTGTTACTCCCATTAATAAATCTCCTCACTCTAGTGCGTTAAGAGAATAGCTGATGCCCAAGTGAGAAACGTTTAAATATAACTCCAAAGGAAACTGTAATCTAGTAGTGGGGTTGTGTTAACTTGGGAGTATAAACAGTACATACAGTGCCATGAAAAAGTATTTGCCCCCTATCTGATTTTCTACATTTTTGCACATTTTTCACATTGAATTTGGTCAGATCTTTTTGTGGATTGTAGTAGTATATAGCGGGAATCTGAGAGAAAAAATGACACCAAAGTTTGGTGCTTCTTTCATTTGTTTGGTGTGCAAGGTAATCAAACATGCAATCTTCAGGTATGAAAAAAACATTGCCCCCCTAGTTAACTCAACCCAATTAAAGGGATAATTAGGATCAGCTGTTTGAATACTTTGGTTAACAATGAAGCCTGATGGGCCAGCCCTGCCCAATATAAATCTGACTAACTTTGGCCCTTACCATCAGAGTGAAGTTGTCAGCACACAGGTTCTAAAGACACATCATGCTATGATTAAAAGAAATTCCTGAAGACCTCTGGAAAAAAAGTTGTTGATGCCTATCAGTCTGGAAAGGGTTACAAAGCCATTTCTAAGGCTTTTGGGCTCCACCAAACCACAGTCAGAGCCATATTGTCCAAATGGAGAAAGTTTGGCACAGTAGTGAATCTTCCCAGGAGTGTCCGTCCTGCCAAAATCTCTTCAAGAGCAAGGCACTCACAGCAAATAACCCTAGAACAACATCCAGGGATCTGCAGGCCTCTCTCACCTCAGCTAAGGTCAGTGTTCATGACTCCACCATCAGAAAGACACTGGGCAAAAATTAGATTCATGGCAGAGTAGCAAGGCGGAAACCACTGCTCACTAAGAAGAACATGAATGCTTGTCTCAAGTTTACCAAAAAGCACCTGGATGATCCTCAAGAGTTCCAACATGGGCCTTGTTATGTCTGGCGAAAACGAAACACTGCATTCCACCGTAAGAACCTCATACCAACGGTCAAGCATGGTGGTGGTAGTGTCATGATTTTGGGATGCTTGGATGCATCAGGACCTGGACGACTTGCCATCATTGAAGGAACCATTAATTTTGCTCTGTATCAGAGAATTCTACAGGAGAATATCAGGCCATCCATTCATGAGCTGAAGCTGAAGCGCAGCTGGGTCATGCAGCAAGAGAATGATCCAAAACAAACAAGCAAGTCTACGTGAGAATGGTTGTAGAACAAGAAATTTAAAGTTTTGGAATGGCCTAGTCAAAGTCCAGACATAAACCCCATTGAGATGTTGTGGCAGGACCTCAAACTAGCAGTTTATGCTTGAAAACCCACAAACGCCACTGAGTTGAAGCAGTTCTTCATGAAGGAGTGGGCCAAAATTCCTTCACGATGCTGTGAGAGACTGATCAATAACTACACGAAGCATTTGGTTGCAGTTATTGCTGCTAAAGGTGGCGTAACCAGTTATTGAGTCTAAGGGGGCGATTACTTTTTCACACAGGGGCATTGGGTGTTGTATAACTTTCTTTAATAAAGTAATGAAATAAGTATCAAAATGTTATGTTATTTGTTCACCCAGGGTCAACAAATATTAGATTTTGGTTGAAGATCTGATAACATTCAGTGTCAGAAATGCAGAAAATCAGACAAAAAAGTAAAAGCAAATCACCCAACCACTCATTCAACCATTTATTCTAGCAATTGTAGGGCATTTTATATGTTGATCAGAAAATATTAGGTTTAGTTGCATAAATTATGTATTAATAAGAAATTGCAGAACAAGTTAAAACTGTAGTAACAACAATTGCAAATCCATCCAAAAGATATTATTTTTATGGTATAAATTTGACCAATGTTTACTGCTTTCATTGTATAACACTGGCAGCATTTACATGAACAAGTCATGACAGTTTTCCTTATGACCTGTTTGCTGTACTTTTCAAGAAATGCTTTGCTATTCAGTTCTGATTTAGGAAAAGAAATTGGCCGACCAATGCAGATTACTCAATTCATAGTCATTTAGGGGAGGGGGTATTTAAATGTATATGTCTGCTTACTAAGTAGGAAAAGAATGACTTGGAATATCATGAGGAGAGCTTCATGCATTTTTTTAGTTTTTCTTCCTGCACCGAATAGCTAAATCTACACAGTGAGGGTTACTGAGGTACTGCAAGTTATTTTGTTTAAATACAAAGAAAACATTATGTAGCCTAAACAATTGTTTTGATAAGTTGAATTATAAAATTAAATTGAAAAAATGTATTCCGTACCGTGCCATACCGGCTTACTTTCACCTCTGGGTATCTGAAAAAAAAAAAAAAAAAAAAAAAAAAAACTATCACTGTTGAGAAAAGGTGAAAAACACTCATGCTACCATCAGTAAAACTGTAAATAAATAGTTAAATTAATTATTTAGTTTTGTGGTATCCATAACTGTACATCCAACCCAACTGAGTATAGGTAAATGGGCCTCTGTATGGTCAATAACAAAACCTGCTTATAAATAAGCCAATTAGTGAATTCACTGATATGGAGAGACAAAACACAAGGCAAAGAGAGGTCAAAGGTCACAGTCAAGGTAATTTTTAATAGAGCATATATGGGTTCCTAAATGTGTTATAAAGTAACCATAAACTTATGTGCACTGTAAGGAGTTATAAGCTAGTTTTACATTTGTCCTTAAGGAAAGGTCAAAGGTCACGATCAAGGCTATTTTTAACACAGCATATATGGGATCCTATATGTGTTCCATAATAACCATTACCCTATCTGCACTCTGTAAGAAGTTATAAGCTAGTTTTGCATTTGACCTTAAGGATAGGTCAAAGGTCATGGTCAAGGCAATTTTTGAATAGAGCATATATAGGTTCCTATATATGTTTCATTGTAACCATTACCCTATCTGCACTCTGTAAGGAGTTATAAGCTAGTTTTGCATTTGACCGAAGATTTTAAAAGGTTTTTAAAGAAATGCATGAGGCGGACATATTGGTTTATGCACAAACACCATTTTTGAAAAAGTCAACTGTATTGACACAGGGATGATGCTTGTTAACTTTGGAGTTAATCAAATAAACTGTTTTTCAACTGAAGCGGTTTTAAATTTAAGAACGATACATAGGTCTGTGCATTTTGCCAAATTTGGTGGCAGTCATTTTGATAGTAAAACTTATCGCAGCAACTTCTGCTTCACAAACTTAAAGCAGGTTTGGTTGCTGATGACGTATATGCAAAATTTCAGATCAATCAGTCACAGGTCATTGTCCATCCATCAACAGTCCAAAGCATCATTTGACTATTGTTCCATAGTCAAATTTCTGTGTTCTTGTGCATATTTTAGCCTTTTATTCTTGTTCCCCTTTCTTAACAGAGGTATTCTTACTGCAACGCATCCTTTAAGTCCTGATTTCAAGACTGACCTTCTTACAACGACACCTGTGCCTTCTACCAGTTCTGTTGTCAATTCAACTCTTGTCTTCTTTCTATTCCTTAAGGATATTATCTTCAAGTATTGCTCATCCTTGTTAGATAGCTTTTTGAGTCTTGCAGTCCTGGGTTTGTCAATTACAGATTATGTTTCTCTCTACTTGTTGATTATGCTACCACACCGAGCTATTTCACTCATTGTTTTTCCTTCTTTATGCAAGTTAAGGTTGTTGTAATAGTAGAAAACACTAGTGGAGGCTTTGAGTAAAATGTTGGTGCTCATAATGATCAAAGTCTAAGACTTTTATATATATATATATATATATATATACATATATATATATATATATATATATATATATATATATTAAATCACTTTCGAATTCATTTCATAAAGAATAACTCTTGAGATTTGTATTAGTCTTTTTTTATTTTATGTCTGCTACACAGTCTGCACACCTCCTGTTATTTGCAGAGGAAGCAGGTTTCCTCGATTTCCTTGGAGCTTTCTTGCATTAGAAAAGCAGCATGAAACAGTTGATTTTCATTTTATGGTGCAAAGCATTATCATGATGTCCTAACACTTGTAAATGAATACTCTTCTTTCCTAATCTGTCATTTTAATGCACTATAGATTTTATTTCACTTGGTGTATATCACATTCTCAATAATAATAATCAGCTCTGCTGTTGTTCTCCTGCAGAAATGTAATTTCTTCACTGAGTGCACAACTAATAAAAAATGTTGCTTGAGGAAATAAAAAAATAAATATGATGAATCGTAAGGACTGGGTTTGTATTCAGATGTGAAAGACAATTACAGAACAAATTCAAATTTATCAGGCGCTTGTATTCTCAACAGCTTAATAATATGTCTGTTTGTCTGCATGTCTATCTGCACAAATGATGTTGGTGGTCACAAGTCGGTGACAGATACTAGCTTTCTTATAATAGAAAACATAATCTAAACATTCTGTGGCACAGGGCTCTGCTTATAATACTTGGGAAGAAATGTATTTTGTTACATTTTTATAGAAATATTGTGGGGTGTGTTGAACGATCCAGAGAAAGAGGGACAGTGAGAATCAGTACAGGATTGCTTGGTTAAGCTAGCATTATTGTGCATGTAAGTACTTCAGCTTCAACTGGAATATTTTGTACAGTGGGTAACTTGCTGGAGTTCATGTCTTTGTTAACATCTGCGCAACAGGTTGCCTAGTCTTAACCTCCATCCTATCGCCTGGTGTGGAAAGTTTGTAGATGGACTTGTAAGTGAAAGGGGGAGGAATGAAAGGAGTCCGGGGTAGGGGAAGTTGTCAGTAAGAATGGATCTTGGCTGAACAAAGGAGATAGTAATTCAGCTCTATTATTGCTCAAACATAACTCTATTATACAGTTGTTAAGATACTTGAAAATGTATTGCAAGATATTGAGTTTGCACCCCATTCCACATCTATATATTGTGTTGCTTCTCCATGTTGTTTGTCAAGAAGTCTAATGAGTCAGATATACACAGCATGTGTATGAAGGAACTAGTTTGTAGAATATATCCCTTTTTCCTTTAGTAGCAAGGATTAAGTAGAAGGTGAAATGAGTGGTCACCATTCATGGATTTACCTTATATACAAAAAAAAATCATAGGGTCTCATTTACGAAAGGGTACTAAATGTAGCTGTAACGTGCACATTAAGTAGTGAGCCTAATGTGCACCAGAAATCTAAATGTACTGCCCAGTTTATTAATAGAGAACGCATTCATTTACGTGCATGCTATTTGGCTAATTTACGTACCATAGCGTGCACACTATATATATTGTGAGAGATAATTTAATGTGCACGATAATGTCCGAGACTTACCCGTGACCACCGGGATATAAAAAGCCCCAGCAGTCCAAGCTTATCTTTTGGTCAGTGGCTTATTATGAAAGGTGGAGGTGGCTTACATTGACCGAAAATGGGCGATCAAGTGACACAGCCCACTGCAGGGGAAAGGAAGAGGCAACGCAAACTAAAACTGCATGCAGAGGAGTAACTGATTCTAGTGGAGGAGGCTGTTTTAAATTATTATACCTTTTTTGGTCCAGCCTGTTCCAAAACTCCTGGTTTCAGAAAGCAGGCAGTATGGGCAACCATACAACACAAGGTCAATGGGGCACAGCCAAAGAGTTAAAAACAATGGACTGAGCTGAAAAGAAAAACTAAAGAGCAGATTGCTCAGAACCACTCTGCGGCAATATCCATGTGAGTAGGACCATCCAGACAGGTAGAACTGACCAGCCTGGAAAAGAAAAGTGACAACATCTTCTCCCCAGAACAACTAGAAGGTGTGCAGGGCATCATTGACCCTGAGACTTAAATATGATTCTCAACCAGGTAAGCTACAAATGACACAAACCACTTAATTGCTTTTATAAATTGTATTTCATAATTATGCAACATACAATACAATTGTTTTTTATATAGTGCCTTTCACAACAGTTATCATGTACAATCAATATTAAGCCTAATCGAAAAGGAAAGTTTGTAACCTACTTTTAAAGATCAGAAGACAACATCTTAAAGTAAAATTGTAATCTGATTTAAGATTTTTTTTTTAACCACTCTATTATTTGTACCAATGTAATGAACTATAAAATAAAATATAAGAAATTATAGCATTCATTTACGTTTATGAAACTGGCATGTCATTACATTCAATTAACAAGACAATACTGTTTATTTAGAAAAAAAAAAAAAAAAAAACTTTTACAAATACTTTTTCCAAGAAATGATATGTACGATTCAGTTGAGTTCCCCTATGAAGCGGATATAGTGGAGACGTATGTCTCATTTCACTCAATTTTGCATATAATATATCTGGAGAACTGTTATCCAATTCTCATGGAATATGGTAGTAACAATATTTAGCTTAAGTTATTCAACGATATAGGGGGATGTCTGTCTGCCAATTCATCCATTCGCCTGTGTGTCTCACTAACATTTCTGTATACAATATCTGGAGAACTGATTGTCATGAAACTTGGTAGTAACAATATTAAGCTTATTGGGAATATCATACTGGGACATAGGCTACAGTAGGGGTGTCTGTCAATACATACATCCATCTGTAAGTTACACTTCTATGCAACAGTCAAAACAACAATATTTAAGCCACTGTTGTCATTATATTATGCTGAGTTGCAATGCAAAGAGAACGCCTCACAAAAAATGAAGCATCAGTGGCGAAGTAGAGAGGGTTCTTTGCAAGCTGCGCTTCTAATTGACTCTGACAGAGATTTCAGGTCAGATGCTGCGAGTGAAATTGACGTGAAAATCTTAAATAAATGCTATTCTTACAAACCTTCATGGTTGCATGCTCTTGATTGTTCTAAATATTTTATTTTCTAGAAGGTAGATATGTTTATGTTATAATTCTGTATTTATATTCCATTACAAAAGTATTTATAATCTGTTTATGTTACATTGATTGTAAATGGTATGTGATTCCCTTTTCCAAAACCATCTATCATATGAAACTGGCTACTGACAATGTAGTGGGATTTATTGGGATATTTATTTGGTCTGCATACTGTAGGTGTCAAAAACCAGATACAACTCCACCATGTGTTAATTTTTGTGACAGCATAGACAAAGTTTTTTAAAAAATTTCTTGTTTCTTGTTGCGAGGTTAATTATATAATCCCAGAGGAATGCTCAAACTCCCTTAGGGATAAAATTTTAAAAAAAACATTCATCTAAACACAAACCAACGTTTATTTATTATGAGAGATATATATCTATATATATATATACTATATTCTATATATATATATATATATATATATATATGCCATATAATTATACGCATTAAGGGACCAGTTATTGTCAGCCTTTCATACATACTAGTTTCAATGGAATTAAGCACATTTTCTGATTGGAGGGGCCAAGCTGTTTCAGTAGTTCAGTATTCAAGTAGACTAGGCTGTGCTTATACAGACAATCATGGGTAAAACAAAGATGGCTCTAATGTGGAGGTCAGTGTTATACTGGATAATGCTTTGACAATTTTGTTGTGGTCAAAGGGAGGAATGACATTTAGATTGCTTACACGGAGGGTTTTTGATTAATGTTTGACATGTTGGGCTGTGTTTAAGTGCAGTTGTTGCTT
Organism: Polyodon spathula; assembly: GCF_017654505.1. Lineage (NCBI taxonomy): Eukaryota > Metazoa > Chordata > Actinopteri > Acipenseriformes > Polyodontidae > Polyodon > Polyodon spathula. Next base: position 48,996,497 of record NC_054539.1, read on the forward strand.
TCTCCAAAGACTAGAAAGTGTTAGAGATTATCCATGTTCCAGGCAGTGGGTGATAGCTTTGACAATGGCAAAAATAAGGCATGAGGGGGGAGCTCATTCTGGAACACTGGAGCAGTGTCGGCTCTGCAGAAACATTCCACCATTCATTTGGGTAATACACGTCTCAAAGCAGCTCATATTTGACCAAAACCATGTGTATGTCGTGCTTCTTTGCAGCTACCAGACAGGTTCTTTCTTTGAATTGTCACAGTTTATGAAAACTTGCTTCATCTTTTCACTCTTGAGACTATGGGCCCTATTTAGCAACGTTTGCAAAGCCCTAAGGCAATCGCAAAACTCTTTTGCGGACAGTTAGCGCACCAAAATCAGCTGCACAGACTTTGCCCACCTATGTGATTTAGCAACCGTGTTTACTGCCCGCCCAGCAAGTCAGCGTTGAACATGGGCTGAACTTTAAGGTAGTGTCCTCATTTACATACAAATTCAGTGATTTAGCAAACCATCAACTGTGTTTGCATTTGTGTTTCAATTAGCATGTGAAAACCAGGCCTAAACTGTGTACAAATTACATGGTCGACTATAAATTCCAGTGAAACTACCAGGGAAGCAGGCAAAGAAAAGAGAGAGAGAAAACAAGAAATAAAAGAAACATGGAGTGTTCACTCGATTTCTACGTGGCCAGACAGAGGAGGAGGAGGAGACGTCCCAAAATATTTAGAAGTCATCTATCTTTTCTGAGCCTGTCTGACACCCAATGTATGCAGCAATTTTGCCTCAAAAGACAAACAATCACTGACATCTGCCAACTGCTTCAGGCTGACCTGGAAGGAGACATGTGGAGAGCACGCTGTTTGCCTGTAGTAGTAAGGGTACCCGCTGCACTAACATTTTATGCCACAGGCTCGTTCCAACATACTGTGGGTTACTGTAAAGGCATAAATATTTGCAACCAAAATATTTGGCAAATCACACCCATAAAACCTATTTTGATTCAGAAATGTTGCCTACCTGTTGCAATATACGAAGTATGTATTGTTAGTGGAATGTTTGCTTTTATTTTTCAAATGCGAAAAAACGTATAATAAAAGGCTTACAAATATGTATGGCTTTACAGTACACTGCAGACATGAGTCAGTTGGCTGTATCATATGCAGCATGAGATGTACCTACAGCTTTAGTAAAGCAGGAAGGAGAATTCATCCATTTCCCAAGGTTTTCTTGGGAGGTATGGGTTTCCTGGTGTCCTGGGAGCCATCAATTGCACACATGTGCAGCTATGCGCACCAACAGAGGATAGGCACCTCTACATAAATCATAAGGGACCTATTCTGTCAACATGCAAGAAGTGTGTGATGCCAAAAACTACATCACAAATGTGCATGCAAACCATACTGGTTCCGCTTATCGTTTATCCTTGTTTATAGTCTTAGAGGCTGGTTGATAGGGGATAATGGGTGTCCACTGAAGAGATGACTACTGACACTGCTGCTGAACCCCAAGATCCCTGCTGAACAGAGGTATAACTGTACCTTAAATGTGCTCGTACTGTAATTAAGTAAATAGAAGTCCCTCGTTTCATTACACTCATTATAAAACTCCATTAGGATAATGTCAAGAACACATCTAAAAACTTTTAACTACAGTAGTTGTGTTGCAGGGCTGGATCACGCCATGTAAAAAAAGAGATGAACTTCAGGTAATGTGCATGCATCTTATTTTCGTAACATGTCTTTGGGGCTGTGCATTGTTTAATTGTTTTCTTTTTGTCTTTATTTTCTTTTTCCTTTGCCTGCTAAGAAAATACTAAAGAGACCATATTTAAATCCCCCCCCCCCCCCCCCCCCCCCCCCACTCAAAATTGTAAACCATTATTTATTTCCCTTAAGCACACAGCATTCATATTCTTTTGTGTCATTGTTATTCTATCACGAGAAATATATCCTCTCCTAAGGTCAGATCACAGCTCTTATTGGCTAGGCTAATTTGATTGTGCCAGAACAATGGAACTGTACTCCTCTGCCAGTGAAGTGCATACTAATTATGCTGTTTGCCCTTAATCATGACCTTGGTGGGTCATTTAGCAGTTGTGATCTGTTACTGACTTCTAATCATGTATTATCGCCTGGGTGAGTCAGAGTGGCACCCTAAGCTTTCTGTCTTTACAGCAATGTGGCACCCTAATTATCCGATGCCAAGTGGATATACACATACTGAATTAAGTGATCACTGTTGTTGCCTTCAAAAATCTTTCCTTTATCCTTTGTGTCACTTCTCTATGATTTACATTTTATGATTAGGAGCCATATTTGGTGCAATGTGAAATGGAACTTTTCAAAATGGTCTGTTTCTGTAGCAATTAAATTAACTAATACTTGTTTGCAGTTTTTACATTAAGTCAGGCTGATTAAAACCCAGTTTAAACTAAGGAACAAACAATATACGCAATATATGCCAGAACAGTATTGAAAGAAATATCATTTACTGCCTATTGAATTTGTGTATATTTATTTTATTCCTAAGCTCATTTTCTTGTATACTGTCTTGATGTCATATAAACCAAAAAACAATATAAATCATGTTTGTCAGCTATTAATACACAAGCCAGATAAAAATGTAGATCTAAATCATAACTCTTTGGATAGATGCTCCTGCAATTCAAAAGGCAGCCAGATGTTTGACAATAAAGCATTTTAATTTGCAGGTTGATTGTGTAGACCATCAAAAATATATACACACAGAGAAACAAATGTGTCCTTTGTTTTAACCCTGAAGAACCAAACTATAGATTCATTTTTTAATCATTAAAAAAAAAAAAATCTGAAAGCACCTCATCAATAACAGGTCAGTAAGGTGTAAGAAAGACTATTTAGAAAAATTGCAGGTCTTATTTTCCCTCTACATCACATGGTGCGCCTTGGACATTATTTGCTCACGAAAGCTTGTTTTGTTTAAAAAGTGACAGTCTTGGAATAAGAAGCATCCCCTGGGTGGCTAAACAAAAGAGCTTGAGACAAAAAAAAAAAAATGGCAGAAAGTTGACAGAGACAAGAATAATGGCTAAATCTTTCAAGTTTGATCAGGTCTTCTATAATGAAGTAGAGCTTTATATTCCAAGCAGAGACAATGAAGACAGAAGTCAGGCTCTGGAAATGCACTTCTCTCTTTGCACTTGGAATATGCAGAAACCAGCATGGAGCCACAAGATAATTACATAGTATTTGTGCAGTTACAGGAAGCTTCCTGTGCAGGATGAATGCTTGTGCTATATTAAAAGGCAGCACAGTGAAATGTCTTCTTCAATATATATATATATATATATATATATATATATATATATATATATATATATATATATATATATATAGACACACATACACACACACACACATGTATTAGTCGGGAAAGAAAAGACATTTGAATGATTTCTTCTTTGTGCATGGAGGGCCAGAGGTGGAATATCACTGTCAAAACAACAACTATTTATTTCCCTTCTTTTATTTATACTTTTTAAAGGGCCCACTAATATTTCACAACATTGCCCCTTAATTCTACTTAGTACTAATTGCACAAAGAACTGAACAAATGTTTGTTTTCAGGTGGTAAATTCGCTTGTATTTTATCGCATTTCTAACAAGTTCAGTGTGATTGCATCACAATTTGAAACCTTGGCTACTGGTATTGACAGACCACGCTATATGTGGGAGTATATAATAACATTTAAAGTAGTCTAGTTTTAGAAAAAATAAAGCTGTATACAGAGTGTATTTTCATACTATTTACTGTAATTCAAATGTACTTATATACAGTATATAAGGAAAAAAAGAATAATGGAGGTTTAAGGAAAATAAATCAGTTCATATGCTGAAAATGTTTCCTTTTTTCCTTGCTTTTTTTAAACAATTAAAAAATGAACGAGCATTTAAGATTTTACTTATCAATACAGGCACTATACTAAAAATGTGTGTGCAGCTCATTGGAATAAGTGCTTTGAGCATTATAGGATTATACTAGCTGTTCCGTACCATCTGAGGTTGTAACATAATTGAAACTTTGAAGTCAGTTTTAACAAGTGAGCTCACCTTAACCTAATGTAAATACTTTCTCCCCCCGCCCCGAAGACTTTTCTAAGACTTTTTTAAAGTCATAGTGAATACCATAAGCAGCTTTGTAAGGGGTTATTTTAGCTGAACAATGATTATAGCAGAGCTCTACATCATTAAGGTGTATTATTTCTTTTCATTAAAAGAAAGGCAAGGCAAGACAACTGGCCATGTGGAGCCCTGGAATTAAAGTACTATTGCCTAACCCTCAAGGTGATGCACCACACTAACACTCTTTGGCATCCTGCACTAAAACATTAAAAATAGTGACAAAAAGGCTGCTTTCTTTTTTAACATGACTGAAACGCCTCTATAGCAAATCTATCCAGGAGGCAACACCACCAACCGTTTATTACCCAGCAGGGGTAGAGATGCTGTTTGTGGAGGGGAGCTCTGTCTAGCTGCATGCTTTAAGGGTCACAGTGGTCAGCTGTGGCATTATAGTATGTTGCCCAAATGGTGAAAGAAGAACATGATAGTAAGCCTATATAAAGTGAATTTTAATGATGACCATTCCCACCATATATACATAGTCATTCCCCCATGTCTGACCCCACTGTCCCTCCCCCTTTACTGTCATCAACTGAAGGATTATACCCTGCAGATTTTACAGAGCTATTTAGTGTTTCAAAATTTTGCCGGCATGAAGATAATACTGGTCATGCCTTTTTATTGTTTTTTTCTAACTATTTATTAAAATATTGTTATTTTTGGTACTGGATTGGTGGCAACGTGGTTTCAGCTTTCCTCCACCTTGCCTACTATGTACAGCATAGTCCTCCTGTCAGCCTCTTAATTATTAATCAAATCTGTTTCAACATCCGGTATATTTCTAGATATTTAGACCATATCTAAATTAAAAAGCTGTTACAGAACGGTAGGTGTTTTACTGAAGCCTAACAGTAAAGTAGTTTGCAGTGGATCTTAGAGTTTATAAAAATAATATGGGACGTAGTTATTTTTGTGAGTTTATGTAATAAAGAACAAAGATTGCTGTATCTTTGCATTCTTTGGTCCCATGATTATTACATCAATAACATTTATACACTAAATCAACTAATATCCACCACATGCTAAGGTCGGGCAATGATACACTGTTTATTATATGTAATCATCACACTTTATTTCGGTATTATTATATTTAATATCAGGCTTGGCTTATGCAATATTCAGTAAACCTATAATGTAAAATTATAATGATTTGAAAGAACTTAATTCGCAGAGCAAGTGTAGTGAATCTCAAGATCTCAGTTCTTTTAAGAGCTGGGTTCATTTTGTATAATCAATCAATGGTGTCAGATTTACAAAATGCAAACTTTGTGTCACATTTGGGCACCATAAGCACTGTGCTGAGGTGCTGACTGCTGCTTTAATGAGGCCCTTTGGTGGCTGTAAAGAAAGAAAAGAAGGGATTACAGGAGTTATTCGTGGGGATGGTCTATTTGTCTTACAAATTTTACACTAACTACCAATTATAGTGTCATAAACCTTCTGGCTACTTCAAGCTTTATGCCACATAATGCATAAAAATATATACGCTATGATAACATTTTTACTATTATCTGACTGACTACAACAGCTGATGCAAGTAACATATTTAATGAGGCCAATATTTTTTTTATTTTTTTATTTTTTTTTAATAAAAGTAGCCTTGTTATGACGATTGATATTACAGCAGTTCAGAGAAATTATTGGATGCTACACACACAGTCTTCGTCCAAGGAGGAACTCCCCAATGATAAGGACACAATATCAGCCACTAAAACTGTAATAAATTGTAATTTGTCAACTACTTTTTTTCTTAACACTGCAAATATGAAATATCACTTACTGAATAAATACTTGTCTATCTCTTAACATTCTAGTTGCAAAAACTAAAAATCTACAACAGCTAAATGTGTCAATCTTATTAAAATGAACTGATCTATTAGAGAGAATGTGTTTTGAAAACAGGAAGAACACTTGGGAAGCATTTGTGTGTAAAAATCAATATTTGAAACAATACTTTATATTTAAAATGCCAGCATGAATGTCAATGGGTAGCAGCTCATTTGCTTGTGAGTGTCATCAATCACAAGTCTAACAACCCACCTAAAATGATGAGCTTTCATTGCAGGTGTCCTATATAACACACATTTTCAGACTAATCTGCCCTACTTACTGGACTCAAACCAGCTTATTCTGCAGACTTGGATGCACTCACAAGATTTATCCTTTTACATTCATAGCTAACTTTTAATCTAATGCTTGCCAATATGTTCATGACCTAGACTTTTAACACAGACTTGTTTGGTGGTTCTTTGGTAATGTTAATAATGGGGAAATAGTTTTTTAATTAAGTAGATTATTAAAATGGATCCCATTATCTTTATGCCATTTCATGCAAATGCTTTAATTACACATTCTTATAACACTATTGATTTAACATAAGGTAACACTTCACTTTAGGGAAGTATATATGAGTTGTGTAATAATATATGTATGTACATTTCTGATATCATATTACAGCAAAAATTGCTGAAGTGCATTCTGTTAATTTTGATCTGCTGCTAGGATGGTAGCATTTTATTCCATGGGTTGGAGTGTTGTATAGTGTCCAGTAGGTGGCCTTAGTGTACAATATGAATTTATTAGCACGAACTGTACCTGGCAATAATTGTTCTAATCCCCTCCCCCCACCGACTTACCAAGTTAATGAGGTCAAAATCAATTGTTTTCATATTTAGAGAACAAAAAAAATCAAAAACAACTTTCATTGTTTGATGAAAACATACTCTAAAAATGACACAATTGAATATATTAAAATAGGGTGCAAAAAAGAATTTCTAGCACTATAATACCTGATGTCTGTATGTCACAGAAGGCCCTCATAGCAGTGATAATGGCATATTTTGTTTATGTAAACCTTTAATACTTCAGTCAAAATAATTTATACATTTAAAAGCAGGTGTTCCATCTTGAAGAAAAACCACAAGCAACAGTGCAACAATCTAATTTTAGCATCTCTGTGGTGATTGAGGTAAATTTACTGATCACTGGTGCATTGAAACAGTCAGCAGGAGCTTTCAGCAGCATTAGTCTATTAAGGCAGGAAGACTTCATGTGGTTGTTAAGGAAGTAGTCAAAAGCAGGCCCGGGAGGTAGGGATTTTGACAAGTAGTCAGTAGGCCCCACTGTACATGTTAAACCGTTGTTTTCTGCTCAACTAAGCAGCAGAGAATTGATATATCAGCAATGAAGTGCAATGACAATTAAATTGTAACTGACCTGCATGTTACCATCATTATGTCTTCTCTTTTTACTGCTTTCCCTGTTATTTAATCACACAGTATGGGTGGTTTTATTAGGCTGTAATGTTGAGGTCTATATCTGTTGCGCTATAAATGTTTGGCTGGGGAATCTAGCAGAGTTCACGCACCAGCAAAAACATAAACAAAAAATATTTTCTTTTTGCTGAATCATTGCTGGTTTTGCAGTCTTATCTTGTAACAAGGGTCCAGTATTATCCGGATAACTGCTTTTCTGTGGATAAATGTGTTTTCATGAAACATGTACTATACAGTAGTTAACACTTGCAATGGCACTTCAGTGGTAAAAAGGTGTTTAGAATTCTTATCTTAAAAATACCAGAAGTGTTTTTTTTATTTTTTTTTATGAAGATAACAAAACACTCAAAGTACATTTTAAGACACAGTTGTGTATTGATTTTGTGAGTTATCTGATAGAATTCAGTACATCCAAATGCTTATGGCCTTTAATGTAGTATAATCTTCATTTTCAGACTGTTTATTTCTTACCTGTTTAATATGCTAGTAGAGTAATATGGTTCATATTAATTTGTATTAAGCCTGCTTAATTTTATGTATGCATGTCACAGAGACGGCCGAAGTGGGCGGCGTCAGAACCAGGAAAAGTAATGCAATACACAAAACACAGGACGGATGAAATGAAGTGATGAAGACGCCTGTTGGCTCCGGTTTAATACAAAATAAAAGGTTTACACAAACACGAAAAACACAGGACACGGCACTCTACGCCAAAATAAATAGACAAACGAAAACAGACTAAACTTAACAAAACGGTGCACGGACAGACACTGACAAACACGGTGAGCGGATACTTTCCCCTCATTATTATTATTCTTCTTCTTCTTCTTCTTCTTCTTCTTCTTCTTCTTCTTATTATTATTATTATTATTATTACTACTTATTTCCTCCGTCTCCAATCCCGTTCTCCGCTCACCGAACACCCAACCGCCAGTATGTGACAACATGCATCTATATATACTATTGTGCTGGGATTCAATTACCAATTAATTATTCACTTGAATCCCAGCACGTGAATTAATAAAGTGCAATTCCCCGTGCTCACATATTACTACATTTTACTTGCACGTGAAGTGCTGTGCAATCCTCGTGCCTAAATACACATATACATTTTTAAACACTCGTGTTACACAGACCCGTTTATATCCCGTGTACCAATGTCTATACACCAACATTTAAACACACCACACGCAACACATAACAAATAATATACACAGGGGCGGGCACTTTGTTACAATGCAGCAATCCACATCAAATGTGATTATTAACATGTAATTCAGTAAATTGAAGAGGACCAAATATTAAAAAAAAAAACATTTAACCTCTCCATTCACAGACATTCTATAGCTCAAAGCATAGGACTATGCCCATTCTTAAAACAAAAGGCTTTTTTTTTTTTGCCCCCATGGCAATATGGTTATATAAATATAATCTACTTAGTTAGATCTTATCGTAACTAACTAAGAAGTGTGTTATTTTGATAACGTCATTTTAAGATGTTTTGAACTTCAACTGGAAATAACTGAGTGTATGCTTTTCCAGCGACAGGCTTAGTGTGAATATTGGGACACTAGATTCAGCACAGAAATACAAACACTCGTGCCTGGTCTGCACTTAATCTTTCCTCTGCTGTATTCATTTCCATTACAATTTTCAATACCTTATGTTTTATGGTTAGATAGAATTCACAGCAGGGCATCCTAAATGGTAGGTTAATGTTATGTATATACAGCCATGGACAAAAGTATTTGGGCAGTTTAAAAAATGAGAAAACCCACAAAGAAAGTGATTTCTTTCATTTCTAATTGTTTATTTTTATTTATTGAAAGTTATAAATTACAGTAGAGATTCAGATAAAACAATTATTAAAATCGTTACGTAGCACGCATAAAATGAAAAACAACATGCAAAATTGAATTCCATACTTTGAAAAATGTATTTGGGCAATCAATGTATTTAGTATGACACCCATTTGTTCCTAACAGCTGATGATAGTTATAGAATAAATGGTCAAGGAATTCACAAGTGAACAATTCAACTATAACTTAACAAGATGAATGTCCATTGAGGTAAATCAAGATGCAAACCTTTGTTAAAAACAATACACAAAAGAAAGTGATTGGAGTTTTCCATTGGATACTTGAATATAAATCTGATGATTTCTTTTTTTTATTTTAAATTTTATGGTCAGACAAATCCAAAATATAACTTTTTTTCACCAAGTAAGCAACACTATGGAGGAAGAGAGGAGAAGAATTTAAAGAAAAGTTCATCATGCCCAGTGTTAAACATGGTGGAGGTTGTGTGATGGTATTTGTTTTTCTTCCTCAGGCACTGGCGACCTTTGTATTGTACAAGGATCAATGCATGCTGTAAAATATCAAGACATTTTGCACTCTCATGTTGTGGATTGACTTGAAGGCTGCTGTTGCAAAAAGGAAACCAAAGTTGATTGCAGAACTCAAGGCTGTTGAATAAGGGGCAAAAATACATCTGGAAAAATGAAAGGAACTGGTTTCAAAATACAAAGAAAGACTGCAAGCTGTAAAGGAAGCAAAGTTTTGGCACACAAAATACTAATGTAAGGGTGCCCACATACTTTTGTCAAAATATAAAAATCGTTTTCTGCATGTTATTTTTCATTTTATGCATGTTGTTAAATGTTTTTATTTAGGAAAGCCATATTGAGCTGCACTCAGTTTGTTTGAAAATGGGTCCTAGTCAACAAACGATTTACATAAAATACAACAATAGTAACAAATAAATAAATAAATAAAGATAAAAATTACATAATATACATTAAGATTACAAATTACATACACAGGCCATTTTTAAATTAGTTTGTTAAAATTACAGGCAGATGTCTCTGATCTAACTTCTATAGGTAAGTTATTCCAATCAGCACAGGAGCAAATGAAAAAGATTTTCTTCCAGCAGTACTTTTAACAGTCGGTACCCTGAAATATTTTGTGCCGTTGGAATTATGTAGGCTGAATTCACATATAAATTCCTGGAATAAACAGTTTAGATAGACAGGAAGTATATTATGCACCCCTTTAAAAATAATCTGATTCCAGTGGAAGTTCCCTTCTATTGGCATGCTATGTGATGATTTATTGTTTTATTATAAAGCTGATGCGCGAGTTTATGGATTAAATAAAAAGGTCAGACAAAACACTTTTCAAAATAAATGACACGTTGGTCAAAACAAGCAAACAAAACACAAAACAAAGAGAACCCTAAATACTATCATGCTGGTGTAAAGCCAGCACCATAGCAATTGTTAATGAATTATTTAGTTTCAGTTGTTACTGTTTCGCTCTCTTGTTCCACCTCTGAACACCCAACCTCGTTCAGCCAAAGCTGCAGGTTTTTTATACATGTGACCGTCTCCAGATTAGCAATAAATTGATCAATCTGGAGTCAGTCACATTCTACACGAGTTTGGCAGGTCTAGACATTGCAGGCTCGGCAGCCTGAGGCAATGCAGGCTTTGCAGGACAGGATAGGAGTTAACCTTTGGGAGGCGACGATAGGAGCTGACCCTTGGGAAGTAGCTTCAGCTCCTATGGTGGTGGAGGTGGGAGCAACAGGTGGTCTCGCTCTGGTGGTGGATGTGGGATCAGCAGGCAGTCTCCCTCCAGTGGTGGAAGTGGGACCAGCAGGCATTCTCCTCTGCCAGTGGAGGCGGGAGCAGCGGGTAGTCTCTCTCTATCACTGGGGACTGGTGCAGCTCTCCCTTGGTCACTGGGGACTGGTGCGTCTCTCCTCTGGGCTCTGGCGGGGACATGCCTACTGTCTGTGGAGCTGGAATAGGCTTTGCCCCTCCTTATGGGAGTGGAGACAAAGACATTCCTGTATCTGCAGCCAGGTAGCTGCACAACATGGCTGTGATGTCTAGGAGGGACACTGGCCGATGTTGTTGTTCCCAGCCTTCCCATTGCTCCCCATCTTTGGCCCATATATATATATATATATATATATATATATATATATATATATATATATATATATATATATATATATATCTTATTCTTCTATCGTATGCGTGTCGTGCCAGTAATTGAACAGCATCATCATCAGCAAGGTGCAAAGCTGGCAGTCCATCGGGGAACTTGGTCAGTGGGCAGTCGTCGACGATGTGTGACATGGTTTGTCGGGCTCCACAGTTGCAGGAAGGGTCAGTGGCTTGACCCCAGTGAACGAGGTTGGCAGCACATTGACCCTGCCCTGTCCTGAAGCGGTTCAGCGAAGTCCACAAACGTCGGGGCAGATTGAAGACATATATCATCTGTGTAAATTAACTTGCGTGACTGTGTTGCAGGCATATCATTGATGTAGACATTAAACAGAGCTGGTGACAGCACATAGCCTTGTGGGAGTCCATTCACCTGGCGTCTCCGTGAGCTGAAGCTGTCACCCATGTGAACTCTGAAACGTCGGTCACGGAGATAGAGTTCAATAGTCTCCACTACCCATCTTGGAGCCACTCTGGAGAGTTTTAACAGGAGGCCCGCATGCCAGACCATGTCATATGCAGCGGTGAGATCAAGGAAAACAGTTCCTGTTTTCAGGTTTCTCTGGAAGCCATTTTCGACATATGTTGTCAGAGCGAGAACTTGATCGCAGGTGCTGCGTCCTCGCCTGAAACCTGCCTGCTCGACTATGAAGGTTTGTTCCAGTCCCGGACTGATTCTTTGCAGGATCAAATGCTCCAGAAGCTTGAAACACACCAAAAGTAGGGAAATTGGTCGATAGCTTGCAGCACTGAGGGGATCCTTGCCAGGCTTTAGAATGGCAATGATCTTCGCCTGTCACCAAGTGCACGGCATACTCTTCTCTTGAACAACTTGGGTGTAAAATGCCACGAGCCATGCCTTTGCCTTTGGTCCGAGGTGCTTCAGGAATTCTGGCAGGATATTGTCATAACCTGCGGCTGCTCCTGATTTGATGTTGCATACCACCTCCTCGAACTCAGTCATTGTAAATGCCTCTAGAGGTTCCTGGTCAGGTTCACGTAGCTTCTGGTTACAATAGTGGCGCCACTCGTCACGCACTTGACGTCGTGTGATTTCTCCAGTGGGGCCTTTGCCACTTGGAGCAGGTGAGAGGCAACAGCGTTTGGTTTAACCACAGGTCGAGCTTGTACTGGAGGCTGCTGGGCAGCTCCGAGTCGTCGGATAAGGCTCCAGCTTTTTTGGCTGGAATGGGTGAAGTTCATAGATCCTACAGATTCTTCCCAGCGACTGCGTCTTGCAGAGTTGAGTGATTCAATCAAGCTGTCGGCTACATCTGGATCCTAAGATGCTTCATACTCCTCAAGGAGGACCTGGCACTCTTCATCCAATCCTTGAAGATGGCTCCTTGGAAACGGTAGTATGCTTCCTCGACTGGGATACAGCGTGCTGGAATGGTCACAATACTCCGATCCAGTACCTCGCTATACTTGTCCCAGTTTGCTTTGCGGAGGTTCCATCGTCTTTGAGGTGACCTGTGTATTGTCGGAAGCTGGAGTCCAAGGTGGATGCGCAGTGGTCTTTGCTGACTATCAGGGAAATCTTCTAACACTGTTTGAGATGCTGGCAAAGGGTGTTTACCAGTGGATGAGACCCAGCAGAGGTCTGGTGAGTAGTCCTTCTGCCATCTAGCTGAGTGAAAGGTCCCACGCTGCTTTGAGTTGTGGGTTAAACTCAGGTCGTTGTTGGTTGCCCATTCAACCAGTAATTCCCCATCATCGTCAGGGGCTGAGTAGCCCCAGTCAGGATGGTGACTATTGAAGTCGCTGGCGTACACAGTGAGGGGGTCGAGTGACGGAAGCATGTTGTTGACCCAGCTAGCACTGGATGGTTTGTAGACGTTAGCGATCTTGTATTCTCCGACACTGATCACATCACAGAAACTTGAAGAAGAAACTGGATAGGCGTCAGAGATGTCAGAACGCACATACATTGCATGGCCATATTTTGGGTCTGGAGTTGACAGGATGAGGTCGAAGCCTCCAATCGTGTAGCGTCCCGCATTCTGGAATGATAAGTGTGTCTCCTGGAGACAAATTAGGTCAACATCATGACGATTGGCTAAGGTGCTGATGAGAGTTCGTTTGGCTGCTGAGAGACCCTCAACGTTGAGTTGAAGAACTCGGTTCGCCGGTCCAATGGCTTGAAAGTCAGAGTCCGGCACGTTGGGGTCTGCTGTTGGTGGTGGCACATGACCGGGATTCACTCCTGAATTCGGTCCGCGGGTTGGATCCTTGGCTTCTCCAGTTTCGGCCGAGGCCTCGGCTGAGTACTGACAGGTGGCACAATGTGAACGTGAATCCATTGTCACCATATATATATATATATATATATATATATATATATATATATATATATATATATATATATATATATATATGAACATGTATCTTTACAAATCAAAATAAGAAAATGTAAATAAATAAACATCTGAACAGACATCGGTTTACAACATACGGTACATATTTATAAAACTGAAACAATAGCAATACATTTTTTACTTTTCAACAGCAATCGGTTTATTATCAGTTGAGCAAAAGCAACTGAGCAACGTAGATAAATAAACTTTTATAAGAAAACAAAAAATTACAGACGTGCACCGCACAAGAAGTTATAAAAAAAGTCTAATTTATTTTTTCTTTTTTTCGACAAAAGGGTATTTCTTTACCTTGAGTCAGACTGTTCACAATCAACATAGATAATGCGCTTCTCCACGTCGCCTTTCTGCACAAGGCACAGCTGTCTGAAGTTTTATTTTTATTGCACTTGCTAACCTGGCATTGGCGTCTCTTACGGCTCTCAACAGGGTTGCCAGCTTCAGCTGTGGGCACACGCCTGGCTGTCTGCCACTGTTCCAAATGCTTCTTCTGAAGTTCCTGTGCTAATTGTAAAATATATTCTCTCCTTGGTAAATTCTTCTCTGTGCATTCTATATACAGTATACAGGAGATGATGGCTGCTAGATCCAATACACTATAAAACACCTGAACAGTGGAATACTTCTGTGCCATCTGATCCAAAACATCCACTCCATATTTTGTTGCACAGTAAAACTCCATGGTTATCTTTACTAGTCCCTATGCTAATCGTCTGACCAGAGCAGCGCAGCTGGCAAGCAGGCGCCAACCTTCAAAAGGCTGATTGAAAACAATAGACTGTCAGTCATTCAGTCAGACAGAGAGTAGAGACTAATCTGATTAAAGCTAAACACATTGCGGACTGGTAAATAAAAATAATAAAGTAGAATACCGTTCTGTATAATCACAAAACAATAGTTTTCTGTGTGGCCATCAATGTGACTGCTCCCGGGGCTTTTAGGTATAATGTAATATATCTCCTTTATTTCTGCTCTCCCGTGTTTCATGCTTTGTGAGAATATGTTATACATACAGACAGAAAGGTACATGAACGCACAGCCCCATATGTGTTACACGACTGGAGAAAATTACATTTTAAAACCAAAAACAGCCAAAATGACCGCCGCAGGGCTTCTAGTGTTCAGAACCATTTAAAATGATAAATATTAACTATCAAAATTTTATTAGGGGTACCCCTTACACGCGTCCTTGCTTACTTGCTGATGTCCCAGCAGCAACTTAGTCTTATTGTCCCACCACAAGTTTTCTTTGGATAAGACTACCTGCTTTTTACATACGGCTTGTACCGATAGGGTTTCAAAGATGACTAAGGGCTTAGATGGGTGTAACTTAGGTGACATCTGGACTGGAGTCTAGTGTAACAGTGATTTTCTAAAGCATCTAATATTTGCACCTTATGCGCTTAAGCATCTGTTGGCTTTTATTTTTTTTTAATGTACGCAGGGGAAGGGAAAACATCATTAACATTTTTATGTGTGATTTTCAGTGTAGGTACACTTCAAAAATTAGCAGTTTAGACATCAAAAGTTACACCTGCTTCAAATCATTGTAACTAACGGTCAATAAAATGTGAATTGTTGCCTCCAACTCCTCCAAGTAGGCACAACAGTGGATTTACTACTAGAAGTGGTTGCTATACGAGCTCAATGAAAAAGAGCTAGAAGTAGGCTCTACCATCTCTGGCTGACATTGTAGACGTATCCATCTCAATAAGCAATTTCAGATTTGTGTGAAGAGCTAGCATCAGATTTGGAGAGCCATGCTGTTCCTGTGGCGCTGAAGCTTACCACTGCCCTAAGATTTTACGCCTCAGGAGGCTGATTGGGGACATTTGTGCCATAAGCCAGTCTTCCATCTCCAAAATAGTGGTCACTGATGCCTTAGTCAGGAGAGCAGGTAATATATCTGTTTTCCTGTATCACCACAGCAAATACACAAAACGAAGCTACAGTTTTATGACATCACAAGATTTCCAATCATTGTGGGTGGTATAGATTGCACACATATTGTATTATGTGCCCCAGCTTTAAACAGTAAATCGGAAAAAATTACATTCAATCAATGTTCAGGTAGTGTGTGATGCAAATCCACAGATCAAAGACATCGTTGCAAAGTATCCAGGATCATGTCCGGACATGGCATTGAAATGCAAGAGTGTGACACCGGAGATGGAGAGGTAGACAATGAAACTTTGGATCAGGCACCTCAAATAAATGTCAGGGCTACAATAATTCAGGACAATTTGTGAGCCAATTTTGTTTTTAATAAATAGTATATCAGTGTGTCAATTGATTTAGGCTTTCATTTCATTCAAAATCTGTGGTGATTATATTGTTTACATTGAAGAATAGATTAAAGTTATGGATTGAAAACAATAATATTTTTGTTGGTAAATAAACTCAATCCTTTTAATACCAAAATTGGCTCCTCACTCGCATCTTCCCTCCAAATTAGCAATATAAATACACTATACTGATTAAAAAGTGAGATTTAAAATGAAAGTCTTTTATTTTTTGTTATTATAGCCTAAATAAAATATATAAATGATGTATAGCGGACGTACACACATTGTTTACATCTTCCTCTGTTAGAAAAATTACCTTCTAGTCTCAATAACTCATAGCCTACACGTTCAGCCTAGGTTCACACAATTTTCATTCACTAGAAATAAAACCTGACAGAACAAGAAAGTCACGCAAATCCAAATTATTTATTCACACATCAGCAAGGTTCAATCATCATTTCTAGTGGTCATGTAATGATTAGTCTGAGACTCCAAATACACAGTTCCTATAACACATATAACTAAACCTAGCTACATAGTGTTGCAATCCTATCAGGCAATAACAATTAAATGTAGAAACCCTGGGAAGCATAGCGGAGCCTTAGATACAGGTCTGGTTTATTTAGTTGTCCAACAACTCCAAGTAAGCAATTCTAACCCTGTTCTTTACATGATCTTTACAATGTAAACAATCTGGACTATCAACATATATCTGCTATATTGTGGTTTCCCCTTTCATGTCTAGCAGGAGGGGAGATCTTGCTTTGATATGTAAACTATCTCTCTGCTTGTGTCCTCTCCCCACCTAATGACTTTATGTTGTTTTGTATAAACTGTAGATTTCAGTTTGTCCTTTTGTTATGTCTGTGTGAGAGCTTCTATCTTTAGTACTAAAAGAAGCACTCCCATAAAACAAGGATGTCACAGTTGCATCCCTGCAGAGACAGCTCACATTGGTAACAGCAGTTAGCTATGTGCGATTTAATAGTTATTTGAGCAAATGGTTGTTTTATAACATGTATGCAACTTAAGCTTGTTAATGTATAGCGCAAATGCAACTTAGACCCCATTCACACTTGATGATTTGAGGGCCGCCTTTTCTCATATGTGAACCCTCCAAAACAGAAAAGGCAGCTCAAATATTAAGATCGTTGTTGCACCATAACATTTAGTCAAAGTAGTCAATTATATATATATATATATATATATATATATATATATATATATATATATATATATATATATACAAGGTTATCCAAGCCCCTTTTGAAAAGTAGTTAGCCGGAAGCTACTTTGAAAAAGTAGGTAGCTAAAGCTAAAAGCTACTTGGAAAAAGTAGCTTGCTACTTTCAATGCTACTTTTCCACTAATGAAAAGATGAAAACTATGGTTTTAACATATTTATAAACTGTACTTCAGAACTGTGGTGTTTTGGCTGATACTGTGGTTACACCGTGTAACAAACTTTTTTTTTTTTTTTTTGTTCCTAGGTAGTAAGTGTTATTTCCTAATTGCTTATTGCCTCAAAAGTATAGAAAATGGCTATTATTCCCCACAAACTTTGCTTTTGTGACCAGGACAGTGATATTTCAAAATATCACTATTTCCAGTGGGAAAACGGGCAAATGTGTGTCTTTTCGTTCACATAAAGTCAGAAAGAAACAACATATGAATCCAAATTAACTGTATTTCTACTAAATTAATATAAAAATTACTACAAAAGATTTAGAAGTGAGTAGTTTTTCGAGATTTACGATAATACTGTATTTACAGTATAATCGTAAATCTCGAAAAACTACTCACTTCTAAATCTTTTTATGTGAACGAAAAGACACACATTTGCCCGTTTTCCCATTGGAAATAGTGATATTTTGAAATATCACTGTCCTGGTCACAAAAGCAAAGTTTGTGTGGAATAATAGCCATTTTCTATACTTTTGAGGCATAAGTAATTAGGAAATAACACTTACTACCCAGGAACAAAAATTGTGTTACATAGTGTTATCATTATGACATTAACTTACAGGTTCACATGCTGCAATCCACTGAAGAACAGCTCTGTGTCCTTAACCCAGATCCTTTTATATACATAGGCATTATGGCATATATATAAAACAGTGATTATTATTTCTAGAAAATATAATATAATCTCATGTAGTCCTCAGTTTCAAGTTTAAGTCGATACTCATGCATTTGGCACGTCATCAGATAAAGCAATAACAAGAATTGTACTCCAAGCCTTCTACAAAGTGTGCACTCTTTCACCACGGGGATTAGCAGAGACACTGAGCAGTCCTGTTGTGGTTAGCATGAATATCCAGCACAATAATACACCTGCTTTATATCAGAGCAGTGGTTTTCAACCCTGGTCCTGGAGGACCACTGTGTCTACTGATTTTTATTTCAACTGAGTTCTTAATCACTTAATTGAACCCTTTACAATCTTTTCAGTTGTTTCCGGCTCTTAAACAAGTGTTCAGTTAAGTAGCTGACAATTGAGATGGAGAAAACCAGTAGACACAGGGGTACTCCAGGACCAGGGATGAAAAACACTGCATCAGAACAACCAACAATTAAATCCACAATTAACAAAACCACATTTAAAACAAAAAGCAAGAAACACTAAATACCAATAAAAAAAAGCAGTGAAGTAGGGTTACAAAAAAATGTTGCTTACTATGGTATTACGTAAGGTAAACATAATAACTGAAATTAAACCATGGTTATTATAACAAACCATTGGGCATTTTCACTTTTAGAAGGCTATCTAGATTCAGCATCTAGTAATGGAAGCTCTTATTGATGAGACATAGTAGTAACATTTCAAAATGTGAATCTGACAAGCGATTTCATTTTGGACAAAAAATGTCCTTGCCAACGCGGAAGAGGTGTTCACAGTCTGCACTGGCAGGTAAAACTGTGTTGAACTTGATGAATACCTTCGTCAGGTGTGGTAAGGACTCGTATACTTTTAGAAGTGACTTCTCACTGGAAAGTAAACCTGTCCACTTCATTACTCAGATCATTCTTCTGGTTCCGAATTTTCGGAAAGAATCCTGAAAAGCTGTTCTTCGCCGAATCTAGACCTAGATTGGTTTGTCTGATAAGTCTCTGTAAGTTTAATAGCAGTCCTCCAGCCTGTCCTCAGTCTCATTACTTGTGGTCATTGACTCGCTTGCAGCTTGCTTCCTTGTCTTGGTTTTGTTTTCAAGCAGAGTCCCGGAGTTGCAGCTTTGCTTAGCAGAGTGACAGCAGCTTGTTCAGCATTCAATGTTTAGTTTTGCTTGGATATTTATAGAGCCTGATCTAAGTTCTTTGCGCATTCTCCTCGCTAAATTTGTGCCTTGCAAAAAAATAGCGCTTTGGCACAAAATGAGAGATATTCCAAAATGGCACAAAGCAGTTGCGAGACTTTGGAATATAGCAGTTTTTTGAGCAATTTGCAAATCTGTTTGTGCCTCGCAAAACTGTCTGCACATTCACTACCAATATAGCAACTGCACACAGCAGCCAAGCGAAAATACAGAATGATGGACAGACACCATTAGTAATAGCATTACCCAGACAAGCTTCTATCATTGGTGTTGCCACAGTATGTACCGATATGACAGCAGACAAAACCACACAATATATCGTGCACACATACACATGGACCATTCAAATACACAATTTGACTCCATAGTTAGGCACAGAGTTTTCAAATGAATGTATTGATAACGCCACTGTTTTATGAATACGGAGAGTATTGTATCACAAGGAAATACTATATAGGTTTCTTTAAAGGCCAGCTGATCCGACACAGCTGTATGTTTTTGAAGCAACATTAAAAAAATGGCTTTGGATGCTGTCTTTTTTTTCTGAATGGCATGCTAACCAACACTGTCCAATATATGTATGGTGGCTAGCTGGGCTATGCTGCATACATTCTCTAGGTTCTACCGCTTGAATGTGGTAGATCCTTCTTTGCCTTCAATAGGCACGAGGGTTCTTGAGGGTTAAGCGGTTCTTGATGCGTCCCTCGTAAGCTGCCATTCCTTCTACCTTGTGACGGCTCTGGTATACATTTCCCATACGTAATGTTTTGGTGGTCATCTTCAAATTGAAAGGGAATGTTAAGTTACTTACCATAACCCTGGTTCCCTGAAAGAGAAGACGACCACCAACCAGCAAGGTCGCATTGGTTGTCCTCACGGCTTCGATGCAAAAAGAGAACATGGCTTCCGTGGTTTGACTATTTAATCCCTCTGTAGGCAGGACAGAGGGCAGAACCCCAGGAAGTGGCCTATCAACAGCTCTGGTATAGAGAGTTCAGAAAATGCCTACCAATAGGCAGGCATATCTATGTAATGTTTTGGTAGTCATCTTCTCTTTCAGGGAACCCAGGTTAGGTAAAGTAACCTAACGTTCTCCCTGCTCCCTCAGAATCCATCTCTCATAGTCCCTAGAGGACATACTGGATGCTCTTGAAAGGACTTCAAAAGGGGTATTGTTCCAGAAATCTTGAATTTTATTTCTCCCCCCCACTCAGTTGCTCAAGTACAGTACTTGTCCTATCTTCAATGGGTCGTCTCTAGTACTCTTTTCATATTTTCGCACATCTTGGCACTCCTTTGAAGGTGCTACTCTGCTTTCTCCCAAGCATACCTTAGCTTTTTCTGATAGACAACAACCCAGTAATATGGTACCATTGCCCTCCGGGACTCTTCCTCATCTCCCAGGAGTGCATCTACAGGAAGCCTTGCACTCTGCAAAGAGAAGGAAATGAGGTGAAAAGCCAGTAGAAGCATGTTCAGTCACATTGTAAGCATATATTAACTTGGGTAGATGTTCATTCCACATACGCTTCTTATCACTACTAAGGGTATGCAGCAGGTCATGCATAGTCCTGTTAAAACACTCTCACTGCGCGTTTCTCTGAGGGGGGTTGAGGTAGTACAACCTTTACTTATCCCAAACAGCTGAAACGAATTTTAATCACTTGGTCGGAGTGGATTCGGTTCAGGACTTTGTAATGAGAAATCAACTCCCTCACAAGGACTCTTGCCACCGTACTTGCCTTCTAGTCCTTTGTAGGCACTGAACATGTGAATTTAGAAAAAACATCTGTCATAACTAACTAAGATGTTGTCTTGTACATTTTCTGCTGGCTCCAACATGGTGAAGTTCACTGCTAATACTTCAAGAGGTCTGGCTGCAAGTAGATGCCCCATATTGACCCTGCTCTTTGGTTGGACTGCCTTAACTATTATGCACTGCTCAAAGTTCTTGTACCATCCTTCAACATATCTTACCATCCTAAGCCTGTAACATCTACTCTGTACAAGACTCGTGATTCTCTCCACTCTATGATGTCCCATTGCACTGAAGGCAACACCAGTTGTTTTAGTGGCTCCCCAGATAACCCTTGAGTCATCGTGGAATGTCTGATTTTTATGTTGCTGCTTCAGCATCTGAATCCCTGGCTTGCTGTTTAGTCCATGTTGTCTAATGCAGCTCAGTACCAAGTCCAGGCACTTTAAATGGTCTTCCCAACAATATCATCAATATATATGAGGACACTTTGCAAGTTCTGGTCCCAAAAAATATGCTCCATTATCCGTTGGAAAGTGCCTGGGGTATTACAGGAGTATTATAAAGGGCATGCATTTAAACTGATAAAACCCAAACAGGGTATAGAATGCAGCCTTATGCCTATCCCATTCTTCAACAACAACTTGAAAACCACTGTGCTCCACTTAAAGGATCAAGCGATTCTTCAATCTTTGGAATAAGAAACACATCCTTCCGAGTTTTACTGATTAACTCTCTGTAATCGATGCACAGCCCAGTGGAATTTTCCTTTATGCAGACAAGCACAATTGGAGCAGCATAAGGACTAGAACTCTCTTCAATTACATCCTGATGGAGCAATTTCTGAATATGATCTCTCAATCAATCAATACAAGTAGATCTAGCCACTCACTCCCCCTATGCCTTGTAATTGTAACTATCCTTATAGTCCTGGCAGGGATCTTAACCGAAAGGGTCGCACTGACTTTCACGTAACCTAAGTGTCTGTGTTATTGCCAGCCCACACTCTGTTCACCAATCTATAATACTTTCACCCAAGCCCTATTGAGCTAGGACAACTGTCGAGCTAGAACCTCCTTACACTTGTCAATGACATTCATGCCAATTAAACCAGGAACGACAACTTTCTTTCTCCTTATAAGGAGATCTACAGAATCTTTAATGACCAAATATATTCCTCTGTTCCAACAACTCATCTAACACTAACAGGTCTATTTAAAAATAACCTATATAGGTCACTAGCCTGCTGCCTTTAAGACTAACCACCTTTTTGCAGATTGCAGTTCTTTACCAGTGTGTGCAATGTGCTCCTTAAAGGAGCTCTCGGTTATCGTAGATACCCTTGAACCTGTGTTTAGGAAGCATGGAACTATAACTCCCTCCATTACCACATCCACCACTGGTCATTCTCCCACTAGCCCTTCATACACTTTATGCTCCTCTGGATATATACAAGACAAACCCTGGTTGGTCTCACTTATTGCTTGGCTCAACACGACAGGTGTCGCCCATTTCCCTGGCCCCCTTCCTGATGTAATTTATTGGGCTGGTCTAATTCTGCCTCCACCTCTTGGGACTGGCCTACAGTCCTCTGGACCTTGTTTGGGCATTGCCTAGTGATATGTCCTGGCTCTCCACATACAAAACATACTGGTCCTTTATTATCAACTGTACCTGCTCTTTCTTCAACATCTGCAAAAGTTCAGTCATGAGCGACTCGCTGGCAACATTCTTCTGCTGGGATGCCACCAGAGTCTGTTGAAGCTCACACCTCTTACGTCATCTGGGAGTACTCCTCTCCTCTTCCTCAGACCAGACAATTGCCTCATCCCAGAGCGTAAAAAGAGATTGTCAATTCTCACCTCTCTAACTGCTTGAGTTCTTTGGAAGAATATTGTCTCTAACACCCTCCACAAACTGATCCCATAGGATATGGCTCCTATTCGAAACTCTGTGGACCACTTCTTGGTCTGTTCTAGAAGGGCCCTTAAAGCATGAGATAACTCCTTCACACTGCCTCCTATCAAAAAACGTTCTGTAGCTTCACTACAGATTGGCAACTTTCATAAACATTTTGCAATACCTCTTTAACCAGCTCAGAGTCCTGAACATTCTGTATTCTAGTATTTTATCTCCCTGCGGGCACTGCCTTCTAGATATTCAAAAATAAAGGACAGGTGGCACACTCATGCAATGCTGCACACCTCCTGTATCAACTCATCTACAGGTAAGTCACTCTGATTTAGAGCAGTTTGCACATTTTTGTAATTTCCAGTTGCTGGACAGATATACCACTCTCTCCTGAACATACCTGTTAGACGTATCCACCCTGGAACCATCTCTAGGTCTACACTCATTTTGTCTACCTGAACTCCGCCCATCGGTACTTCAAGTGCTTAAATGTCCCCTCCCCATGTTCTCGGTGCATGAGAGCCAATTCAGCACTTAAACATCCCCTTTCATCTGCCAATTTCTCTTTTTCTGCCTGCTTTTGCTGAAGGTTCTCTTTAGACATTTGTAACTTTTAAAATGACAAGAAGAGATGTGGAGAAAACAACAGACAAATTATATATATATATATATACACACACACACACACACACACACACACACACACACACACACAGACAGACAAACAAAAACCGCAAGACAAGTGAAGTAAACTTTTTTGATGTAATCGAATAATTAACACTATTTAAAATCCATCGTGTAGACCTGTGGTGGGGTACACCCCACCCTTGTGTGTATTTTGGTTTATTTTGAATTTCTGTTGTATTATTATGATTTTAATATATTGTTTAGTGTGTAAGAACACAATTATTGTTATTATTGTTTTACAGCATGGATGGGGTTAAAATGCCCCATCCCGCTAAAATCGTGAGAATGCGTGGTCAGCAGCGAGTTATTATTGACAAATTGGCTGCAATAATCATGATCATTTATTATTATTAGCATTATCATTAAATTACACCAAATGACTTTTTTATTTACAATGAAGGTAACTTATGCGGGATCGCCCGAATACTTATAAAGTCAGCAAAAACATGTTTTTT
Source organism: Polyodon spathula (assembly GCF_017654505.1). Lineage (NCBI taxonomy): Eukaryota > Metazoa > Chordata > Actinopteri > Acipenseriformes > Polyodontidae > Polyodon > Polyodon spathula. Next base: position 49,020,724 of record NC_054539.1, read on the forward strand.
CCGTTGTTGTAAATAAAAACATGATTTGGTATAGTTTACTTATGACACTATTGATAATAAAACAAATCATGCTGCATGGTCCTAATAGCAGTTGTGTTAAGTATTCTGTAAACATTTAGTCTACTAGTTAAAAAGTGCAATATGGGTCTTGTTTTCAAAAGATATCACCACGGACATGAATGGAATACCTAATGTGATCGAGATCATTGACATGGCTTTTGCCTAACATATTTGTAATGTTGTCATACTTCCCCCACACTGTATGTACAGTGTATACTCTCACCTTCACATGTTTGTATGCACATATTATAACATCATCTTAAAATACTGAAAGTGTTCAATGGCTATTTCTGCTCATGTTGAGTTTATTTATCTGAGAGGCAAGAAAACAGTACCAGAGAAAATACATGATTAGAGGAATTCACCAAACAATTAATTATAAACAAATTGTGTATTGCGTTGGGGAGTTCTATTGTAATTTTAAAAGCTTAATAAATATATAATGAAATATTATATACATGGTATTCATGTATAATAACTAGCAACTACAAACCCACATGACACTTCAAACATATTTATTTATAGCCTACAATAGTACATACTAAAATATATACAAAAGAAGATGTCAACATAAGAAAATAAATTCCAACCAGTGTAGATAGATTGCTTACCTACACGCCAAATAATCGTAAATCAGCTTTGTATATGTGAAGTTATTTAAATAAATGTATATTCTGCATGACAAAATACACAATTTTAAATTGAGTTTTTGAATTACATTTTTTAATTTAATTTCCATTTGGCTGCTGCTCACAGGTGAGAGAGCCATAACAGAGCATTATACTTCCATTAATTTGTCTTCATTTCGTTAACATGCATTTTGCTTAATGAGTTCCCCTTTATTTAGTCATTGAGACAGGAAGTAATGTATGTGACCTGTGACAATGAAGCTTTTTAACGAGAAAAACATTCATTAATGATCTCATTCACTCAATTTCAAAGCATTAACGAATTGATTTAAGTAACACATTTTGTTTGAAAATCACTTGCTGCTAAAGCTGTCGTTACTATACCACGTGTTCGATACAATAACACTTATTTTTGAAAATCCTGCCCACTGTCCTCTGGAGAGAAACCTGCTGAAATACAGTACTTGAGGCAAGATGTTAAGGATCATATCAGAAAGTTGGACAATGTTCTGGTTTTGTATACAGTAGAATATTAAAATATGAATTCCTATTAGAATCCGATCCAAATGGACATAAATAGAGTTCAGCTTTTAGAGATTTCAGAGTTTCAGTGTTTCAGCGACTTCTTTTCCAGGGGGAATCATAAAAAAGGCCTTGAAGTAATAGCAAAATAAGAAATGAGGAACCCTTTGCTATTTTTTTCTTTTCATTTAACAGTACAGCATTTATAGAGTTCTGGGTCTATAATATCTCAATGTTCAAACAGAAAATTTGATTAGATTCGGAATGATGTGAACTGGCAAAGTTCAGGCCTTTTTACTTTTTTAGACAGAATCCTTCCTCTAGATTTAAGCTAGTTTTGCAGATGCATCATCTAAAACATCCATTTTGCTCCAGGCCAGCAAATGATCAATTGACAAAACCTAATACATAAAAAGCTTACTCATAGAATACTGTACCATTTATCTGATTAACCCTTCATGATTTATGAGATGTGGAACATGTTAATATTTTTTGTAACCTCCAAATACTTCTACCCAGTGGTGTAACTTTGATTTCAAAAGTGTGTGTGTGTGTGTGTGTGTGTGTGTGTGTGTGTGTGTGTGTGTGTGTGTGTGTGGGGGGGGGGGGGGGGGGGGGGGGGGGCAGTTTCTGTAGCTGATGCATGCATAAAGATTATTCTATCTGAAATAATGAAAAAATGAGGAGGACATGCTGCCAGCGTTTCTTCAGCATAGATTACAAGTGCATTAAAACCCAAACTTTTAAGCAAACAATCACTGTTGCTTCTCTTGCATTATCAATTCTTTAGGAGCTCCACTACTTTGCCCCTGGTTAGTAGGCACTGTGTCAGTCTTGAAGGTATTTCAAGACAAGGTTAACTCACCTTTCAAGACAGTGCTGGTTAATCAGGGATTTATTGCAGTTTTATAAAAATTGGTTATTAGAATGCTGCATGCTGATTGGACAGAAATGAACAGAAACGCAACTAAGCAAGTACATTTTAAAAAGTTATTTAAAGTCAGAAAAAATGAACCGAAACACATTTAACCCTTTGCTATCCTATGTTGGACCAGGTCCGAGATTACAATTTTCCCTTTCCAGTCCGATGTCGGAACCTGTCCGACATCATCAAAAAGACGTAAAGCACAGGTCTCTAGTCATTTTTTCTCCGGAAAAAGCCTAGAAAACCTTTCAATGGCTGAAAAAGACCTATAGGAGATGAATCAAGCCGGGAAAAAAAAGGGGCGTCTCTGATAGTCCCAAGCACCACAGAGATAACACGGATATAAACAAAGGAGATAGCTGCTTCCGCATCCAGCACTCAAAGAATATCAGAGACATTTGCAGAGCTTTTTGAGATGTTATAGTAATAAAATAATGACTTGGATCGCATTATTGAGGAGTTTGGTGATAAAATGAATGATCAGGAAAGGATTTATCAGTATGCACTTCTATAATGAGGTATGTGAAAAATACAGCGGGTGGGGCTTGGCTGGAGATGCAGTACTGAGTGTCCTTTTGCGATTCAGTGCCTTTTAAACCTGTTTTACTATGAACAAAATATATATTTTAAGCAGCAGTGTGAAAATAAATTGGACCTGACGCCTGACAAGCGCTGAATAAATAGGCCGCAAAAGGTTAAGCAAGTTTTTTTTTTTTTTTTTTAGTTATTTAAAAGTCCTTATTTAAAAAGTTGAAACTCAAACAACAAAAGAGAAAATATTGTGAATATGAAAAAGCCATAGGAACTATTTTCTGTTGCGGAAGGTTATACTTTAAATTTGTTAATAAATATTCAGAAACTGTATCGATTTCTTTTTTTTGTGTTTATAAAAAGTTGGTAAAAAAAAAGCAATAAGGCACTTGAGAGCGTGAGTTATCGTGGATATTTTCACTGTGCCTCATACCTAACAACGCACCAAGCAGTAACAATATCCATTAATAAACCTTTAAAACCATTTTTGTTTTAAAATATTATGGGACAGCTTTAACAGCTAAAATAGCTGCACATACTCTATACTATCTGCAAGGACTATAGGCTGCATTTTCTCACACAACTCATGTGAACGTTCCCGTGATGAAGGCACTAGCTGAAATAAGTTCTACTTTATAATTTATGATACTCTCCTGCCACAGCTACTTCTTCCATCAAAGAAGTTGAGAATTGCCATCTTACAAGTTAATATGCTTAGTTTTTTTGATCCACTATTTCATGTATTCACATTATTGGTTAAAATGCCGGACATTGGTTAAGCTGTGACCAAAATATATAGTATATTTTTAAATGTATATTTATATTAGTCTACATTGGGCCAAAATGTCAGGCCAATATAAGCTTTGAAAATAATTGTATATATATATATATATATATATATATATATATATATATACATACACACACACACACACACACACACACACACACACACACACACACACATATATATATATATATATATATATATATATATATATATATATATATATATATATATATAATTTCTGTTCTTACCCCGTACGAAAACATATATGACTATGTACCATTAAATTCTGTCCATTGACTGGCTTCCTATGTGTAAATGCTGCATTTTAGTCCAACACTACAACCGGCATTTAATGTCATTGTTTGAAACCATTCTAATCATGAATGATATGACATCAGAACAAGCACAAGCTCATGTCAATAAATATATTTTTTATGTAATAATGTCTGAAACAGCAGACCATTTTAAATGTATTACTTAATATATTATATTGCAGCTTCTTACCCCTTTTCATAGAAACCAGCTCTAATTATCATTTAATCAGTTTGGCTGTTGCCCACAAAGCATTAAATTGTTAGTTAACATTCCTTATAAATTGCATTTATTAATTTCTGGGAAGACGCTTGTCCATTGCTAATTTATATTAGTACCATACTGCTGCAGACAGCTGCAGAATTACAATTACATCTTTGGGGCAATATTTTTTGTGTGTTTTGAATATGTAAATTTGGCTGGAAAACCATCAATAATGTTACTCAGAAGTGTTAAAGTGATTCAAAAGTAACTAACCATAACACATCCAAAATCACTTACTCTATGTGTGTGCATCGTGTGCGTATGTGTGGGGTTGTATCTAACAGGTCTTATCGTACAATTAAAACCTAAGATGGACAACCCCACAATCAACTAAAATAACATTTTATGAACAAAGAAAAAGGTTCCCAATATATATTTGTTTATATATAGTACCTTTCATAGTGGACCACAATCTCAAAGCGCTTTGCAAGATACAAGACTAAGGTGTGTGAACTATGCATCAGTTGTAGAGTTGCAACAATGTCTCACCCAAAGCACGGAGCACAAGGAGCTTAAGTGACTTGCTCAGGGTCACACAGAGTCAGTGGCTGAGCTGGGTTTTGAATTGAGGCCGTCCTGATTACAAGCCTGTTTCTTTATCTACTGGACCACACAGCCTTCTACAACAGCACAGTGGACAGTGCATTGCCTACCGCACTTTATATTTATCCTACATGTGTGCCTATTTTCCGTAAATCAATGACCAGCTTTTCAGTATACAATTCTGTCACAAACATCTATCCAGCTTGTGATAAAGAAAGAATCTATGCTGTAAATCTCCCTCCTGACCAGAAAGGGCGCTGTATAAGGCTGGTAGTACACGTCCCCATAGACGGGTAGATTAGACTGTGGACGGAAACAGGAAGTCAACCACCTACAGTATGTCAGTTCACATCTTTAGCATAATCACAGCAAATTAAACAGAAAATGATTTATATAGGGAAAGTTTTAAAAAATGGTCACAAGTTCATATGAATTAAAATAGAATTTTACAGGATTTCATGCGAGAAAGTTAATTTGTAATCGATTTTCTTGTTATGGAGATAACTTTAAACAACAAGCACAGATTCATAAAGCATGCAAGAAGAACAGCATTTAAAAAAAAAATGTAATCCATTGGAAGTTATATGAATTTGCAGCCATTGATTTAAAGTGTGTTTAGAATATCTATTGATGGTTTGAAAAAACAGAATCATGGAATTCATCTTTGTATCAAATTTGAAGTCACATGTCTTACTGGAGCCATTATTTGGTTCAAGGTGCACCCCAATTGATTTTGTTTGTTAAGGTCCCATTTTTATAACTGGGCTAAGAATAGCCTAGTTTTGTTTTACAAAATGCATTTAAAAAATAAACAGATAGGAATCGAGATTAACACTGTGTAATTTCCAAGTTATACAATAGCAATTATCCCCCACATGTCATAATATAGAAAATTAATTTCAATGGCCTTCCAGCCATTAAGTGTTTTGGTCGTTTAAACCATCACAATTTCTGATTGACGTTCAATAATTCATTAATACCCTGTCTTCAATATTATTGTTATACCTGAGATAGTAAAATTTATATATATATATATATGGTATTCAGACCTGTCAACTCAATATTTGGTGGAAGCACCTTTGGCAGCAATTACAGCCGCAAGTCTTGGGTAAGTCTCTACCAACTTTGCACACCAGCTTGATGCAATTTGTGCCTATTCTTCTTGGCAGATTTGCTCAAGATCTCTCAAGTTGCTTGGGGATCACTTATGGACAGCAGTTTTCAAGTCTTTCCACAGATTCTCAATAGGATTCAAGTCAGTACTTTGACTGGGCCACTCAAGGACATTCACTTTCTTATTCTTAAGCCAATCCAGTGTAGCTTTGGCCTTGTGCTTTGGATCATTGACCTGCTAAAACGTGAATTTTCGCCCCAGTTTTAAGTCTTTAGCAGACTAAAACAGGTTTTCCTCGGTATTTGCTTGTACTTTTCTCCATCCATTTTTCCTAACAAGCTTTCCAGTCCCTGCTGAAGAGAAGCATCTCCATAGCATGATGCTGCCACCACCATGCTTGCCTATAGGGATAGTGTTGACATGTGCTGTGTTGGGTTAGACCAAAAAGTTCCAATTTAGTCTCGTCTAACCACAACACCTTTGCCACATTTTTGCAGGATCACTCAGGTACTTTGTTGCAAACTCCATTCAGGCTTTGAGATGGCTTATTTTTAGTAATGGCTTCCTTCTTGCCACCCTGCCATACAGGCTACTTTTGTGAAGTGTTCTGGATATTGTTGGCTGATGCACATTTTCTCACATCTCAGCCACTGAACTCTGTAGCTCTTTCAAAGTTGTCGTTGGCCTCACAGTGGCATCCCTCACCAGTTTCCTCCTTGCCCGGCTGCTCAGTTTGGAGTGATGGCCTGATCTAGGCAGTGTCTGGGTGGTACAGTGCACCTTCCATTTCTTGATGATTGAGTAGACTGTGCTCACAGGGATATTCAGAGACTTTGATATTTTTTTGTACCCTTCTCCTGATCTGTGCTTTTCAAAGACTATCCCTGACTTGCTTTGAAAGTGCCTTGATCTTCATGGTTGAGTCTGCTTGAAATTCACTACCTGACCAAGGAACCTCACAGAGTCAGGTGTTTTTATTCTGAAAACATGATAACAACTAATATTGCAAACAGACAGAGGCAATTCAACTAATTGTGTGGCTTCTTAAGGTCATTTTGTGCACCTGAATTAATTTAGGTTTGCCACAGCAAAGGGTTTGAATTCTTATGCGCGGGGGCTCAGTTAAAACTGCATGTCCAGCGTGGTAGCTTCAGACTGGGTGCTTTACCTTGGGTGATTGTTGATTGGTATATTTGTTTAACTATTTTGTTTAATTGTAAAGAATAGAAAAGAGTTCAAGCCACAGCCTGTCTCCTGGCTATGCTATTCTTGGCCTTGTCTGTCCTGATACCCTATCACACTGTCCTACAAACAAACAAAAAATAAAAAACAAAAACAGCTGTAATTTCTGAAGATCAAAACAGTTTACATCTGCTTGGTGAGGACAAAGGAACCCCTCTTCTGAACTATGTAAAGGTTACAGTCAGGTTGCCTCACTCTGTGTGGCTACATAGCAGTAAGGATTAAGCTGCCCATGTGCCAATGGCCCATTGATGGAATCCCACAGCTGCAGGCTTTCAGATACAAGCTAACTAATGACCTGCAGTGCTCATCACACAGAAAAGCCCTGTTGAACTGCATTGTGAGATAACAAATGTGATGTTTCTGATTCACAGGGACTTTTTAATCCTTTTTTGATAATAACACGTCTTGGTTCCTAAATAAACAGGAGCTTTTATTATAACAAGACACTATCTCCCATGTATTTTAATGCGACTTAAACGCATCCTAGAAGCTGGCAATGCTTTTAATAGTTATTCACTTACAAATGATTGTGGGTCATTACACAGTCATTTAAAGGGCATTAATGAGAGTTGTTTAATGGCTTTTGTAGAACATTATTGTAAACGATAGGGAAGAGTTCCTGGCTGTTATTATTTCGTATGAATGGTATGCATTTTAAAATGCATACAGGTAACACGCACTGATACATCATAATAACAAGTGTATTGGATAAAGGAAACAGATCAAACGTAGCTCAATTACATGTAATAGCAGCACATGCACACACTCTTGTAAGGTCATTTGTCTATCATTGAAAGAACACACATTTTTTACCTGTAAACTTGTAATGTATTTTTTTTGACACAAGTTGATATTTTGTTTGAAATGATTAAAATAAAGAAGACTTAAACTGAGACTATCTAATTGTCATATAGAAATTAGAAAATAATGTTTACTAAACGTTTATTTTTATATTACAGTATTCTATTAAATAATACAGAGTTCTCAAATTCCCTATCCAGCATAAAAAATGGTTATATTAATCTTGTAATAGAGCTATAAACTATGTGTAGGACAGGATTTTAACCCAAGGATCAGCATAACAACAGGTGGATGTATTATGTGCTGGTCTCTGGTTCTTATGGAGTAGATCAGGCTAAATTAATTCCTTAAAAATGCATAGTATACCACAGATGTTAACAGGTCATCCTATCTGCTTTGTGCGCACATATAATGTGCAGTGACTATTTCTGTTCCATACAGTATAAAGCTTATTCTTCTGTTTTAATAGGTATGGGTATGTCTTCTCCAATTATTTTCCCAGGGAGTCCAATATTATCTTTAGTTTAAACCAGCTGTTTACCATAGAAATGAACAGTGAAACTTTTCTGACAATAGACCCATTAAACCCCATCGTTATGCCTCTACCGCGCTACTGAACTGTATTACTCTGCACAGGGTTTCCAACAAATGAAAATACTTCCTATGTAGCCCATATTTTTGAGAGACTATGCTCTCCCTCTCATGACTGATACATGTACAATACAATGACATTCTGTGATCTAAAAATGTGGCATCATCCCATGGGCAGAGAGAGGGCTGATAGAAAGTGCATGCTTGCTTTGCTGTCTAATTCCCTATTTACATTAGCTACCGACTGAGGCAGCTTCAGTCTTTTTTCTTTTGTAGTATAAACACATAAAATTGGGATTGTTACTTGGACAACAGAACCAATAAAATATCTTTGACAGAATGCTGAGAGACAGAGGCAGATGATTTCAAAATACAACCAGACTTTTGCATTTGTGTTGTAATATGAAACTGTATTTAAACTAGGGGTGGGCACAAATATTGATATGTTGGTATCATATCCTTTCAATATCAATAATAATTTATATAGCGCTATATAGTGGGATTAAAAAATAATAATTTGTGTACATACTTTAAATTGCTAATACTGATATTAACCTTTTAAGTGTAGTTCAGGGGTGGAGCTAGGCAGCCCATATCTTATCATCTCCTTTCATCAATTAAATCAACCTTATTTAACCTTTAGTCACCCCTAGCTAGGTGTCTTGTGTTTTTTAATTTTTGCCGTAAACCTAAGTGGATTTCAAGACTCATTGACTTGTAATCAATCAAGCACAATGGAGTACTCAAAACATCTGTCTTCAGATTCAGAGGATTCTCAGGATTTCTTGTTTATACCAGATCATTCTCCTCCAGCTTCAATCCAGGGTCCCTCCAGCCCCCAATTTTTCTATCCCTCCGGCATCTCAGTTAGATCCGATCAGGTTTCCATTCAAGTGTCTCCTCGTCTACCTGCCACCCAAGGTCTAATCTTTGCCGATTCAAGCAACTCTGGCCTCAGGATGCTGCTCCGGAACAACTGTTTTGGAAGGACTGCTTTGGAAGTGACCGAGAATCTCTCTTCCTTCTCTATTCAATTCCATTTCAGCAGAACCAATTTTTCCACCTAAAAATCTCCTCAGCAGCGTCCAGCAGTTCAGGGTCTTCAAACAGACAACAGTCAGTCTGTCTCAGAGCAAGTCATCCCCACAGTCAGCACTTCTAACCAGCAGCCAGCCGTGCCAGCCAGTGAAATTCAGCAACAGCCTCCCTGATATTTAACAAAATAAAATCATTCATGCAGCCTTTTGCTGACACACTATCTTTGGTCAGTACCAAACTGTTAGATTTTGATAATAGGCTGTCTAATATGGAACAGGAGAAACAAAGTTCAGCTCTCTCACTAGGACATGTTTATCATCCACAGTCAGATGGTTTGGTGGGGTGTTTTAATCAGACCTTAAAGCAGATGATAAGACTATTTGTTAACCAAAAGCAAAAACATTGGGCATCACTTCTCCCCTACCTCTTTTTTGCAGCGAGAGAGGTGCCGCAGAGTTTGACAGGGTTCTCCCCCTTCAAGGTTTTGTATTGCCGAAAACTTCGCAGCATCCTCGATCTGTTGAGAGAGTGATGGGAAAAGCAAAAAAGCTAATCTAAAAATGTAGTGCAGCATGTGCTCTTACTTAAAGATCATCTGGATTTGGATGGTCACTTGGCCCAGGACAATCTCAAATTGGCTCAGCACCGGCAACAGCAGCATTACAATTAAAATGCAAGAACTCGAATCTTTCGACCAGGAGACAAAGGAATCGAAACTATGTGCTAAATGGCATTATCTCTCCCCCAGGTGTCACAGACCTTATCGGCTCCTAGAAAGTTGACGAAGCGGCATTTGCAAAGAGGTATGAGCAATGCTCAAACTTGTGGTAATTGAACCTTCCAAGAGCGAGTAGTGCAGTCCAGTTGTGATAGTGGCCACTTGGCAAGAGCATTTGACTAGGGTTACAGCCGCCCTTCAGTCTCTAAAGGTAGCCCGATTGACAGCCTTGATAAAATGGCATTTGCCAAAACAGAGACTCAATATTTGGGATTTATAATGGGGGAATGGAAGGGTGAAACCCATTGTCACCAAAGTCCAGTCTTTGGTAGGCACAGAAATCCCCAAAACCAAGGCTCAGGTGAGGTCTCCACTGGGGTTAGCCAGTTATTACCAAAGATTTATCCCTGAGTATGCCACAGTGGTCATTCCCTTGGTTGACTTCATCAAAAAGAGTGCACCAAATTTGATTAAGTAGTCAGTAGAATGTCAGAGGACATTTGATACAATAAAGCAGAAACTCTGCCAGGCCCCGACTCTCATCACAGCAGATTTCACCAAGAAATTCATCCTCCACACCGATGTGTCAGATCTTGGTTTGGGTGCAGTTTTGTCCCAAAAGGTAGAAGGAGTGCTATACTGTACCTCAGCAAAAAGATGCTCCCCCGGGAGCGCAAAGCTCCCTGGTCGAAAAAGAGTGTTTGGCCATTAAATGGGCTACTCACTCTTTACTGCTGGGATTTTCATTCGATCTTGTCACAGACCACGGCCCACTCAAGTGGTTAAGCACAATGAAGGCAGCAATGCCCGGATAACTCGGTGGTATCATATGAATCACCGTGCAGGTAAAGAACACCAAAATGCAGATTATTTTTCTCGGGGGGGGGGGGGGGGGGGGGGGTAATGGGAAAGGTAGATTCAGCCAAGTGTTCCTTTGGTTATACTCTGAGCGGTGGGATATGTGACAGAGACAGAATGATTCTTGGTGATAAATCTCTGTGGGCACTTGTCACAAAGACGGCTGTAGTGGGGACGTCAGACCAGAAGAAACACACAGTACAGAGAGAGGAAATGATAAATGGATGTGCTGCTGCATAGTTTATTATTACAAAATAAAACAGGACAAAAACAGGACATGGCACTGGCAGTCAAAACAAAGAGACAAACAAAACGGACTAATACTAAACCAAACACGGTGAGCAGATATTGTACTTCTATTATTATGATCACAATTATTACCTCCGTCTCCTATCCCGTTCTCCACTCACCGAACACCCAACCCCGAGTGAGTGAAAACATGTTGCTTTTATGCAGCTGTATCGAGACTCGACTGCTAATCAATCATTCAGTTGGAGTCGCGGTACAACTGCATGTGAATTAATAAAGTGCAATTCCCAGTGCTCACATATTACATTTTACTTGCACGTGAAGTGCTGTGCAATCCTCATGCCTAAATACAAATATACATTTTAAACACTCGTGTTACACAGACCCGTTTATATCCCATGTATCAATGACTATACACCAACATTTAACACACCACACGCAACATATAACAAAAAATACACACAGGGATGGGCACTTCATCACAGCACTGTGTAAAGGGAACAGTGCCCTGGACTTGATAGCTGGTCATTCCCAGGGTTAGACTGAAGTCAGTCAGCTAGAAAGGGGGTGGAGCTACGGTACACTAAATCGTCAACCCAGAAGGGAAACGATGTGGCAGCCATGGATTGGAGGAGCAGTTGCAATCGTTAACTAAGGGGTCATGATTGATGGTATTAATGGGGACGTAGCAAAGTGATCTGTTCCTATGTTATGATTAATACTAATCGGAAGGACTACCGTATTGTGAAATCGTGAGTGTTTTTTTTTTTTTTTTTTTTGTCGCGTCTAATTGTATTTGTTTGTTATTTAGATAGCTAACATGATCCGGAGCTGTCACTACAGGCCAGCACAAAACCCAGACAACACTGCACTTTGTTTCATGATAAATTGTATTTGCACCACGAGCACTACAGCACTACAGAAGTACAGAAATATTGGTAACACTTTAGTTTAAGTATCCGTTATACATGGCTATATACAAACTATAACCCAGTTATTAGCTAAGTTATTAACCAGTATAATAAGACTGTTATAATATACATTTGCCATTTTTTTTTTTTTTTGTTATAATATAGAGTATAACAGTATTTATAATGTAATATATAACATGTCATTTGCCCACTAATTATGATACATGGCAAAACAATATTTTCTTAAGTTTAACATGTTTTACAATTAAGTGTTTGCTTTTGGTGTTTTCCGCAAAGATGCACCCAAAGTGCTCATGGAATTAAATATTTAAACTATTGTCTATGCAAACTTTTTTTTTTTTTTTTTTTTTTTTTTTTTACCACATGTAACTGTGTAGATCTTCCATTGCCCATTGTTTTCTTCTTTAGCTTGATTGTCAAAATGTATTCATTTTTAAATAAGACAACCTGAATGTTTTTTTTTTCTCTTTTATTCAACATTATTAGGCTTCCAAGCCAAAAGCTGGGAAGCCTATTGTTATTGTTAAGATTTTTTTTTTTTTCTTCCCAAAATTTTAAACTGCTGCTGCTTTGAAGCTGTGTGACTGATCAGGTTCTGACTTGGCAGGTAACAAGCTGGATGCATTGGCTGTTAGAATTAAATTAAAATTAAAATTTTATGCTGCTGCGTCCTTGCAATTGGCGGCGTGACGTATTTTTCGATAAAACCTTTCAAAATCTTCTTCTTAGGAAGCGGTGAAGCTATTGATCTGAAACTTGGCATATATCATTACCATTCAAACTCGCATCAAGTTTGCAAAGCAGAAGTTACTGTGATGAATTTTAATGTCAAAATGGCTGCCACAAATCTTATTGAAACGCACCCCTAATAACAAACTGCTGCTGTTTGAAAACCGTTTGTCCAACAAACTCCAAACTTGGTAGTTATCGTCCCAGTAACAATGGGATACAAATATGTAAAAATGGTGATGTTTTATAAAACAAGACTGCCGCCACTTATACGTTTACATTTGAAATTTAAACCTTAGTCAGTTGACAAACGATTTACTTGACTAACTTCAAACTTCACAAGCATCTTCCCTGATACTGTACCAGTACAACTGACTTTTAAAAAATTGTGATCACCGGAAATCGAAAATGGCCGTTTGAAGCAATTTTTTTGAGACCTTTTGAAATCTTCTTCTTGGGAACCAGTGAAGCGATTGATCTGACACTTGGCAAATATCGACAGCATCCAAGCCTGCATCAAGTTTGTGAAGCAGAAGTTTCTATGATAAATTTTAATGTCAAAATGGCTGCCACAAATCTTATTGAAACGTGTCCTTAACAGAAAATTGCTACTAGTTGAACACCGTTTGACCAACAAACTTCAAAAATTGTAGTTTTACCCCAGTAACAGTGGAATACAAATATGTCAAAATGGTTATGTTTTATAAAACAAAATGGCCGCCAGGTGTATGTTTACATCTGAAATTTAAAACTGCCTCAGTTGACAAACGGTTTACTTGACTAACTAGAAACTTCACAAACATCATCCTTGACACTGTAGCAATACAACTTTTAAAAAACTCGCTTTAAACAAGATGGCTGCCTGACGCATTTTTTAAAAAAATAAAACTTTCAAAATCTTCTTCTGTGGAACAGTTGAAGTAGCTGATTTTAAACTTGGCACATTGAGAACTAAACACGCTGAGACGGGTACTGATACTGGGGCTTGGGAGCCGTAAAACTGCCTGGCAGTTCTAGTTATTATTATTATTATTATTATTATTATTATTATTATTATTATTTAAAACTGTAATACAAACATCAGCTAATAGTAATAATAAAGTAAAATGAATGAATGTTATATATAACGAGCCAGCAATACTTAACAAATATAACTTTGTGTGAGAAATCATTTAAAAATATGAACACATACAATACTTACTGATATTGCACACCACCTATAGCTTAAAAACAACAGCCTGAATCTCCAAATCCCTAAATGCCTCCACTAATGTAAGCATTAAGTAAAGATCAATTCACCTTCCCTCTCATCTCCATGATGCTGAGCTCACACAGCGGTTCAAAATTAGGCTTACACATATGGCTAATGTTGTGATGCAATAGTCAAGGAGGCAGACATCATTACATCATGCTACAAACACATTTTTTGAGTTTTATCTGAATCTGATAAATCTTATTACTTACACTGCTGTTTTACAATGTGAACAAGTTTCTTTGCATAACAAAACAACAACTTAGTACTACTATTGTTATACTATTACAATGACAGTAAAAAAATTGAAACTTCTTCTTTTGTAGCCAACATAATGTAAGCGTTTTCTTGGTGGTTGGTTTGCCTTCAATCTTACTTAGGAGCATTGTTGTAGTGTCATATTGTAATATAATAGTAGTACTAAGTTCGTCACTATTGAACATCTTATTATAAAAAAAAATGTAACAATAACTAAAACTTTGTTAATAATTCAGGGTCTATGTCTTGGTTTTTATTTGTTTTAATTAGAGGTCCCTCACCTTTATTGAGTATGGTGTAGTCGAAACATACAATTGATAATTTAACCTATTGTTTGATTAATAACTAAATTCCAGTAACACGCTACAGCAGAGATGCATAGATACAACAATCAAGCAATATTCTTCAAAATAAATAAATTCTGAATAAGGATGCTTGGAACAAGCTTTTCACTAAAAGCAGGCGTGAAAAGACTGCCAAGAATCAAATTCAAATTAAAAAAAAACTTAAACTCTGTCATGTGCTACTCTACCATCAACAGATTCCAACAAACCACAGAAGAGAGATCTATGATTTCTGATCTGTGTGATTTAAGATGCTAAACTATCAGGAAATGATCATCCCTAAAGAAGAGCCTGATATGGAGACTGATTTGTCCTTGGCTCTTGATCTGGAGCCAAGGACAGAAAATGCAAGCACTCAATGGCAGCACCCTTCTGAAGATACCCCCCAGATAAGAAATATCGCCATGCAAGCATTTCTTCTGATGCCCAAGGTCATGAAAAGAACAAAAGGTAAAGACAAAATTAAATTTAAATGAAGTAAAGTATTTGCTAAATTATTGTGTATGAATAGTAATAATATATACATTAAATAGTAATAAAATAAAACTTTTAGCATGATCAGATTTGCCAAAAGAGCAAATATATGCAATGGTAATGACTGAGAAACTGACTAAAACTAAACTATATATATATATATATATATATATATATATATATATATATATATATATATATAAATTGACTACTTTGACTAAATGTTATGGTGCAACAACGATCTTAATATTTGCATTGCCTTTTCTGTTTTGGAGCGTTCACATATGAGAAAAGACGGCCCTTAAATCACAAGTGTGAATGGGGTCTAAGTTGCATATGCGCTATATATTAACAAGCTTAAGTTGCATACATGTTATAAAACAACCACTTGCTCAAATAACTATTAAATCACACATAGCTAACTGCTGTTACCAACGTGAGCTGTCTCTGCAGGGATGCAATTGTGACATCCCTGTTTTATGGGAGTGCTTCTTTTAGTACTAAAGATAGAAGCTCTCACTCAGACATAACAAAAGGACAAACTGAAATCTACAGTTTATATAAAACAACATAAAGTCATTAGGTGGGGAGAGGACACAAGCAGAGAGATAGTTTAAATATCAAACCAAGATCATATATATATACACAGGTGTAAAAGTGCAGTCGAAAATGAAAGACGCCGCAGTCAGTTGTCGCCGATGACAACTGACCACAGCACCAACAGCGACATCTACAACATTAAAGAAGGCATGGGTGGATGTGTCCATCTCATATGATGATTCTGATGACGCCAGCCCCAACCCAAACGGTCCAGCATACAGGACCTGGAGTGTGAACAGTAAGTGGGCTTCAAATAACAGCCACAGGCATATCCTTATTTCACTCTGTTTACATACACCTCAGGAATATCAGCTGTGATATTTGCATAAATCATATGCAATTAAACATGGGATAAGTGTTGAATATGTTTTTTTTTGTTTTTTTTTTAAGAATGCCAGTGACGCCAGTTCATGAATCACTGAAGTACATTATTGACATAGCATGTGTGTGGGAACTATTTAAAGATTGTCCTGTCTGCAGCCGCCCATGCATTATAGACAGCTACTGCCAGGGAACCTTCCTGTCTGTCCCCAGGTGCGTCGGTGTTGCCAGTATAACAAGAAGTGGCAGAGCCAGCATTTGATGGGCAACATGCCTGCAGGGAAACTTCACCTCTCAGCAGCAGCAATAAACAAGGTACATGTATAATAAACTACAAGTAAGCTTCACTTTGCAGTACATCCTATGTTTAACAAATGTCACTTGTTAACATGAAATTAAAATCTAATTTAAATGCTATTAAACAAGGTTCTTACTGCACTGAAGATGAAGATAATCAGCTCTTCCTCACAATACGGGCACTTGCACAACCTGCTCCAGCCTACTATATACTGGTAGTGGAAGAGTCACCAGACTGAGGCCCTTCAACACCTGAGTCAGAAGGAAGGAGTTTTACTAGGAGGCAACATGAGAGCAGACAGCCCTGGTCACTGTGGCAAGTATGACTCCTACAACATCATGGAGCTTCAGACCAATCAAGTAATAGATAGACAACTTGTCAGTACAGAAAATATGACATTTCATTATTAAATCAACACCTCCCCTTGTTTGCATCACTTAAAGATACACTTTTTATTAAAGTCATGTGCAATGTTTTGTTTTTTCTTAGAGCAGCGAAGTAGGCAGCAGCACTGGAATGGAGAAAGAGGGCCTGATTAGAAGCATTTCTGAAGGAGTCGGGTCTAAAAATGTATGGCATCGTAACAGACTGCCACCCCCAGATACAGGGATACTTTAGACAAGAGAAACCAGTAGTATTATACAGTAATGTTTGGCATTGTGCTAAAGGTACACCCACAGAATGAAATATGAAGTAAAGTACTACATGTATATGTTTATCGTATGTTTGTTTTTTTTTTTTTATTTATTTAATTGAAAAAATAAATAACAGCTCTAGCCCAAGAGAAGGACTGTGGAGAGAGTAAAGGACTGGTTAGAGTGTGGTTAACCATCTTTATAGGTCTGCAGCAACATCGAAGAGTGGTGAGGAGGCTGTGGCCAAGTGGAAATCAGTTGCCAACCACGTTCAAAACGACCATGACCATGAGGTAATCATGGGTAGCTGATTTTTTAAAGGTTAAACTGCTAAACAAAAAAAAAAAAACCTGTCTTAATTCACCTTTGCACTTACATTTTATTTTCACTTTTATAATATAACGGGGTGGCTATGGTAATATGTTTTTACAATCATTACACCGCTAAGTTGTGCCTTTGTTTTTCATAGGCACTAAAGCATGTGAAAAGCTCTGCGACACCATTCAAAAGCATCTCCTCAATGATGTAAAGAAACTGAGTCTTCTGCACCAGACATCCTCAATTCAATCTTTCCACAGCCTCATTTTCAAATTCGCCCCTTAGAATCTTGCATTCTCCTGCAGGTAAACCTTTTTTTGTTAGGTACAATTATCGTATTTTAAGAATCTAAACTGTACATTTATTTTGTTGAATTTAACTAAATGAAAACTGTATTTAAGTACCTACACATAAATTATGTCAGTAAACAAAATGCTTAAATACTTTTATATTTCAAACTTTATTGGTGTCACATAATGTTGCTAATTGCTATTGATTTTGTGCTGCAGGTAACTGTAATTGCTGCAAGCAGTTACAGATCTGTTTATTGACAGATACTACACAGACTCAATAGTGAGCTATTCTTTTATGAGCCAAAAAAAACCGATATGGTGCTGCAGACCTACAGTGGTTTATGAATAGTTAAAAATCAATATATTAACTGATAGTTGAAATATTTCCAGATCTGTCACTCTACAGTGAACATTCAACATTCCTGACAATATATTTTAAACAGTTTTAGCAGGAGTTATCCTTGGCTCACTCTGATAAAGCAAGGTCTCAGGCAGTAATTGTGCATGCTGCGCTTATTCGTTAAATCATTTACATAAAATATGCAATGCAAATATTTTTTAAATAGCATGTTTACACAGATAACAATGAATAAGAGGATAGATAGCGTCTCTCTTTGTTTCAATTTGGCAAATTTGTCAACATTACTGTTTTAAAGATGGTCATCTTCAGTATAATTATTTAAAGAAAATGGATTCATAACTAACTATATTACGGTCTTTCCCTTGTCTGGTGAAATAAAAAAAAAAATAAAGAGATAGAAAATTAAATTCCACATACTGAAATGTATTCATTTTTTTCAGTAACAGTTGGCGAAATTCAGTGCTTACCCGGCATTTTAACATCCGCCTCTGCTCACGAATGATTGGATAGCTGTCAGATCTTTCACTTTCCCATTGGCTACTCACTTACCTTCAATTTTCATGCAGAATACCGTGAATGGCCTCTGCTTGCTTATGATTGGACAGCTGCGTAAAACTTTGCAGATATGACTCTCCTATTGGTTAAACTTACTGTCAGTACCTCTAACTGAAACAGACACAGTTTATGTCCCACCCAGCTAACTTATGATTGGGCTACCGCACAGACAATGTTGATATTCAATTGGTTGATTGGTACACAGTCGCCCTTCAGGAAAAAAAAAAAAAAAATGTCGAGTACGTACAAGCACAGCACAAGCGAGCAACACTGTCAACAGACTGCTGTGACGCTTTTGTTGGAAAATGTGTTTAAAGCTTTCGCACACTACGACCCACCAGAAATATGTTCATGACCCATAATTTTAGAACAGCTGCCACAGGCACGAAGGCCTTTGCCCACGGGCACCACTTTGAGGACCACTAATGTAGGAGATGCTTTCAGTAAATTCAGGTCAAATTTAGGAGAACACTGTAAACAAGTTTTGCAATAGTTCACATTGCAATTTATATGAAAACTTTAGGGCAATGTTGTTACTAAAGCCAGAAAAACTAAAACGAAAGTTAAAATAGTATCTTTAATTGTTTCTTTGTTTTTCTGTGGAAATATCATGCATATAATTTAAAAGACACACAAAGGTATAAGGCACCAAAGTACACCGTTAACTTTATTTCTAAGCATTTTTGTGTATAAACAACTAAAATAAGAACATGTTTCCCATACTAAAAACATGCAGGCTACATTGAGAATCTACTGCGTTTGGTTTTCAAAGATGTAGTGAAGGATCCGGGGCAATATCAAGAGCTGATCCAAGAAGTGACCGTACCTGAAAACCTATCCTCACAATACCAACACCCAGACAAGAGTGGCGCAGTGTCCAGCTTCCTTCAATCGGAACTGTCAAAAGGAGGATGTCTGAAGCCTGTGTCCATCTCCTCTGCATCAGGAAACTTCTCATGGATCTTGAGGACCATGCAGGAGTGTGGAATGACCCAGTAATCTCTCCCGATGTAACCCCAGCACCACGTCACAAAGTGATGATAAGCTGTGTATTCTGCTCTTTACCTATAAGGCCTGAAATGGTGCTGTCCCCATTTATTTGCGAGATCTATTGCAAGAGTGCATTCCAGCGCGCAATTTAAGATCCATGGATGCCAGGTGTCTTATTCAACCTAGGACTAGGCTCTATACAATGGGAGACCAAGATTTTTGTAGTGCTGCCCCACGACTATGGAACATGCTGCCCAGATGGTAAACTGTACTCACTGATTTCTGTTAGATACGTGCATACATCCATATTGCTGTCTATAGGCATAATAGACAGCCTGCAGGTTCCAGGCAGATAATGCGACTGCACTAAATTCAGGATGTAATGTCATGCAGCTTGGCATCTCACTTGCCTCACTGCACTTTCTTATCACCTGTCAGTTGATAAAATAACTTAATCTACTTACAATGTTAAATGATACTGTAATTTAATTTAAGTCAACATAATGATAAGTACCTACCTCTGTAATTTCTCTGCAGCAAGCAAACTCCTCCTCTGTTGGCATCCTCACACAGTGAGCACAAGAACACCTGTTTTTAATTAGAAATTAATAACTTGGTAGGTTCGATAATGTAATAACTATATATAAAAATATATTCTACCTTTATATTTTCGCTGTGCACAAAGTACCATAATAAAACACTGGGATGTGTTCATTTGCTTATTTTGTACATGTTTAATTATCCAGAACATGTGAGCGCTTAGTAATTTAAAATACAGTATGTTCATGAACTTTTAAAACTGGTAACAGCCGTGATTCATTAAATTTGCAAATTAAAGAAATTCACTAGTCGCTTACAAGGGCTTGAGTAGAGTAGTATAAAAGGGGTTTGATTTGAGAAACGGGGGTGCTTGTGTAACAAGGAATTAGAGACATAAAACTGGACAGCTTGAGAAGAAAATAGCTGGACAAGACATATGATGTAAAACATTCTGAACTCTCACGTCTCACCAGGTCAGGCAGCATATGCAGCGCTGAGCGGCTATTGAGAATGAGAGACGGAACAAATAAAGACAAAGCTCTCAGTCCAGGTCATTAGACAGGCGGCATCTCTTAGCTGCTGGTCGAACAAGAAGAATGAGAAGACAAACATAAAAGACACTCTCGATGAGAGACATAAAAGACAAAGGGATAGATCAGTCATTACTCAGTGCAGCATCTTCAGGCAGCGTGGCTGGCAACTGGGCGGCATGGAGAGTTAGGATGAAGTGTCTCGGGTCCGTGTTGGAGAGACGAAAATAGAGAACCCCCCCCCCCCTCCCCCTCCCTTTGCGGGGCCCGGCTCAGCAGGTGGGAACTCGGACAGCCAAAAGGGTCAGAAAGGTGCTCGGACCTGAAAAGAAACTAGAGAGATGGGATAGCAAGGTTGTGGCCTTGGTGAGGCTAGCACATAAGCTGCGACAGGATAGTTGTGGCCGGAGGTCCCCTCTAGCCGGCGAGGAACCGCCGGGGATGGCAGTGACTTGGGTAGGAGGCCGACCCGGTCGGTCAGAGGAATGAAACTCACTCCCCCCCCAAAAGAATAACCCCTGCTCCCTGCAGCACCGCACCATGAAGATAGGAAAGAGACTGCTGAGCTGCACTCATTGATAAGAGAAAGCTGTAAAGAACAGAAAATACAGGGAGAGGATGGTATGACAGGCTATGGATTGGAGGCCATCCGCACTGTGGAGAGGAAAAATCCCTCTATTGGGAGGAAACCTCTAGTGAACCTGGCGGAGAGGGCGCCCCCACTTCAGGCATACTAACAAAGGACTTTTGAGCTGTAATGTCTGAAGGGGAGGATCTGATGTACAACTTGACTGCTGAAGAGGACTAGCGCCCCATGTTTTTCATCAGGTGCTGATTGACTCGTGCTGCTCGTGCTGCAGATGTGGCTGCTCCGATCTGGAAAAAATGAGAGGAGTAGAGACTTGAGGATAGCCCAGTCCGAGTCAGGAGGGAGTTGAGATGAAAGCAAAACCAATGTCTCGTAATGACTGTTCTTGACTGAAAGCAAGGTATTTGATTAGCACAGAACTAGGTCAGAGAGAAGAGTCATTTTTTGACAATTGAACATACTGACCCTTACGAAGCTGATCTGTTTTGGAAGATCTGATAAAGAGAATGTAATGTCCCCCAGGAATTTGGGTGAGGTCAGAGCACTGCAATTCTAAGGCTGAGAAACTTGCTGATGTTGGCACAGAGAACTCTGAGCAGCAAAAGAATAATAAAAAAAAAAAATCTAAGCATAGTGCTTCCATAAGGATGTCATCGAAAGGAGTGAAGCAACCGCGGCAAAGACTGGGGATGAGGAGAAGAAGAATGTCCAGAGAAATGGGCTGTCTTCAAATGGAGGAAGGAGAGAGGCTGTTCTCCATGCCTTGAATCAACAGGAGAACCTCAGGTACGGAAAGGAGTGGGGGATGAAGGACTGGACTGAAGGTGTAACTGATACTGAATGCCCGATAGGTAGTTTCTGATAGAGGAAGGAGCAAGATTGCGAGACAGCCTGAAATATGATTAAAGGCTAGCGGGTATTGAAGATTAAAGGAGGTGGGAGAGATCTCTGAGCGCAGAATGTGGTGAAGGAAGACCAGGAGATAGAATAAGAAGAGCAAGTGAAAGGGGCTAAGGCTTTTTTTTTTTTTTATTAATAAAGTTGCGGGCTGACTGAAGGAGGCTGGTGAGTGAGGACTTTAGTGGAACCCAAGTTGATTGAAAGGGGGAAACTTGCCACAGATTGGGGTCTGCTTCTGGGACCAGGCTGAAACTTTTGGACCATCACACAACCTCCACCATGTTTAACACTGGGCATGGTTAATTTTTTTTTTTTTTTTACTGCAAGATGTAGTATTCTTTAGCAAAATTACTACAGCTGGCCAAAGTCCAGTATCTGGGTGCACGGAAAGGTTCAGAAGACTTCATGGTTGATAAGGTTTTACACTCCAAGACTATCAGTTGTATTCCCCTTGATGTCCTGATTCCCCCCCCCCCCCCCCCCCAGTAAATCATCTGGTGCTGTCACGGTAAGTTAACAGGGGGGACTTTGTTCCTTCATGAGTCCTGCAGAGGAAGGTGTCAAAAGAGTAGTTAGACATGTAACTTCCAAGGTCAGCTCATTGAATGGACAGGAGTAGCCTTTTCTGAGGGTAAAGATTAAAGAGTGAAGGATATCAATGGATATAGGGAGCTGGGAAGAAGAAGCAGGGGGGCTTTTGAGGATCTCTTAGAGTGTCACGCAAACTGATGGGATAGTAAGAACTGTTGGGGAAGGGATGGAATTGAGGTGGTACGGAAATACTGAATTCTGAAGATGTAGGCTTTAATGGTAGGGGGGACAAGAGAAGAGAATCCCTTGCATGGGCGATGGAGGCTAGAATCCGCTCATTAAATCGGAATGGGATGGAGTTGGTTTTTGAGTGCAGAAAGTTGTAAATGTTTTCCATCCAGTGGTGTACGATGGTTTTGTTGCTGGGGCTAATGCTGTAGCCATGTATTGGTGAGCAGATTGCAGAAGGTTGGAGAGTGCTGTATTTAGCTGAATAGCAGATGTTGGTGTTGCAAAGTTTGGTGAGGGCTGAGCTGGAGCTGAACGAATATATGAAATCGACTGCTGAGGAAGCTCAGCAGTTTTTTGCGCCTGATTCTGGAAACAAAGGCAGAGAGATAAGATGCCGACCTTCCTATGAGTTAAAGAATAGGGGATCGATCAGCGGTTTGCTACCATCATGTCTGCTTGGAATGGAAAAGGTTTCACAACTCCAGTCATTCTCCTAATAGTGGAACACTATCTCAAAATCAAGAAAGATTTCCAGTCTCGTACCAGGTCTCTCACTATGTACTAATGCTTGTAGTATCTGAGAGGATGAGCGGATATATGACTAAATTGCTAAAGGAAAGCTGGAAGCTCTGGAAGAGGGCAGTTGTAGATTTGAACAGTAAACTAAAGCAACTTTCACCTGCTGCAATAGTGAGCAGATCTGAAGAGGGAGCTGAGATTTGCTGTAGTGAGGAGATATTAACAGTAGAGGGGAGATCTGCTGAACAGGAGGAGATCTGAGGGAGTAAATGATGGAATGCTGTCAGTAGTGTGCAGTGGCCTGCTGTAGAGAGCTGCTGAATGTGGAAATTGGTATTTGAGAGTAAATTTTTTTTTTTTTTTTTGATGATGTCAGATATGGGGCTGCCTCTGGGCAGAGATGAAGAATGCATAGTTCTGATGCCGCTACAGAACCTGAGAGGATGGGAATGCGTTGCTCTGAAGCTGCTGTAAAATCTATTGATTTGATCTATTGCGGTGTAGGAGAAAGTTTTGACTGAATTGTTTAAAATCGTAGGACACAGTTTCCGAATGTGACTTGTAGCTCAAATTAAATGAAATGGACTTTAGAAGTTGTATTAAGTGTCTTGATGAAGTTGGGGTAAATGAGGAAGAGCAAATATGGGAACAGAAAGGTTGCAGGAATGGCCTGAAGCAGGGAAGCTGGGAATTAATGTGACAGTGGATATTAAGCATCTCAGAAAGCTGATGAGCTTGGCTTCATGACCAGGTCCTTGAGAGGAGGGGTTTGGATTTGAAGAATTCAAGTTAATATATGAAGCAAAAAGGTTGAGGCAGTAGGGGACTGAGAATCCCTCGGAGTGACAACGAACTGCAGGAATTGATAGAAAGATTCGAGTGTGCGGAATTCGCAACGATAGCAAACCAGCTTAAATTTTGTATAGCTTGTGGTGTTATGCTGCCATCTAGAGGTTAGATTGAAATTGAAACTATTGGCTTCAGTGAAGTAGGGTATATTTCGTTATTGCAATTAAAATCCTTGTTTGTGTCTAAAACATTTGCTTTAGAACGGTTAGTGATGTATGCAGATAAGTTAACATAGGTCTACAAGAGGAGCCTGCAGTATTTAGATGTCACAATTCGGCGAGTTGAACTCGCTCTCACGTTGCAAGGTGCAGCATAAGGAGCCAGAAGACTGCAGTACTGAGGCATAGGCTCAGAGTGCCTGTTGAATCTGCCTGGTCGCCAATGGCAACTTACCATTCGCAGTAGAACTCGATGAAGCGTAGCCGTGGTAACCATGGTGTGTGAGGGCTGTTGGAACAGAGTTGTAATACAGTAGTGTCGTTGGAGTCAGTCTTTCTGATGAAAACACAGACCAATTTCAGTAATGAAGATGTACTTTGAACTGCGCTGTAGCCGGGCTGGAGACTGGATGGAGCAGGAAAGATTAATGTTGGAGCTCCTGCATCTGAATGATGGGAAGAAACACCTGAGCAAGTAGGAAAATAGTTGATAATATCTTGGCAACGCTGTGCAGTAAAATGACCAACAGAAAAAGGAGCAAGGTTTTAAATATTAAGCAAATATTTTAAGTTGAAGCAGGAACGACGGGGTCTGCGCGTTTGCTAGAAAACAAAGACAAACACAGATGGAGGGTTGAAGCAGTGCTGAGCGTATAAATAACAAAAAAAGAGACTGACAAGTGAACTGAACCCCACCCACCCGGAAGTAGTTTGCGTGGCTAATCCCGCCCCCGCTGAATGCTGCCAGGGACGCTAGGGAAGCTGAATACAGCTATAAAACTTAGAAGCTCTGCATGGGAGCGCCCTCTACTGCATCCACCGAATTACACATAAAAGTTAACATTTAAAGAATTCCAGGTTGTCCCCGGCTCACCGTGCACCAGTGACCCCTGTAGTCTGGCCAGGCACCTGCGGGCTTGCCTGTTAGCTGCCTGGAAGCTGCGTTGTCCTCCGACGCTGTAGCTCCTGGGTGGCTGCATGGTGAATCCGCAGTGTGTAAAGAAGCGGTCGGCTGACGGCACACGCTTTGGAGGACAGCTTGTGTTCATCTTCGCCATTCCAGAGTCAGCGCAGGGGTGGTAGCGGTGAGCCGAGCCTAAATAATAATTGGGCATTTCAAATTAGGTGATATAAAAAAAAAAAATTGGCAACGACTAAATAAAAAAAAAAAATAAATAAATAATAATAATATTGTATTTAATATACTGACTGCATAAACATACATGCAAATTAAACCATTCAGAAGCATTCTTTTTTTTTTTGACTGGGGCATGCATGTCTTCCACCTCCACATCCATCTCTTTTGGCCAGGTCTCGATGGCTTTTGAAAACGGTCAAACCACAAATTTGCCTTTTTTTCCCACTTTATGAGTAACGAATGTGAATGAGACTTTCAGGACATGTACAGAAAGTTTAGCTGCACTCAACAATGACTTCTTTTTATTTCATTGCATCTTTTTAAACGATTTGTTAAGTATTGTTTGTTCATTAGATATGAGATTCATTCATTTTACTTTACTATTAAATTGGTTTCTTGTGTTTATTTTTCATAAAATCGTTAAATTAAAGGAAAAAGATTGTGTTAATGTCAGTTTTGCTTTTGAAGATGCTAAGTTTGGAGTCATTTGACTGGAAAAAAAAAAAAAAAAACTGTAATTATACTGTCCTACCCAGATAATGTCACTATTTATATGAATGAATGCTATATAAACATGGTATATTGAATATATGTCTTGTGAAGGGATTAGATAAATGTATCTTGTATCCACCTGTTGAACCCTAAATATAAAGAATGTGTTTTAATTACATAAATCAGGTTTTAGAAATCACTTTGAGACCTAGTTTTTATTCTGCCCCTATGCAAATAAGGCCTGTGGTCTCTTAATAAGCAGGCCTACAGCATTTTGCTACAATAAAGTGACTGACCTCTCACCTAAAAGTAATGTAAACAGTGACTAGACTAGATAATGGCTTTAAAGCAGGGATAAGTACATTTACTGGGTTTGTGAGGCAATTCTGAATACACACATACAGTATGTATCTATGTAGTTCAACTGCACTGGTCATTAACCTTCTATCATGTTTTTGAAACAATGTTAGGACATATAGAATTCATGCTCTTTAATAAAAAGATTCAGAGAATGAAAAAGAACCAAGGAAAACCTGAAATATTTAGGAGGCAGCCATACTTATTTTTAGTTTTAGTTTTTTTAATACATCAAGGTGTCAATGTAAGATGTGTATAAGTGAGTGCTTTTTCAAGTTGTAAGTACAACATATTTTGCTGTTCGGGTTTCAAAGTCTTGATATGACTACTCATTTGCCAGCTGATGTTTGTTTTACAGTTTTAAATAATTTAATAATAATAAAATAATAATAATAATAATAATAATAATAATAATAATAATAATAATAATAATAATAATAATAATAATAAACAAAAAAAAAAACATTCAGGTTGAATACATTTTGACGATCAATCTAAAGTAGATCAAGCAATGGAAGATCTACACAGTTATGTGTAGTAAAAAAAAAAAAAAAAAAAAAACCTCTTAGTTTGCATAGACAATAGTTTAAATATTTAATTCCATGATCACTTTAGGTGCATCTTTATAAGCACTAGCTAGAAAGGACTGTATTCACCCCTAGAAGGAAATCTTTTGGTTTACAAAAGGCTTTATTTTTTAAATTCTATTGTCAATAGTATGGTATATGGTAAATTAACTCAAGTTCCCTTTCAGTTCAAAGACGACCAGCAACAATACTTTTGGGATATGCCTGCCATAGGTCAGGTATTTACCAAGCATTATATGTCAAAGGAAGATACTGACAACATGCCCCACATGTCATCCAGTTCCTATCCAGTTTTAAATAACTTTAGCATAACTGAGGCAGAAGTGTTAAAGGGACTAGGAGCTCTTAAAATAAACAAATCCCCTGGGCCGGATGAGATCCTCCCAGTAGTACTCAAAGAAATGAAAGAAGTAATTTACAAACCGCTAACCAAGATCATGCAGCAGTCTCTTGACACAGGGTGGTACCGACAGACTGGAAAATTGCAAACGTAATACCGATCCACAAAAAGGGAAACAAAACTGAACCAGGTAACTACAGACCAGTAAGCCTGACTTCTATTATATGCAAACTTATGGAAACTATAATAAGATCCAAAATGGAAAATTACCTATATGGTAACAGGGTACTGGGAGACAGTCAACATGGTTTTAGGAAAGGGAGATCGTGCCTAACTAACTTGCTTGATTTTTTTGAGGATGCAACATCGATAATGGATAATTGCAAAGCATATGACATGGTTTATTTAGATTTCCAGAAAGCTTTTGACAAAGTCCCGCACAAAAGATTAATTCTCAAACTGAATGCAGTTGGGATTCAAGGAAACACATGTACATGGATTAGGGAGTGGTTAACATGTAGAAAACAGAAAGTACTGATTAGAGGAAAAACCTCAGAATGGAGTGTGGTAACCAGCGGTGTACCACAGGGATCAGTATTAGGTCCTCTGCTATTCCTAATCTACATTAATGATTTAGATTCTGGTATAGTAAGCAAACTTGTTAAATTTGCAGACGACACAAAAGTAGGAGGAGTGGCAAACACTGTTGCAGCAGCAAAGGTCATTCAAAATGATCTAGACAAGATTCAGAACTGGGCAGACACATGGCAAATGACATTTAATAGAGAAAAGTGTAAGGTACTGCACGCAGGAAATAAAAATGTACATTATAAATATCATATGGGAGATATTGAAATTGGAGAAGGAATCTATGAAAAAGACCTAGGAGTTTTTGTTGACTCAGAAATGTCTTCATCTAGACAATGTGGGGAAGCTATAAAAAAGGCTAACAAAATGCTTGGATACATTGTGAAAAGTGTTGAATTTAAATCAAGGGAAGTAATGTTAAAACTGTACAATGCACTAGTAAGACCTCATCTTGAATATTGTGTGCAGTTCTGGTCACCTCGCTATAAAAAAGATATTGCTGCTCTAGAAAGAGTGCAAAGAAGAGCGACCAGAATTATTCCGGGCTTAAAAGGCATGTCATATGCAGACAGGCTAAAAGAATTGAATCTGTTCAGTCTTGAACAAAGAAGACTACGTGGCGACCTAATTCAAGAATTCAAAATTCTAAAAGGTATTGACAGTGTCGACCCAAGGGACTTTTTCAGCCTGAAAAAAGAAACAAGGACCAGGGGTCACAAATGGAGTTTAGAAAAAGGGGCATTCAGAACAGAAAATAGGAGACACTTTTTTACACAGAGAATTGTGAGGGTCTGGAATCAACTCCCCAGTAATGTTGTTGAAGCTGACACCCTGGGATCCTTCAAGAAGCTGCTTGATGAGATTTTGGGATCAATAAGCTACTAACAACCAAACGAGCAAGATGGGCCGAATGGCCTCCTCTCGTTTGTAAACTTTCTTTATGTTCTTTATGTTCTAAGGCTACCGATGGCCCCTCTGGGGAGTGATTAAAATAATAAAAAAAGTCTATTTTTCTTTTTACTCACTGTACTCTTTTTTCTCACTATACTGTCTGTAGGCTGTGCTTCACTACGCTATAAGCTATGCTCTGATCCGGTTGTCTCACTGCACCCATTCCAGACTGATGGTGTCTGTAGGCAGTGCTCCACACCGCTGCAAGCTATGTGCTGCCCCGGTTGTATGACTGTACATGGTCCAGACTAGACACCCGGCCCAGTACTGGGATTCCTCACCCTCCTGCATCTGCCTTCGAGCCCTTCGCAGAGCTTACCCTGCATGCAGGCTCCAGCCCATCAATCTTGTAGCCGCTCAAAGTCTCCTTCAAGGAGTAGTAAACGGGCGAGACACTCGAAGCAGGCAAAGGACATCTCCGAACTGAAGAGCCACATGGCTCAGGTTCTGGAGTACCTGGTCAGCTCCACTTCAGGCACCTGCCCTGGGACTGACCTTGCCAAGATGTGGTGATGAGCGAGGAGGAACAGGATGTGATTTAAATCGTGGCGTCCTGGAAAGGGGACTCCTTCCCACAGGAAGAGACAGAGGTCCTCAGTGACTGGTACTACCTCTCCCTCAAGCTCAGTTTGAGTGCATATGGAGTGAGCCTCCAAGTTCCTCTAGGTTCCCTGGAAGGCAACGCCTGAACAGCACTGCTTTGTTTTCAGAACGGCACAGGCTTCAACCTCCCAGCCCTTCCCTGTGTTTCTGGATTTTCTGGAGGGTGTACTTATTAGCACCGACCGGTTTCGGCGCCTAGTGTCTCAAAACATGCAGCCCCACTGGCTACCATGGAAAGCACAGGAGCGCTGGGTCTAGCTGATCTAGATGAATTCTACCATCGCGGCCCTGGTGTGAGCCCCTCCAGTAGATGGTTTGTCCAAGGACCCTGCGTGCTCTAACTGCCAATGCAGGATAACAGAGGCCCACCTTAAAAAGGTCTATGCAGCTGAAGTGCCAGTAACGCAATTGGCCAACACGACAGGTCTCCTCACAAACTACCTGGGTGGCATTTTGCAATCGTAGCCCCTTCCTGAACCAGTAGCTTCAGAGCTGCACTTCCAAGAGCAAGCCCTGAGCCGAAGTTTGGCAGGCCTTATAGTGACGTGCAGACAGCTTTGGCGGTCCCAGGTCAGGATCCCGGATATAGATAAATCGGCCTTGCTGGACGCACATATCTCCCCTGGCCATACATTCAGGCCAGCCATGGAGGAGATCCTGCAACGCTCCCACCGAGAGGGAGATGGATCTTGACAGGTGGCCGCGATACTCCCTTCCTGTGCTCCGGTGCCGTAGAGGATGAAGCGCTGGCATCCACCTGCGACACAAACGGTGACCGATCCCCACTGCGCCAGTGGTGACCTGAGGCATAGTAGCAGCTCATATCCCGCAAGGACAGGGTCATGCCGGATGTGGGGCCCAAATGCAACAACAGCACAGGCAGCCTCCAAGGTAGGCTCCGCCCCAGCACCAGCAGAGCCCCTGAAGGCTTGCGTCCTCATACCCACTCTTTCTCACATCACCAGCTGCAATACTGACGCACCTGCACCTCAGGCTCTTGAGTTCTCGCCACCATGCACATTGATTACGTGCTGCAGTTCCACACGGGCCATCCTTCCTTTTAAGGGATCACAGTTCCATCTGTGCATGACCATCTCCAAGTCTTCACTCTCAGACAAAATGTAAAAACATTACTTCTCAAAAAAGCCATTTGCCTCGTAGAGTACACCTCTCAAGAGGTAGTTTCTAGTGTCAAAAAAGGACAGGGGCCATCAACCCCATCCTAGACCTGTGACACCTCAACATTGGTCCACCTCGCTCTCCAGCATTTCCTCGCAGTGCTCCAGTGGAGACATGTCCTTTTCCGCACGGACAACATGCCTGTAGTGGAATATGTCAAATGCCAGAAAGGACTTCGGTCTCCGGGGTTGCACCACATAGCCTTTCAGCTATTGACCTGGGCAAAAAGGAACTTGCTATCCCTCCGGGCTGTTCATCTTCCTGGAGTGGTGAATTGGGTGGGGGACCTACTCTTGAGTGAGGGTCCTCACCTGTCAGAATGACAACGCCACTTTCAGGTGGTAGAGTGCATTTGGCAACGTGGCCCAGGACGCTCTTGTATACATACCTGCTAATACCACTGCTCCCAGCCTTCCTAGAGAAAGTCCAGAGAATGTAGGAAACAGTTCTCCTTGTGGCCCGTAGGTGTCCTAGAAGAATATGATTTTCAAACCTTTACCAGCTTCTGCAAGGCTAGCCCTGGGAGATTCTGCTACACATGGATCTTCTCAGTCAGATGAGAGAACCAGGCAAACTCCAACTGTGGGTTAGGCCCTTGAACGGGATGATGTGTCCACCTTAGAGCTCTCAGATGCAGTTGTCAGTACACTGCAGAATGCTAGGGGCACCTCCACAAGGTCATTGCACGGAGGTATTTTCAAAATTGGTTTATGGACATAGGTCATGACCCCATCTATTGCTTTATAGCAATTATTTTACAGTTTCTGCAAGACCTGCTAGAGGTGGGTAGATCCCCCTCTATGCTGAAAGTGTACCTAGCAGCCATATCTGCATGCCATGTCCCCATTGATTCACCATCCCAAGGTGCTCATTTCCTTCTGACATATTTTTTGAGGGAGCTCTTCAGTTACATCCTCCTAGAAAGGACGTCCTCCCTGAGTGGAGTCTAGACGTGGTATTGGAGGCTCTCACCAAGGCCCCGTTTGAGCCTATACATTCCATATGAAATATCTCTCTATGAAGACAGACTTTTGGTAGCCATCACCTCCACTAAGCAGGTTAGTGAGCTGCAGGTTCTGTCATTGCAGAGTGCCTGTACGCATATTTAGGATGATGGGAACACAGTATTGTTACGCACGAACCCTGCTTTTTTCCCTAAGGTGGTTACAGAATTCCATTTAAACCAATCGGTGAAATTAAACGCTTTCCATCCCCGTCTTTTTTCTTTGGAGGAGGATCGGAGATTGAACTCCCTCTGCCCGGTTCGGGCATTGAGAGGTTATGTGGATTGGTCAAGAGAGCTGCGTCATGGTGAAAGGACCTGGGTCAAGCCTTCTCGGAGCAGCAACTGTCACAATGGATTGTGGACTCGACTGCATATACCAATGCTGGTCTACCTCCACCTGTGAGGGTGACTGCGCACCCTACCAGAGGAGTGGCTGTGTCATGGGCCCTCTTTAGAGGAACCTCATTGACTGATATTTGTACTGCGGCTAGCTGGGCTACTCTGCATACATTCACCAGGTTCTACTGACTCACTGTGGTAGATTTCTTAGCGTCTTCATTAGGCACAAGGGTCCTTGATGTTGCACACTCACACCGCAAGCATTAGTTTTGCTGTAGTGAGACATCCCTCATCTGCTGTCTCTGCTCACGCTCCCTAGCTTAACAGAATAAACAGAAATGTTCCTTGTGGAAGTTAAACCTTCATGCAAGCGTGGCAGTTTGTTACTGCATCGGCTTAAGAACGGTCGTCATGCATTTTGTCTCGTTCAACCTGGGTCAAAGCGTGTCGACCCACATCATGAGGTGGGTCACTGGGACCCGGGTTAACCCGGGTACGACCCAGGTACCAGGTTTGACACTATGCGAGATTGTGACCCGGGTAGGATTGCCAGTTTGAAGGGGCTTAATTAAGACTGCACACATTTCTGGTGTATTAAAAGAAACAATCTCAAAAGTGATGAATCTATGTGCAATTCAGGAGAACAGACTTCACTGCAGATTTGCATCCCCAACTTCTATGAAGCGGCAGTATTCAGTAAGGAATGGGCATGTATCTCTCTAGAATAATTTAAGCAATGCCCAATCAGTACTGCCTGCACCGTACCATTGAAAATGTGGGTTCCTTTGCACTTACTTTAAAAAAAAAGCCCTGTATTTTCAGACAGGATACTTCATAAAGCAGTGTAATTGAGAAAAAAATAACTAAACTATATATTATATACTGTTAACTGGGCTGGTATGTCAATCTCTTACTGTATCTATTTTTAAACCTTGTAATACAGAATACAAGCAGGACTACAAACTACAGTTATTATAGAAATAACACTAGACGATGCCTTAATACTGTTAATTTTAATCAAGTACCGTCAGTGGTAGATGAGATAAATGATCTGACAAAGGCAACACAGGAGTACAGTAATAGTGGTCAGTGTACCACATGAGAAATGTTTCCTATTGGGAAAGTATATGGACATTATCTGATGTTGTTCCTGTAGAACCCTGATTGCCCTTATAATAGGGGATACTGTATTTGATGAACACAGCCGAGCTCACTTGGGAAATGGTTTGCTGAGTTTGTGTTTTTAATTAAATCATTTAACTGTACTCCCTTGAGTACTTTAGTAAAACCAGAAAATAATTTATCTATTGGGGTTACAGTGTCATTGTTTAATCTGATTGTTTTAGTGCATTTCCCTCTATGGCTGTGAAATGTAACTGTGTTGAGAAAGGGAAATCAGGTCAGCTCTCTACGCTATCTGTTTATTGCAAGTAAGAAAGACTGACTGTCATCACCCAGTGAAATCAACTACACACAGGCAGTGCACAACAATTGGGAGTGCTTTCATAAAGAACACAGATGCCATCCCCATCCAGTTTGACTGTATCCACCCCCAGTCCCTTAAAATAAACTTAAGCTGCTTTACTTACATTGAACTGTGTATGGTGCTGTTTGCATTCTCTAGGGTTCTTGTTTTTCACAAATAAAACATTTCTCTTGAGTAATTAGCTATCACTATTTGATATGGAAATGATTCCCTAAAAATACATCCTTAGACACACAAATACACTTTTAATTCCAAAGGCCAGGTTTTGCATGTGCTTATATAGAGATTCACTTCTTAATTAATGTTCTGTGATAGACATACAATGAAGTTTGTGGAGGGATATAATGTTATCCATCCTTTTATCACCACAAAGGTGAGTTATATTCTTGAACATTGTAGTTATACTAACTGACTGCCTTTTTAGCTTCTACCAGTTACAGAACACTCTTAATAATTGATTATAATTGATTTTAACATACCCTTGACCTGGGCAAAAAGGCACAGCCAATCAAGTGTGTCCAAGGGAAATGGGAAGACAGGCCAATACACATCATTAATAGCTCCAGACATGCACAGCAGATAAAATATTTAGGTTGCAGAAGCCTTGACCTCCCCATTCTAGCCAGTTCCGAACTTGAATTGAAGGCAACTGGGAGATGATTACAACAAAATGCACTAAAGCTGGGCAGTGAGTCTTGCAGCAACTTAACCTGTTATTAACAGCTGTTTTTATTTGACATAAACAAGGTCTTTGTAATGGACACTATATTTTTTGGAATAAAGTTTGACACACAACGTTTGAAATTGTCAAAATAGCTAATTATTTTAATGCAAATTATGATTCACACTCGTTCTCATGTACATTTTTGTTGGTTCCATTCCACATTAATACTGTCTCATCCCTGCAAGCCTCAGTGCCAAGAGTATTATTGTGCATAGAAGCATAGTGACCATGAGGTGCTTTTAACAAGGTTGGGTTAGACAGAACAATGGAGCAACAAGTATTATATAACGAGAAATCAAAGTATTACATTATCCCTGACCTTGTGAATCCTTAAAGCCAATTTATTGAAAGTCACTTTAAAGTACCAGTGTACCGGCCCCACTGGTATACATCATCATACATATTTTAACAAGTTCTGAAGGACATGCCTCTTCATTTAATTTTCATGGTCATGAACATTTGAAAAACTAATTCTGGCGTGGCTATTGCTGCCCAGCTTGGTTTTCCTCATAAATACTATACTGTATTTTGCACTTAATTTTCCTTTCATGTAAGTATGGTGTAAGAGGATGAATAAAAAGCTTCCCTGACAATTCTAGCGATCTACAAAGGAATTGTATGTGCAAAACCTTTAAAAAGAATATTATCCTAGCAGCAGCAATTTTCATGTGAAGCAAACGGAGTGACTCACCTGGTAGAAGCATGACCTTGTGGTGTACAGGGTGAGTCATACAGTCAGGGGAGCACAGGTTCATGTCCAGCCTATCCGAAGTCGCCAGTCTTTGCTGGAGATTCTCAAAGCAGTGTCGCATTGGCTTTGGTGCTCATGCTGCTAAAGGAGGCGAGACTTTCTCCTCAGCATGCTACAGAGGACCCTGCTGGCCAGACAATCCAGACTGATACCTACAGGGCTGGCCCTTGTCACTGACATCCACTGTTGTTGGGTGTCAAGAGGAAACTGGCTTCCTTGTGGGTTTGGAGGACGTCCTCTTATAAGATTTGTGGGGAATTGCTGAGGTGAGGGAACAGTTTCTGTATACCTAAACCTTTTGCATCAGGGTGCTCCCCTCATTATATGGCCATAATGATTTAAAAGATTAAGATAGGAATCTAAAGTATGTATAGATTGCCGATAACTGGTCAGGTGATCTGTGTATTATGTTGTTAGACATTACACTTTGGTATAACCATAGAAAATGTGTTTTTATGTTGATAAAATGACAGTATATAGATAAACTGAACATGGTCAAGGAGGATAGCTAAAAATGGTAAAAAGTACAGAAACATCTCTGCATCTTTGAACCAGGATAATGTACATACAAGTGGCTCATAAAGCTTTTGACAAAAACACTTAGGCAGGTCAGACAGATGTTTCAATCCCCCTTCTATCGTTAGCATGCTGGCTCACATTAGCCCTCTTTCCTGCCATGTATCGAGCGAGTTTATAACTTGGTAAAATTGATACAAAAATAGCAGCGACATAAGTTTCCCCGCTTACCAGGAGATGTGTGATAACAGGGTGGATCCAAACTGATTGGAAGACAGTATAAGAAACGGGGTGGAAATGGTAATACATTTATAGTATTTAATGTAATGTTTTTTTTTTTAACGGTCAGTCAGTTCTTTGGTTTGACTCCACAGACATCTGAGTCATGATACAAATGTATACATTAGGGCATGCTGTGTCTTTTCTTCCTTATATCTAATGTTCATATGGTTGTATTAACATTATTTTCTTTTATACATATAAAGTATTTTTGATTTAAAAAAATAAATAAATAATTCACAAAGTGGCAAAGTTTTTGGCTTCTACGCACCAGACGCGATGCGACAAGCGAAACTGTGCAGCGATGTGACAAAATGAATAGAACCTATACTTTTGATGAGTATCTTTTACAACACAGGTGACAGGAAAATAAATAGGATCGAATCCTATTGTCTGCGATTTGTTGTGCAAGAACTAGGGAATTAACCAATCAGAGATCAACTTCAATGCATGTGGTCCAGCAAGGTGAAGCAGTATCCAAAATCAGATTTGAAAGACAAGATACTGGAGTCAATTTTGAAGGGAATGGATAAGCCTGGTATGTATGATTTATTGCCATATACAGTATGTTGAAATACCATCAGAGAAGAAATCTCCATACCATGTTGACAAATATGTACCAGTCTGGGTCATAGTTTTGTCAAAATCAATTTGTAATAGTTGTAGGAACACTGTAAACACCTCTGTGTTTTTCTGGTGTGTATGGTCATGTCTCTATGAAAGTATCTTGTCGCACAATGAAAAATCGCATCACATATGGTGGGTGGTAGCATTTACTCGCATAAAATATATTCGCTATATGATTTTTCATTACATTTGTGTCACAACTTTCTTCCACTTGATGTTCTTAGCTTGAACATTTTTTCTTCAACATTTTCCTAAATAAAACAGCAGTACAAAACCCTTTTTAAAAAAAAAAAAAAACAATGTTTTTTTGTACAACAAATAAATTACTTAAAATTTCTTGTAAATAAATACCAACAAATGGGTAGAAAAGTTTAACTAAAACATGTAAACAAATCAAGGACATTTCCTATCATTATATGGCCAGTGGATACACAATATCTGCTATAAGTAATGCAAATGTAAAAAAAAAAGGAATATTGCAGCATTACGCAGTCGTTTCCCATCAAGTGCAGAGGCAACATCATACTCACTAAATTATTTTAGAAATAACTTCTCTGCTCCACGTCTGCCGGATTGTTTTCTCTGACACAATTTTTTGATCACTTGGGCCAAGAGCATGGGCATGAGACAGTTTGACATCACTTTATGAGGTAAGGATGAGTGCTTGGACCAGAAATATGCTCACTGCAGTTTTCCATGCCAATATCGAATACAGTGTCGTAGTGAGCAAAAAAGAAAACCACCTTTGCCGAGTGCACTTGCCTTGTGAGTAACATGTCGAATAAAACCAACCAGTCGAATAAAACTAAAATCCAAGACAGAAATATTCAATGCATCAGTTGTTTATATTTAAAAGTTTCTAAGAACAGATCAGTGCTTTGTATTTGATTCTGTATACATGCGAAAACCTAAAAATTAATAAACAGAATTGTAAAAAAAAAAAAAATTCAAAGATAATGTAATGATTTTGTTATATGTAATAATTTCTAAGTGTTACTCAATAACCCCCAGCATTCATCAGACACAACTAGGGAAACCACAAGATGTTACATTTGCATAGATATTTCTAAAAAAAGACTAAAAACTAAAAAAAAAAAAAAAAAAAAAAAAAAAAAAAAAAAAAGAAGGTTTATATGTTACAGTAACAGTTTTCCTGTATTTGGACCAGTTTCTACCCAGGTGTCATTTTTCAAATTGAGTTAAATTTGATAGGCAATTCATGAATATAAAATTAGAAAGTCAGATTAACACAGTTCTTTAGCTTTACTTGTTATCCCAAGGCTGCAGTTGAACTTCACCAATAGCATTTTACAAATAAACTTCTGTAATCCTTTGTAATTAATCATTTGACAGAAATAAAGGTTGTTGTTCCTACCCTTGGTCAAACTGGGGCTAATAAGAAAAAAAATTGGGGCTCTATCCCCACATGGTTTAACCTAATGATGCTCATGGGCTTAGCCTGGATGAGAATGAGGCAGATGTTTCTGCTATTGCTGCTGCTGCTGCTGTGTAAACTCCTCATTTTAGTTCCATGTTAGTTTAGGCTGCTGCCCTGTTATTTTTCACACATTTTACAATAAATTAGAGCAACAGTGCACCATAGGGGCTATACTAGTCTAGGTATTTGTTCCAACCAAACCTAAAATTACTTAATTGAAGCAATTAAATCATATGTGTTAATCAGTTCGTTAATAATTTGATGACCTATAAATCCTGGCGTGGTATGGCCCTTGAGGACTGATGAACTGGAGAATTTGTATCTTCCCTGTATTAGAGTCATTTTCTTCAAGTAATGGGTTTATGCAAATTGACCTTTCATAAGCAGAAACTTATATAATATGTAGCTCCAAACAACTACAAATCCCAATACTGAAGGCCCAAAATGTCTTACAAATATGTTAATACAGGGTTATTCACCCCATAGGGGAAATGGCAGCATGACTAATGTACAATTTAAGTATACAGTATATAATCTGCAGTACTTTAGGTATTTAAAATACACTTTTACATCTGTTTTTCACAATACATTCCTTACTTACTGTGCATACTACTGTGGTCTGTGTTGTTGTTGTTGCTTATTTTAAAATGTAATGGATATTTAGACCAATAAATTATGTTCCAATATCCAAAATAAATACCGATAGTTGAGGATTTGTTTTGCTCAGTGCAATGTAAGCTTTATAACGAAAAGATAAACAAAAGATTATTACATTGTTTTTCTTTATTTTGAATAAGCTTCTTTCCTGGACAACAGTATAACATATCTTGCTGAAACAGGAAAAAGCTGAACTTAACATATTTGATTTGATTTTTTTTTTAATGTTTGCTAGCTACCAAGCTGCTAAGCACGTCTCCCACTACTAACCTGAAATGGTTCGATGTTGTTCAATCAGAATCAAGTTGACATGCATTGGAAGTAGGCAAAACTATCAGTAATTCTCTACCATTTATAACCAATCTATTTTTTAATAAAGGTCCTGAAGAAAACATTAAAGTATTGATCTTTATTTATTGATCTCCCAGAAAGCACAGTTAAAGCTGACACAAATCAATCAAACTAAATTTAAAATGATGATAGCTTATAGAAGAACTTGAGGCTGTACTTGAAGCTTAATTAGTGAAACGGCAAATAAGGACTGAAAGCAATATTAGGTAGTGATACAGTGACTAAAATGTGTTAGTGGCCTAGATTGAGAACTAGTATTGTATTAAACTAAACATTCAGTTACTGAGGTTGACGAAAGAGCACAGAGCTTAAGGCCACTCTTATCCTCTGAAAACCTCTAACCCTCTAAACTACTCTGTACCAAATGCCAACAAAATTACAAACACAACCACTGCATTCTTATCTTCACTTACAAAACTAATAATTAAAATGCAAAGATTGTATTTCAATCTGAGGTTATAATATATGTTTAATGGTTATATATGTTTAATGCATTTTATTGCATTGATAAAACATATTATATTGATCTATTTATAATCAGAATAATGCACATGTCCATTGGATAGAATGGGTTTGCATTGGAGTTGTGGGATTAATTTACTGTAGAAGCAAATAACTGATTATGCTGTAGTGATCTTACTCTAAAGCAGCCAATTTAGGATATAAAGTTGGAAGATCCTTAATCAAGTGTCTTAGTTAAATACATACAACTCAAACAGGTAAAAAAAAAAAAAATAGACAAGCAAGATTTTTTTTTTTGTTAGCTACAACCACTGTAACATGTCAGCAGATTTGACTGGAAAAATGAAAATATGTAAGGAAATCTGTAGTCACATTATCAACAAGCAAATCTATATGAATTAAATAACACCAATAATCAATGTGAGCAATGCTGTCAGATATATGTCTTTATAATATAAGTGTTCATTTATGTGTCCCTTTGTTAATTACATGGTCGTGTAACATGAGTTGTAAAAAAAAAAAATGTGTTTCACTGGCTTGAAATTTGCTTCTTTTTTAAATTAAGGTCACGTGAAATCTTCAGTTTAAAACAAAACAGAGGGGTTTCCAGTGGCTAACTTACATTCTGCCACTTATATTGGTTGGTGAGTGACTTGGCTGGGAACCACAGGTAGCGCTACAGTACATGGGCTTTTGCGTTTATGTGAAATTTGGGTGGAAAATCATATGGGGCTTGTTCTCCTCATCTCGCTCTAGAAACTACTATTCATCAGGTGGTGACCTCCCTGGCTGGGCCCATTTTACAGACAAATAAATAATGATGGATGGGTAAAATCATTGAGGACATCAATAACTAAACTGTTATATAGACTCATCCAGCAGAAGTTAATATGAGAAGGCAATGATGTTCCCATTAGTTTATTTTGTGTTGGTCTATGGTAGGTAATTTACACCAATTCTTACCACCTAGTTACTCTTCCAGGCTTGTTTTCTGCTACCTTTTCACAAAATGTACAAAACATATATGTGAAATGAAGAATATACATGTGTATATAAATCTTCCCAAAACCACACAATACATGTGTCAAAAACAATTACTTGAAATCTACGTTATCAACCTTCTAATCATGTGAAACCTTCTGGCTAGCATGACACATCATGGACTCCCCCCAGGCCTTGCCTGTCAATGCATCACTGTAACATTCTTAATAGTGAGGGTTATGTAATATGGATTTATTCTCCAGAATAGGGTTACACTTTATTTTGCCACTGGCTATGCTCCACCTTGACAGCAACAGCAGACATGTCAGTAAGTCCTGTCTCTAAATCTGAACATCTTTATTCATGTTTTACCTGATGGGTAGCATAAAAATGTGTACAATCTGAAAGGATTCTACAAGAGTGATGTAAGCTTTTCATATACAATGCACATCACCTTACACTAGAAATTGCAGTTGCTGTCAAATCAATATCATAATTTCTATAACATTTAAAAAAAATGGTCATTCTAATATGACAGTCTTCATGAGCACATCCTTTTTAGTATCTTCAGTAGCTTCTATTACACTTGTGTCTGTCATTTCACAATTTCCTGAAGCAAACATTGCATTTACTTAGATGATGCCCTTAGCTACTTCTCCAATCATATTTTAAATATGCTGAACATATTAATAAATACTAATTGGCTACTCTACACTAATAAATGGCACAATATTTGGATTTATTAAGTAAGCTGGGAAATTAAATGGGTCTTCTAGATAGAAGACACATGGTTTGATAAGTGTCTTTTTCACTTTTATGACTGATTATGTTACAGTAGGTATGAGTTTACTACATGCAGTTCAATAAACATAACCTTTTTTAGACTGAGAATCCCCAGAATTTTATCTGTCGCATTTTCAGCCATTCCTGTGATGTAAAGTCACTCTAAGACACTCCATCATTTTATTGAACAGTCACTTTTGGAACTAAAAATAAATGCCTACTCTGTATGAATAGTTGAAATGTTTGTATACGTATAATGTGAACTTTATGATACATTTCAGGAGAATTCTGCTAGCTAGTTGCCGGCACATGGTTTGCAGTACACTCAAGTTATTGTATTCTGTACATCATACTATGGGATAGTGCACCTAACTTTATTAAAGTGTGTAATGAGAAAGGGAAAGGCTGTATCTAATGAAGCAAATGTTGTGTTCCTTTAAAAGATAAAACATAACATAGGCACTTATCACCAAAAAACATCATTTATTACAGAGGCCTGTTGCTGCCTCCCTGAAACCCTCTTATGATACTGAAGGCTAGAGTATCTTCTTTGACTAACAACAATTTATCTTTGGTAACTGCAGGAACCAGGAACATCAATAGCACTCCATGAGCAAGGTCTTGGTTTTGTGCTTTTACAAGGTTAATTTCAATGTGAGTAGCCATTACTGTACTTTGAAGGCATGATGTAAAACGACTTCAACAAGATATGGGACACTACATTTAAAAGAGAACTTGGTGAGAGTATTTTAGTCAAAGTACAAGTTTCATCACCTCTAAGTATACTGGTGGGAAGTCTCCAGTGGAAGACTACATGTATTTGCTATATGGAGTATGGAGGTATAGTAAAGAAGCATTATCTTGGTTATACCTATGCTACCTGCAGTCAGAATCTCTATGAATGGCCATATTCCTTGCTACTCCTCAGGCTTTGGAACTCCTGTCCGGTTTCAATTGGCCAAACATAGAGTCTATCTCACACTAAATCAATCAAATAACTAAACATTAAGACATGGGTTTAATTTTGGCTAGGCTCTCTCATTAAAATTGTTTGTTGAAGAGTCAGTATAATTGTTTAACCTTCATAGTGTTGTACACATGTTAAATTATGAACAATTTGACCTTACTTTGAAAAGTGTTTATGCTGTGTATTGGTGTTCTCTTTTTTTCCCACATTGAAGAGATCCGCCTCCTTCAGGGTGACCCGATCAATCCTTTTGTGAATTTTTGATTAAAAAAACAGAAATACAATTCTCAAAATCAAAGTGCTATTGGTAGAGTAGCTGGAGAGTGGGTCTGTGCCTGCAAACTGAACTGCAGGAATCAAGATGTACCTGCTTACCTCACAGAAGTAACTTGTCATTCAAATACTGCCACTTTATCAGTAGAACGGAGCGACACTCAAATTGGCTGTTTTCTAAAATGAATAGTGACGATAAGATGTTTTTGACTCACGTTTGTTATAAACATGTACAAATGATTATCTGAGGTGTGTTTTTTAGACCTGTGCTCCTGACCACAGTCAAGAATTAAAGGATAAATAGGTTAAATAAAATATGAAAAAGAATGTCTAGTCTAATAATGATGCATTCATACTATACAGAAAGATACACGTGTAGGTTTCTTTGATATGTGTGGTTGATATGTTTTAATAATCCATAGTTCTGCTTATACAACATCACTAGTAAATCCTTTTTGATTGTTTAACCCTTTCTTTATTATCCAATACTTTTGATGACACCAAAGATAAATCAGGAAGTGCAGCATTGATCAACCAGTGATGTAATATGCATCTAACACTGTACCGACATATACAAAGGATTAAGGACTGGTTTCCCAGTCAATCACAATACAGGAAATCTTTCAATTGAATAATATCTGACATATCACAAGAGATGGATCATGATGATGGTAGATCGTTCATAGAAGATTTGATACAGCAGGGTCAAGGTAGGATAGTGTGATGAAGAACTCACCACGTATAATTACACAGATAGCATATTTAAAATATGTCATAAAGGCGATGTTGGTTTTAAAAATAAATAAACGCAAGCTGGACTCAACTACATATGTAAA
Source organism: Polyodon spathula (assembly GCF_017654505.1). Lineage (NCBI taxonomy): Eukaryota > Metazoa > Chordata > Actinopteri > Acipenseriformes > Polyodontidae > Polyodon > Polyodon spathula. The sequence goes on from NC_054539.1 coordinate 49,063,832, forward strand.
TCTGGTTTGTAACAAAATTAAATCTTGTACTTACCTGTGTGAAGGGAGAGGGAGTTGGGAGGAGTCTGGGCAGAATCTTGTTAAGAGGGAAAAAGTATTGTTTGTTTTAAAATAATAAGTTTACTAGTTTACTACTAGCGCATTCCAAAAGAAACATATGGGTAAAATAAATTGAATTACTTACTAATACAGGTTTAAACGACCTGGAACGTAGTATTAAAGAAAGGAGAAATAAAAGGTTAATTGTCTCAATGTTAATTTGTGTAAAACATTGTAATTTCTGATTTCAAATGACCTTTTATTTGATTTAAATTTGTGTGATATTGGGTTGTTCCAGGGGGCGGAGCTTCCTAATGGATCAGATGTTTATACCCCTCAGGATTTCATTTGGGGAGAGGTTGGTTGCAATGCAGTCTATGCACCAGGAAATAGAAGAATGTTGACCAAGGTGGGAAGTAATAGCTACTGGTTATTTCATAAGCTAATTTACAGTCTCTCTGGACAGAGTTAGGCTCTGGTAGTGATGTTTGTTGTTTTGTTCCAGTTAGTCTAGTTTGTCTGTGTGAGATATCTATAATGGATTAAACCTACAAGGATTATCTTTTGCAACTGTGTGGCATCGAGAAAATAAAAAAAACTGTTCTTTATTCTTAACAATGTTGTCTGCTGATTTCTTTTTGCCTATGTTGCCCTAAACATCTACCTCTGGCTAAACTACCCTTACAGAAAGTTACAGTAATCTGTCTCGAATGTTTAACTATTTGAAGATGGTCTTCCTGTTTCGTTTTTCATTCAGAGGGGTCTTTCATTGATTCTTTCATTGAAATTTGTTAGTGCACGAGTTGGGGGAATAACACAGCAGACAAACACTTGTCCGTTTTTTCCGGGAACACAAAAAAGTTTTTAGCTTTGTCAAAAATACATAGCTGAAAGGACTGTGTTTTAAAATAAATAGGCTTCCATTTAGATGTACTTTAGTTGATTTTGTTGGTACAGTACTACTATATATCTTCAACAGAAGTAGTATTTTAATTCAGAACAATATGATTCTGACTAGACATGTGAACTATAATACTGCACATAATTTTAAATCCAGTACATATTGTAACAGTATGTAAAATTCCCCATTAACGATCCAACAGCAAAATGAAATAAAAATGCACAGAACTGCTTAAAATGTAAAAGGCAATGCAATTTAGCAAAATATATTTTAACACCGTCAGTTTCCAGAATTAAAGCAGTATCCAAAGTCAGTCCTCAAAATTGCAGACTACAGTGGTCGATAAGGCCCTAATATCACTGTTCACTTGCAAATGAAATGCACAAAATCAACTAAAGATCACAGATTTTTTAAAAATACATCACAGAATCTAAAACTGTTGGATGATTAACTTTTACATTACCATATCTCATCTTGTTCACTTTGTTTGATTTGCGATGCCAGAAAAAAAAAAAAAAAAAAAAAAAAAAAAAACACGGGCTGTGATAGTTAAACAAATGTTAGCCTGGAGGCAAAATTTTCACAGAGCGAGCTAGGGCTCTGCCTTCCTTTCCTTCCTATCAATTAACGCCTACTTCCTATTTAAAGCACTGTTTTCTCCTTCCTTGCTCTCTAATGTTCTCAGTTTTCTTTGATTGTAAGCACATGTGTTATATATTACTCTGCAGGTGCAGAGTGTTCACGTGCACAGCTCGCACAAAATAGTTACAATGTATAGCTAACACATGTAAGGCCGCGTGTTAGCTGCAGTATAAAAGGGAAAGTGTGCATGCGCTTCGGGGGTACTTGGGGTTCTGTGTTCCTGAATAAATAACGTTTGATTTTGTAAGGTTCTCCTTGTCTGGGCTCACTTATTTCTGGACCCAAAATACATAACAAATTGGCAACGAGGCTGGGATGTTGCTAAAAAGGATTCAGCACAGTTAAAAATAAAATAAGAGCAAAAGGATGGCTGCTATTGGAAGAGCAGAGTATTTCCAGTTTGACCAAAATGAAGAAAGTTTCTAAGTGTACCTGGATAGGCTTGAGCAGTACTTCTGTGCTAAAGAAATCACAGATGAAGGTAAAAAGAAGGACGTTTTTCTAATGGTGGTGGACCAAAAGACACATGGCATGCTCACCGACCTTATGTTTCCAGACAAACCTAGCGAAAAGGGGTTTGATGTCCTAAAGACTGAGCTGAAGGGTTTTTATATGCCAAAGAAGAATTTTATTGGTGAACGTTACTGTTTTCATACACGGAACCAATTGGAAGGAGAAACTGTAGCTGAGTTTCTGGCGCAGTTAAAGAACCTATCGGTAAATTGCCATTTTGGGACATTTCTGGAGGAAGCTCTACAGGACTGTCTGGTTTGTGGATTCCGAATTGCCGAACAAAGAGACAGGTTGCTAAATCCTTCTTCTATGAAAGACCTAACCCTGGCTGCTGCTACGGAGATGGCCTCTGTGTACAAAAGCACAAAGAAAAGAGCAAAGCAGTTTTTTCAAAGGCCAACTGTGTCTACAAATGCTATCAAGAGAAAGATGGCACCAATGGTGAAGAGGAGCCCTTGTTTTCGCTGCTCCAGATTCCTGCTATTTTAAGGATTTACAGTGTCGGTGTTGTGGAAAAACAGGACACGCATAGGGGGCTTGCCGTTCAACTGCACCAAAGAAGAAAGCAGAGACTGCTGAAGAACATTGCAAGACATGAGCCACTGGCAGGCCTCGGTACCTTGCAAATCAACCAGTGAACACCTCAGAGTTCCTAGCATTAAGCACGGATTCTGAGAACAGTAACCATGAGTCTGACTGTGATGCTGAATTGTACACTGTAAATTCTAGCATTGTTTTTGAAAAACTGTACTATGTAAATGTAAATGTTAATGATATGATCGTGAGAATGGAAATAGACACAGGAGCTGCTGTAACTTTGATTTTGGAACAAGTGTACAAACAAAAGTTTCCTAAGGTTATGCTCCAGCTGGCTGATTGTGTGTTAAAGACATATACAAATGAAACACTTGATGTGTTGAGTAAACTAAATGTAAGTGTAACGTACCAAGAAGAAATCTTTGATTTGGCTGTTGTAGTTACTAAGGGAAATGGCCCTGCATTGTTGGGCAGAGATTGGCTCAGCAAGCTGAAACTAGACTGGAGAAAGATACTTTGAGTTACTGATGCAGTAGGAGCTCTGTGTAATAGGTACCAGTCTGTTTTCAGCCCTGAAATTAGTTGTGTGACTGGATTAAGGCTATTCTGAGGGTGGCTAAAGAAAGCCAGTTAAAAGAGCTGGAAAAACAGTGTATAATTTCAAAGGCTGACTTTAGTGAATGGACTGCTCCTTTAGTATGTGTGCCAAAACAGGATGGTAGTGTACGCATTTGCAGGGATTACAAGGTTACCATAAATCCGTGGTTAGAGGTGGACCAATACCCAATGTCGAGAACCAGAGATCTGTTTGCAAAATTGGCAGGGGGAACTAAATTCTCAAAGTTAGACCTCTCCCAAGCTTACCAGCAGGTGGTGCTGAATGAAAACTCAAATAAATACTTAACAATAAACACACCACTTAAGTTTAAATTTAAGTATAACTGACTACTGTATGGAGTAGCTAACGCCTACACTGTTTTTCAGCGAATTATGGATCAGATCTTGCAGGGTCTGGAAGGGGACATTAGTTATTTGGACGACATACTGATAACAGGAAAAAATGACAAAGAACACCTGGAAAACCTGAAAATGGTACTGTCTAGGCAGAAAGTCACGGCATACAGCTTAGAGAAGCCAAATGTAGTTTCTTCCAGGATTCAATAAAATATCTTGGGCATGAAATAAATGTGCAGGGAATTAGTCCCATCACTGAGAAAACTCAAGCTATTGTTGGAGCACCTGTTCCCAAGAATGTGCCAGAACTTAGATAGGCCTTCAAAATTAGTACGGGAAGTTTATTAAGAATTTGTCCACACTGATTAGCCCCGTGACTGAGCTACTGCGGAAAAATGTAAAATGGAAATGGCCTGAGGGTTGTGATTGGGCATTCTGTGAAGCTAAAACCAAATTAACTTCTTCTAAAGTGTTAGTGCATTATGACCCAATGCTGCCAGTTGTGCTGGCGTGCAATGCATCTCCTGTAGGAATTGGAGCAGTTATTTCACACATGTGTAGTGATGGCTCAGGCTCAGAGAGAAATTACTCACAAATTGAGAATGATATCTGCTTATCAATATGACATCAGGTACAAATGCAGATCCATTATCCAGATTGCCATAGATATAGAAAACCCTCCACAGCCAAATCCAATATATCGAGTCTTGATCGCAGATGAACTGCCAATTACAGCTAAAGAGATAGCAGCACATACAGAAAAAGATAATGTATTGAGTAAAGCGAGCTACTATACACTCACAGGCAGGCCAAATACTGTAGATGAGGATGGTCTTACGCCTTGAGTAAATTGGAAAACAGCTGTGTTTTGTGGGGTTTTTGGGTGGTATTTCCGGAAAGCTTGCAATCAAGAATGTTAATAGAATTACACGAACAGCACCAAGGTATTGTAAAAATGAAAATGTTAGCTTGGGGTTTGTTCTGGTGGCCAAGCTTAGATGCTGCTATAGAAACCGAATGTAAGGATGTGGAATGTGCATGGGTAGCAGGAACTTACCTACTGTAGCGCCTTGCCACCCATGGAAGTGGGCTAGTAGACTGTGGCAAAGGATACATATTGATTACGCAGAGAAAGACAAACATACTTTTCTGGTGGTTATTGATGCATATTCTAGATTAATATGCATTCCAGTTCCGGTCAACATATTCTAGATGGCCTGAAGTAGTGCGTGTACCAAATGCCACTTCAGCAAAAACAATTGAGGTATTAAGGGAGTTATGTGCTGCCTATGGGTTGCCAAATCCTGCTTGTTGGTACAGCATTGAGTTGCAAATTTTCTGTTAGCTTACAGATCGACTCCGCAGTCGACAACAATGAAAACTCCTGCAGAGTTGTTTTTAAAGAGACAGCTTTGCACACATTTCTCATTGCTGAGACAGGACACATCACAACACATGCAACTTCAACAACAAAAACTAATGCAGTGGCGGAATGCAAATTCTAGATCTACACTCAGGTCTCTGCTTCCTGAACAACATGTGCTGGTAAAAGATATCAGGGGAGGAGGAAACAAATGGCCAAACAGAATAATTAGAAGATACTAGGTCCAGTAACATACATGGTTTTGGTGGCAGGTAAACTGGTAAAGAGACACATTAATCAAATGTCGGCTCTGAAAGAGAATGATGTATCCGAGATTGAAACAAATGAAAGAAATACTGTGTTGTATGATGATGATGATGTTTCTGTGTCCACTGAGACAATTGGATGTAACACTGAAATTGTTGGAAATGCTGAAAGTGTAGGTAACTCTGAAATGCAAATGCCTGTAACTGTTTCAAAAATGTAAATACCGTCATATACAACAAATTCTGTTGTCACTCGTCCCAAACATAACCGTAAGCCTCTAAACAGATTGAATTTGTGAAAAAAAAGAGGAAAAAAATTAAGGGGGTTTTCTGTTAAGGGGGGAGGAGATGTTATATACAGTATTACTCTGCAGGTGCAGAGCGTGTTCACGTGCACAGCATGCACAAAATAGTTACAATGTATAGCTAACACGTGTAAGGTCGCGGGTTAGCTGCAGTATAAAAGGGAAGGCGCGTGTGCGGTTTGGGGGTTCTTGGGGTTCTTTCTGAAGTCTGTGTTCTGTGTGTATCTGCCTGAATAAACAGTGTTTGATGATGTACAGTTCTCCTTGTCTGGGCTCACTTATTTCCGGCACCAAAATACATAACAACATGTACAACCCTTTAGCTATGGCTGAACTCTGTCATCGGACTCCATTGGCAACTTTATTTCATTTCCTACCTGTCCCTAGCAAGTTGCAAGCCCGTCTGCTCATCGGGATCCAGTTCCAGCAGCCTGTCCTTCGGCTGATGCCATGCAACAACCACTATTCAACAGAATATTCAGCAGGTTACGCACTAACGCCTGAGGCTTTTGCACCTCCACAGCACATTCTACACACCTGTGCCCGACAATAGCCTCTGGTCAACATAGCATTTCACCTCCCAGCACCCACTTTTTAGTGCCTAATCCTATCAATTCAATAGCAACCCCTGAATCTTCCATCATCCAAGACAGACATGGCTGCACCATAACATTTTCCCGTTCCAAACAAATCTGCAATAATTTCAACACCAACTTCTGTTCATCCAAACTATGCAGAAACCTCCACATCTGCAGGCCTTCATTTCTCGTCTCATAGCCCTACCCACCACTGTTCAAAATCTCAATGCCTATATTAACATATCCTCCTAAACCAGGAAAGATATAAAAATGTGGGCCACATTAATTAATTAATTAATTTTATGAAAATTTTATTTCGGCTCCTCACAATCTCGCACTTTTTGCTGATGCCTCCCTCTTAAGATTCGGCAGATTCCTCAGATCAAAATGGTTCTATAGTGAATGGCCTCCCGAAATTCATAACTTACCCCCTCATGTCAAAGCCACAGCTCTATTAGAAATCTACCCTATCGTTGCAGCTGCACATCTCTGGGGCCACCAATGGGCAAGAAAATCAATCCTACTGTACAGCGACAATAAACCAAAAGTCCATATTATCAATAAAGGCTGCTCATCCTTTCCACTGATTATGAGTCTACTCTGTCACCTCATCTGGATCTCAGTATCTCATAACTTTATCATTCATGCCCGCCACTTCTCAGGCAAACATACAGTAATAACGCTGCTGATGCTCTCTCTCGCCTGAAGGTGGTCCGATTCCTCCAGCTGTTTCCTTCAGCCTCGTCAACACCACTTCAAACCCCACAGATACAGCACCTACTGCTGGATTGAATTCAACCCTTTCCAGCCTTCAGCAGCTTCAGCCCCATCTACAAAAGTTGTTTATTCTTCAGGATGGTCATCATTTTCATCATTCTGTGCTCTAAACAGTGTCCAACCTATCCCATTCAATCAAGACTGGATTATTGCATTTATAGTTCACGTCCAGGACTCTCTCCTTCTCACTCCTGTCACCATCACATCATACATCTCTAGAATTCAATATCAGTATCGCCTCCTGTCAGTGCTGTCCCCAACTCTTCTATCCATACCCTCCGTCCGTATGACACTCCGCGGAATCACAAAAAGCTTTCCCCCTTCCTCTCCATCTCGCGCTACCCATATCAACGGACCTATTAGTTTTCATTCATTTCAATTAACCACAATGGCTGTTTTTCTCCATTCAATGCTCTAGTCATGGAAGTCTTGTGTCTTACTTCATTCTTCATCTTCCTCAGATGCTCAGAGTTTACAGTCTCATCATCCTCCAGCTTTCCCACTTGAGGTATAAGTTCCAGCGATCTATCCTTGTTCCATGATTCTCATTTCATTATCCTTCTACATTCCTCAAAAACAGATCAGCTTCATCAAGAACAGCTTCATCCAAATATCAAAAATCAGTTCTCCAATATGTCCCTATTCCTCCATGCTCAAGTACATTTCCTGCAAGAGCCCTTTTCTTCTGGCAGACCCTCTATTTTTCGATTCTTCCCGAACAATCATAACAACACATTGGTTCACTACTCATCTAGCCTTCCTCATATCTAAGGCAGGTCTCTTGCCCCAGTTCTACACTCCTCACTCTTTCAGACTCGGAGCAGCCACCTCTGCCACCAAAGCAAATGTTAACACCATCTCGTCAAAATCATGGGTCGCTTGTCTTCAGTCGTCAATAGTTACATTCGCTCTTCTGTCTCCGTCATCTTAGCAGCTCAACAATCCATTGCTAGCATGTCCAGAGTGGGGACTACCTAACTGCCGGGCCCAAAAGAGATTTTCCCTTTATTAGAAGGTTTTTTTTTTCTTCTCCACTGAGTGACAGGTAAACACATAGCCATCTGTGAAAGGGGTGTGGGTAATTCACTGACCAGGAGACAGACAGGTGTATTCGGGAAACACCACACAGGTGCCCAGTTTTATTTTAGACCGGTTATTTTTTCTCTCCGGCAGAGGGCACTGTTGACCGTGGGCTGCCTATCAACGATGATAGACAGCACCACGGAAATACCACAGCTGGTACACGAACCGCAAATGCACTAGCAGGTGCTCAAAGAAATAATAATGAAAACAGAAGGCGAAAAGAACAAGGGAAAATAAAACAGTAATAAAACTACAAATAAAAGGTGCTGCACTCGGCAGCGTTATCCCGGTCGCCGCTACCCGCACGACCCGGATCACCGTCCTACTCTCTCGGCTATCTAGCCTGCTCTTTCACAATACGCCGGGGTCTGCCCAAGGGTTCCCCGCTCTCTCTCTCTCTGTCTCGCTGATTCCCGGTCCCGAATCAAAGCGTCCGCACCCTTAGCGCGTCTAAGTGGGCAGACCTGAGGAAACAACAGAGCGTTATTTTATAGGACCGACAATCACCCAAGACCCGCCTCTCGGCCATTCAGAGAGGGGGAAAGTCCACACTCACACTTTCCCACCTCCCCGTGTCACTGCCATGACTCACAGGCGGTTGTTGGGCGACTGCCGCCCTCTTCCTGCAGCCCTGTGAACACGCCAGCAGAGTCAGCACAGATCTCTCCCTGTTACATATCCTTCCCCTCAGAATGACACCACCGGTTCATTCGAAAATCTTACACCCCCATGCCTTCCCGAGAGAAAAAGTCTGCGTTTTGATGCAGCTTTCCTGCTCGGTGGACTACCCTGAAGGCATAGGGCTGCAATGCCAAGTACCACCGTGTGATTCTGGCATTGCTATCTTTCATCCGGTGAAGCCATGCTAAGGGGGCATGATCTGTAACCAGGGTGAAGTGTCGCCCCAGGAGGTAGTACCGGAGTGACTCGACTGCCCATTTTACCGCGAGACACTCCTTCTCGATGGTGCTATAATTTTTCTCGCGGGGAAGGAGCTTCCTGCTGATATACAGGACTGGGTGCTCGCTTCCCCGAACCTCCTGCGACAACACTGCCCCGAGACCTGTCTCTGACGCATCCGTCTGCAGGGTGAACCTCTTACCAAAATCCGGGCTGCATAGTACTGGCTTACTACACAGCCTCCGCTTCAAGGCGAGAAAGGCCCTCTGGCACGACTCCGTCCACTGAACCGTATTTGGGGCAGCCTTCCGGGTGAGGTCTGTCAAGGGAGCAGCGAGCGTAGCGAAACTCGGGATGAACTTTCTATAATAGCCCGCTAGTCCCAAGAAAGAGCGCACCTGGGTTTTGGTTGTAGGAACCGGCCAGTCAGCCAAGGCTTTCACCTTAGCAACTAGCGGTCTGATCTGGCCGCCCCCTACCCGATACCCCAAATACTCCGACTCACTCTTCCCAATGGCACACTTCTTTGGGTTAGCAGTGAGCCCCGCCTCCCGCAAGGATTGCAGCACCGCCGCTACCTTACACAGATGACTCGGCCAATCCTCACTGTGGATAACCACGTCATCTATGTAAGCAGCGGCGTACTGCTGATGGGGCCGCAAGATGCGATCCATCATCCGCTGGAAAGTGGCGGGGGCTCCGTGCAACCCAAAGGGCATGGTCCTGAATTGGTACAACCCGAAGGGAGTCGAAAACGCCGTCCTCTCTCTAGATTCCGGAGTCAGGGGTATCTGCCAGTACCCCTTCGTTAAATCCAGTGTCGTCATAAAATGAGCCGTGCCTAGACGCTCCAGCAACTCATCTACTCGGGGCATCGGATAAGCGTCAAATTTCGATTTCTCATTGATTCGTCTGAAATCAATGCAAAATCGAGTTGACCCGTCTGGCTTATCGACTAAAACGATCGGACTGTTCCAGTCACTTTGGGACTCTTCTATTACCCCCAGTCTCAGCATTTCGTCAATTTCCGCTTTTATTACCTGTCTTTTACGCTCAGGTATACGGTACGGCCTCTGGCGAACTAGCGCCCCCGGCTCAATATCAATGTGATGATGGGCTACTCGAGTCTGCCCCGGGACTGAAGAGAACACGTCAGGAAACTCCGCCACCAGACCGCGAGCCTGACATTTCTGCGTTGGTGTCAGATTCTCAGCAATCTGTACCGATCCTTTTCTTGCCAACACAGAAAGATCAGGTCCCAGGTCCGTGACGTCATCTGCATGCGCCACTAACAACGCCTCTGGCTGTAACCAAGGCTTTAAAAGATTGATATGGTAAATGTGTTTCTCTGTCCGTCGCTCCGGCTGGCAGATCTCATAGTCCACCTTCCCAACCTGGCGTGTAACCTCAAAGGGTCCTTGCCACTTAGCCAAGAGTTTCGACTCAGAACTGGGTAATAAAAGAAGTACCTTATCCCCCGGCTGAAATGTGCGCAACCGGGCTCCTCGGTTATATTGTGTCTCCTGTCTGTGCTGCGCCTGCTGCAAATTGTCATGCGCCCATTTCCCAACAGACTCAAGACGTTTGCGCAGGTCCAACACATACCGGACGGTATTGGTCGAATTGTCCTGCTGCTCCTCCCACATCTCTCTGACCAGATCGAGCACGCCCCGGGGTCTCCGCCCATACAGCAGCTCGAATGGTGAAAACCCCGTGGAAGCCTGGGGAACCTCTCTGATCGCAAAGAGAAGGGGAGGAATCAGCTGGTCCCAGTAACGCACATCACTACGAATAAATCTGCGCAACATGTTCTTAAGGGTCTTATTAAAGCGTTCCACCAAACCGTCTGTCTGAGGATGAAACACAGAGGTCCTAATGGTCTTAATTCCCAAAAGCTTACATGTTCCGCGGATTAGCCGGGACATAAAATTGGTGCCTTGATCGGTTAGTATCTCTTTGGGAATCCCCACCCGGGAGAAAACCTTCACAAGCTCGTTGGCAACAGACTTAGCGGACATAGATCGGAGGGGAATTGCCTCTGGATAACGCGTAGCGTAATCCAGAATGACAAGTAGGTGGGTGTATCCTGCCGCACTCCTTTCTAGTGGCCCAACTATGTCCATCCCAATACGCTCAAACGGAGCTTCCACTAGGGGCAAAGGCACCAGAGGGGCTCGTGGAACGGCTCTAGGGCTGGCCTTCTGACATTCCCCACAACGCTCACAAAACCGCTTAACATCGCCATCCAGCCCCAGCCAGAAGAACCGTGACACAAGCCTTGCTTTAGTTTTATCCCTTCCCAAATGACCAGACAGGGGAATAGCGTGAGCCAGCTGCAACAAATCCTCCTTAAAGGGCTGAGGAATGAGCAACTGATGACGCACTTCACCGGTCTGGGGTAATTTATCAACACGGTACAGTAGGTCTCGATCAATTTCAAAGTGGGGGTACGTGGCGGCGCGTCTGGGCTCGACCACCCGACCATTAACCACCGCTGCTTGGTCAAAGAGCCTGCCCAGCACGTCGTCACGCCCTTGCTCGAGTCGGAAGTCACGGGAGCGAGCTAAGAAATCAGCTCCCATGGCTTCCAACTCGGGGTCAGGTCGGTCCCGAGCAGAGGCAGCCGAGCCAGACCCCTGCGCTGGCTCCGCGACCTCCCCCCCGGACTCTTCACCAACCGCCCCCACCTGAAACTTCTCCGACTCCCTCCATTGCCAGCCCTCATTCTTAGCGATCCGACGCTCCCGTTTAGTTTTACGGGGTTTAAATCTATGGCAAAACCATTCTGGATCGCGAAAGGGAAAAATCTCTCCAATTACTTCCTCTTTCTTAGCCAATAAAGAAGACGGGGCTGTCAGAGCAGCCAACCAATCTTTAAACTGCTCACAGTCCCGCCCCAGAACTACTGGTACCGGCAATCGAGGACATAATCCTACCTGCACCTGCGTCACCTGCTGGCCAATAGTCATACACACATTTATCTTGGGATAGGAGCGGACATCCCCATGAATACATTTAATATGCACCCGTCCCAATATACGTTTATGCCCCGGTGAGACTAGGCTCTCCTGTACTAGAGACTGACCACACCCTGAATCCAGGAGAGCCTGGGTTTTTGTACCATCCACTGTCACAGGAATAACAAAACCCGTGTGCTGAAGCGACTGAGGTAATTGAACGTGCTTACCTGGTCGGCTGAGGTCACACTCCATCACGGGGCAGTCCCGGGAGAGGTGGCCCACCTCCCTGCACGTCCAACACCTCGGTGGGCTGGTTTCTCTCCCCGAAGTTTTGGAAAGAGGGGGAAACACTGGAGCCATAAAAGGGGCCCGCCGATAAGGCGTCCGCGCGAGACCCCGGTCCGACACTGCAGCAGCCCGTGGGTATCCCCACCCTGCCCCAGTACCCGGGCCGGGAGCTCCCGCCGACACCCCCCGACCAAATCCTGGACTACCCCTTCCCCCCAGTCCCTTCGCCCTTTCCGGGGCCAGTTGAGGGGACGATCCAGCAGCCACACTCCTCCCGGGCAGTTTCGCAGGCGTTGGCTCCGCTGCCTGGTACTGCTCGGCCAGTTCGACCGCCCGGTCCAGCGTGTCCGGCGCCTGCCGCTGGACCCACAGCCGAGGTCCCGAGGCTAGACACTCCAGGAAGCGCTCCACCACGATCATTTCCACCACCCTGGCTTTGGTGTTTAGGTCAGGATTCAACCAACCCAGGGCGTAATCCTTCAGCCGGTGGGCGATGGCTCGTGGGTGTTCCCCGGCCGCAAACTGCTCCTCCCGGAATTTCTTCCGGTAGCCCTCCGGTGTGGCCCCCACACGGTTTAGGATGGCTGCCTTCAGCCGAGGGTAATCCAACATGTGCTCCGGGGACAGCGTCCTCGCAGCTGCTTGAGCCTCCCCGGTGAGTTGGGGCAACACATAGCTAGCCCACTGGGCTTGGGGCCATCCGGCCGAGATCGCCATAGCCTCGAACACCTCCAAGTAGGCGTCCGGTCGATCCTCGGCCGTCATTTTGGTGGGTCTCTGGATGGAGTGGTCTGGAGCTGCGGGTCTAGCCGCCCCCTGCACTGCCGCGGTGAGCGTCTGGCGCAGGAGGTCCATCATTGCGGCAAACTGAGTCGCATCCATCGCTAGTCTGCTCCTTCTATAGTTGCACTGCTTGGGGCAGTGCCAGTGAATCCCACTTCTGACACCACGTGTGAAAGGGGTGTGGGTAATTCACTGACCAGGAGACAGACAGGTGTATTCGGGAAACACCACACAGGTGCCCAGTTTTATTTTAGACCGGTTCTTTTTTCTCTCCGGCAGAGGGCACTGTTGACCGTGGGCTGCCTATCAACGATGATAGACAGCACCACGGAAATACCACAGCTGGTACACGAACCGCAAATGCACTAGCAGGTGCTCAAAGAAATAATAATGAAAACAGAAGGCGAAAAGAACAAGGGAAAATAAAACAGTAATAAAACTACAAATAAAAGGTGCTGCACTCGGCAGCGTTATCCCGGTCGCCGCTACCCGCACGACCCGGATCACCGTCCTACTCTCTCGGCTATCTAGCCTGCTCTTTCACAATATGCCGGGGTCTGCCCAAGGGTTCCCCGCTCTCTCTCTCTCTGTCTCACTGATTCCCGGTCCCGAATCAAAGCGTCCGCACCCTTAGCGCGTCTAAGTGGGCAGACCTGAGGAAACAACAGAGCGTTATTTTATAGGACCGACAATCACCCAAGACCCGCCTCTCGGCCATTCAGAGAGGGGGAAAGTCCACACTCACACTTTCCCACCTCCCCGTGTCACTGCCATGACTCACAGGCGGTTGTTGGGCGACTGCCGCCCTCTTCCTGCAGCCCGTGAACACGCCAGCAGAGTCAGCACAGATCTCTCCCTGTTACACCATCACATTAACCATCCTCTTTATTTATCTTGTGTATGTCATGCATTGGCACAAGCTCTTGTGTTTGTCTAACAGTGCAAGGTTATTTGGGAAGCCAGGGGTCCATTCTTTTGGGGTTAGTGATCACACTTTCCTGAACTCGGGTCAAGTTCAGCCACCCCCGCCGTTCAAAGGGAGGTCCTCTCCACGTTAGTCAGAAGGGACCCCCGACCACACTATCCTTTCTATAAAGAGGTATGTGAAAAATACAGTGAACAAAAGGTGGGGCTTGGCTGTGAATGCAGTACTGATGTAGTTTTGCCATGCAATGCATTTTAAACCTGCTTTACTCTGATGCTCCTGAGAAGTGCTCAAAAAATGGACTGCAAAGGGTAAATTTGTTACCAACACATTATTCTAAATACAAGGACGGTAAAACGTGACTGACGTGTATCTGTGTGTTGTATATCCAAGTGCTGTGAGTTTAGAATAACTAAATAATGTGTCACACAGTCAGACAGGGGGGATACTTTTGCTTTCTCTAAAACAACAATCATTGATCATTTACTGTAATACAGAATGTAGTTGTCACATTATACTTTTCACAGTTCTATCTACAGTGCCATGGATTGTGTAGCATATCCTTGTATTCAAAATAATGTTTATATCCTTGTATTCAAAATAATGTTTATTTTGTTCATTTTTTATTGCACACAATAATGATCTTGCCTAAGAGGCAGAATCTCTGGTTCTACAATTTGTTATTTATTTACAGGTTAACACATAAACAGGTACACAGCTAGTGCATTTAAGAACATCACTTGTTCTCTGTGTGAATAATTTAGCAAGTTGTTGACACCACAGCACTAACGATTTACGCTTAAGAAAATACAAAAATAGATACTGCACTTCACTTTCTAATGAGCAGAGTGACACCTACTGTGATGGGACTGGGTATTTTTTAGCTGTTTAAAATTTTACCATAAAGCTAAAACTAAAAACAAACCAGTTGTGAAATGTTCATTAATAACCAAAATGTGTGGTTACAACTGCATTGCTCACAATTCTAACTGGAGGCATTTTCTTGTTTCTTTTTTTTTTCATGTAGAAAGGACTACTGTACCACGGTTTACAATTCCTGTGAGGTCAACGTTGGCCATTACAATGTTTTTTTTCAACTTAATAATAGATGTTTGAAAGTTTAAGTGCTGCCTCAGGCACTCATAAGCATTTATTACAAATCATTGCTTGCCTCTCGTATGCAGTGAGGAATAACATTTACATACAGTAGCACGGATTAATAAGATTGAAAAAAAATGGAAAGAGGTGTCAGTCAGGGACTGTAATGGCGCTAATAAAGCCCACTATATTCCTTGGAAATATCAAGCCGTCTGTTTCAATCTTTTGCTGTTCCCCAAGGTATACACAAATCTGTATCAGATAAGACTCAAGCTGTGGCAGAGTGGAATCTTTTATTTATCATCAGTGTAACTGCACTTTCCAGTGAGCTGAGGTAGGAGCTAAACCAAGAACCATGTGTATCTGAAAATTGTATACAATACAGCTGCTAAGAAGACGCATTCGGACACAAGAACTTACATGACAGGATGCTGGCAGAACTGAAGATAATCGGAGGGCATAATCAATATTCTACCTTTATGACATTTCCTTTTTTAAATTTTTTTTTTGCCTCAAACAACCTGAGCCAACACTTAAAATAGAAGCCTTGCAAATACACTAAATAAATATAACGGGGGGGGAATGGTAACATAAGTACACATACCATCTTTTCAATCTGTGCAGTATATGTTGTACTATATATGAAAATTCTTCTGAACAGTTTTCAATTACACTAATTAGAACTGTTTTATAAATCACTGAATTTGAAATTAAAAAGAAAAATAAGAGAAAAAAACGTTATTTAAACAACCATTGAAATAAATTGTTCTAAACTATTAACTATTTATTGCTTAATGTTACTGTTTAGAGCTGTAAAACATAAATGTAAAAAAAAAAAAAAAGAAATCCATAAGGCTGCAAACAGAAATATTTTTTATTTGTTTAACACAACTTTTCTTAGCAGAATTAAGAAGAATTTAAATGTTTTGTACATGCAGTCGATATCCACGTTTCCAAAGTGTTAAAAATATCACTGTGTGGATTGGAGTGTTTTGTATTGAAAAGATCGGAGGATGTCCATATGTATTTTTAAGGATGAAGTAGATGTTGTTTTCTGTTGTTAAAACCTCAATTGCCACTCATGGGTAGTGGCTCTGGCCTCTTGTGGAGTCAATATTAGCTTGCATCTTACACCACCCAGTAAGATATTCTATGTAGAATCAAGTATGCCTGCTGATGACATCTCATTTGTAAAATTGAGCTAGAATAGCTGCATTAGCATCATCTATTACAAATTTTCTTTTCTAATATACATACAGACACACACACACACACAGTAGAATACGGTCTGGGACAAACTTATTTGTTTAGCAACTCCCAAAAGTTGAATTTAGTAATATCCCTCTACTTCATTGACATTAACTGCTACAAAAATATACTGATGTAAGTTTGAAGAAGCTACATTGAGATTGAACATTTCAAGCCACCCCCCGACCCCCCCACGCACACACACACACACACACACACACACACACACACACACACACACACACACACACACCCCTACCCCTACACATACTTCACTAACTGCAGCATTTTGCTTTTATGTCACTAGCACATATCAAAAATTGTTCTTGCCTAATTCCATCTGGTACTTGCAGATGTCTCAATCAGGTAACAGCTGCATTATGTCACTGTTCCTACTAAGGCAGAGTCTAACTTTATACAGAGTTCTGTTTAAGTGGAAGAAATATGATTCACATTATTCTTTGTATGCCATTGCTACAAGATCATTGGGATTTTCCAAAACAAAGACCAGGGGTCACAAATACAAGGACCAGGGGTCACAAATGGAGATTAGATAAAGGGTCATTCAGAACAGAAAATAGGAATCTTCCCCAGTAATGTTGTGAAGCGGACACCCTGGGATCCTTCAAGAAGATGCTTGATGAGATTCTGAGATCAATAAGCTACTAACAACCAAACGAGCAAGATGGGCCAAACGGCCTGCTCTCGTTTGTAAACTTTCTTATGTTCTTATGTTCTAAATAAAACTCTTAATTAATCAAGGTTGAATGATTCTCAAAGAAGAAGAAGAAGAAGAAGAAGAAGAAGAAGAAGAAGAAGAAGAAGAAGAAGAGACACCCAATTGTACATTATAAGGCTGTAACTTAATTGAGAGATTATGTTGTAGTATCGGTGTCCCGGACATTGAATTACATTTGTATATGTACATATGTATACAATACATGTCAATAAAGATTGATCAGAGAAGAATATGCCCAACCGGTTGGACAAATAACATTTAAAAAAGCATTTTCGTCTGAGACTCCAAAACTTTTGATGTCTTGTAGTATCATAATATCAAATCAGTACAGTATTATATATTACGACTATTATTATTATTATTAATAATAATAATAATAATAATAATAATAATAATAATAATAATAATAAATAATAATAAATTAAAACTGTTTTTTTGTAATTTCCTTTTTTTGTAAGTATCTTATTTCTTCTACACATAAAAAGAAAATGCTATTAAGTGCAATTAGTTGTCAAAATTTAGATTTGGTCCCAGACTTAATCAATCTGAAAAGAAAGGCAAGCTAGAACATATCATTTGTGTAAGTAGAGCGCAGGTATGACATACATAATAATTTACATTTGCTAAGACATTTAGATGACAGCACTGAGTGGCAAACTGACTGTTTACACGTTTTTCCACATTTCTTTACAACAGCCGGCAAAGATCTCTGTGAAAACAGACAAGTGGTGGCACAGTCTGACAGTCATCTTTACTTTGAATATGAACACAATACAATACATCCTTCTTGACATCTGACTGAAACAAGCCCATTGCTCAAGATGATGAAGAGATGCTGGTTCACTGGTAACTGCAAATGAGCTTGATGCTACATGAGCACAGACAACTGCAAAATGAACAATACATATTTTGCACCTAAAATCGCCATGTTATTAGCAGAATAGGTGGTTATGATGGTGCTTAAAAGCTTTAATAGTTTTTATTAGAATGTAGTTAAAATCTCAATTAAAAGCACTCCCATAAAGGAAGTGGTGTGAACATTAAAGGTTGTGTCTGGGTTTTCCAATTTGCACGAGAGTAATTCAGCATTATTACAATATTTTAAAGCTGTCTTTTTTCATATACTGCGGCTTTAATTTTATTGGCTACTCTTTTATATACTAGCTGTGAATGGTGCCCATTTTGAGATTAGGAGATTAGGTTATTCATCACTCAAGATGTTCCCTGCTGTGCTGGCATGATGAGAGCGCAGCCAAATCAAAACATCTCTGGAAGGCATTTCAAAATAATTGAATGCATCATAATTTCCCTATTAATACATAGCGCATATAACAGTTGTGCATGAAATGCCCACATTATCTGTTACTTTTTGTTAATGTCTTGCTCCTCATCAGTAAATTTAATACAGAGTGTGAATAACCATGCTAAGATGAAAGGATAGGTTACTGCCATGTTTCAAGATTCAGTAGAAAATTAAAGTAAATCGATCATTATACTGCACTACTGGAATGTCTAAAATGGCATGTTGCTAAGCAAATGGCGATTTAAATGTACTGTGCAATTCCTTGTGAACTGTTTTACTTAGAGCATTTTTTTAGATACTTAACATCAAATGCTATTTATCTGCCAGAATATAAACAGATGGATTATGAATTCAATATGAATAATTAATTGTTTAGTCAAGTGTAAATAACAATGGTTATGTCCACACCATTATTACACATTGTTGTCTGCCTTGAAGGCAAACATGTTAGGCAAATAACTTTTTATTTACCTTCAAGCTTCCAATTAACCTTAGGGTTATAGTATTTGGTTCAAATATAGGGCACATACAGCATTTCTGCATAGAATGAATACTATACCAACAAGAAAAGGCAACAAAATATAAGGATTAAATGTATACATTTTAAAAATAGGCTTTATTTCTGGGGATACACACAAAGTAGGGGCAGGCTGTTTGTTCAATCATACTCTTAAACAATACAGCAGAAGATTTACATTTTAATATACTTCCATTTAAAACAAGAAAATACTTGTTTTTACAAAGAGAAGCCTGACCATTGTTTAAAGAAATAACCTTTATTTTATGAGTGGTCTGTCAGGTTATTTTGGTGGATAAAAAGCAGGTTTTATCGGATTGATCCCTAAAATCAGAACAGGCAGGTTCAGGAGTCAGCTTCTATGTATACCTGGTCTCAGCATTAACAGTCTGCCTGTGCTTCGTGATGCCTCAAACCTCCCCTACACTGCACGCCACACCCTGTCCCACTCCGCTACCACCCCACAGACCCACTGTACACTAAATTACTGTTGAAATTACAGTTTACAAAGATTGAGGTAAAATATGTTATATAAACAATATGGAGAAGTATCCTTTGTTTATACCTACGAGGATTTTAAAAGATATAAAGATTAGAGGTGTAGAAGACCACTGACACAATATCAATACAGCAAAAACAGCCTTTTTAGAGGTTTAATACAGATAAAAGGGTACAGCACTATACAGAAATTTTGCTGAGGACCATTTCAGAGATAAACTAATCCAGACTACAGCAGTTTGAAAAAACCTACAATAAACCTACTATACAATAAAGACAATGATCAAGTCTATTAAAGGCCAGCCTTTAAATAAACACTCTTTTGATTGAAAAATTCTATTGAGCGCTACAGATAGGATTAATGTATGTCACTCTTTGCTCTCTGTTGTAATTGTTAAATGCAAAGAATAGGGATTTCATGTCCATGAGTGAATGTGCATTGGATATTTTTGTGAGAGCAAAAACTGGGAATAGCTCCACTTTAGATCTACATTTACATGACCTTGGTAATAAAGGGCTTCCATTAAGTGCAGTAAAAAAAAAAAAATAACACAAAAAAAAAAAAACTATTCAAGCTTTGCAAAGGTAAACATGTGTATATCTATTGCAGCTTGGACTCATGAGCAAATTGTTTTGATGACATAAATGAAGATTGATATTCATCAGACTGTTCTAGACATGTTGTTGGTTTCTTTAACAATATCCAATAAAAGTATCATACATAAAAATACATAAAACATTTTTAATCTATCAACACTTGAAACATAAAAACACTTTTAATAACTTTAAATAACTAACAGCTTAAAATGTTATGAATATGACCCATCATCTTTCTGAACATGCAAAGTAGTTGCCTAATAGAGGGTTTGTATTTGATAGCAGTATGGAAAACAAAATAGTAATTCATTATTTAGCTATTAAAGACATGTAAAAGGATTATTTCCTATTTTAAAGAGAAAATTAAAGCAATTGTTATGTACTATACAGTACATAGGGCACATTCAACTGTTTATCTGTTTATCCCACAGCTCGACCCAAACAAATACTGGATCCTCCGATTGCTGACACACAAAATGTGTTATTACCATTAATGGAAAAGTTAATGGTCCATTTTCATATATATCAATTTACATTTTACAATTTGAGTCTACAAATGATGTATAGAATGCTGGGCCGATGATATTTTGCTCAAGGAAATAGTTTTAATGTGTTTTATGGACATCAAATGTTGTGAATAATGATGCATCCAAAGAATGCAAATAAGATGACAGTTCATATGCTGTGATCAACAGTCCTTGTATAAGAGGTTTGAGACAGAACTGAATGTTCAGCCTGAATGTATAATGCAAGATATACATTTTTGTAAATAGATAATACCTTGTCTTTTGTTGCAGTGGCCTGGATTTTCAATTTCCCTAAGCTGTGCTAAAAATATTGCAGGAGGTGTGATTAAATAAAAATAACAATGAAATAGTATACATTTTAGAAATACCGGAGGCAAGAATTGAAATAAGTTTATTCCGGTTTTCTTCTGTGTGGTCTTTGTTTTGCAATAAAATCTGAAAAGGACCTTATAATAGCTTTATCAGACCTACTAAAATGTGTACAGCACTGTGAACGTGGGGGTTGCAGTGTGTAGGTGTAGGGCTGATGCAGGTGCTCCACACAACGACAAACACAAAGTTCACGGTTCAAACAATTCTATTTATTTTTTTTCTTGGTCAGCTTGACTGCTGAAATAATAATGCTGGCTCTAACCAACTATTGGTATTGCCAGAGTATAAATCAAGGGGTTGCAGTCCCGAAATAATAATACAAAAACACAGACACAACACAGATACAGACACGTCTGTGGACAGTGTGTGCTCTACGTGTGCAGCGATTAGACAGTGGTGTTTGTTTAAGTACAGGTGCAGTGCAGTCTGGGTTTAGCGGTGGCTTGAAGCGGCAGCTCCCGGGTTCATATTAGCCATCTGGCAAAGACAAATACAGACAGTTACAAAACAAACAAAACACTTCACTCACGATTACAAATTGATTGTTTCCTTTCTCGGTCCTAGCGGTAACCATATCAAAAGGAACAGATTGCTGGGGCCACTTCCTCAAAATAGCCTCTGTCATGCCCTCTTTCGATGGCATGGCCAATCACATCTCCTCCAATCCGCGACTGACACACCACCTACCGCATTAAGGCAATGACTTCTGGTATTGTGGCCCCACCCCCTTCTTGGATGGCCGGCTTCTGACTGACCCTGGAACAGGGCACTCTACTCCGATTATACAGTGCCCTCAAAGATCGGGAGGGAGATTGTTGACTAGGATTAATTTACACTCTGTCACAAGCACATACTGTTCACAAAACTGAAAAAGAACAAACCTTCCTACTGATATGTGTACAGTAACATTTATAAAGGAAGTAGTGAATTCAATTCATACAATTGCCCAACTAACTTCAGACATGCTCAAACCTACATTTTTATTTCTCTAAAGAAAACTGTAACATTACAGTTTCCATTTCAAAAGTCAAATTTTAGGTATGTGCATGCCAGAAAGCAGTTCATTTTCAAATACAGCATTTAATCGCTTTCTGAAGCAGTTTTATTTTGTGCTGCTCATCTTTATAGAGGCCTGTTTATGTTTTCTTTTGTCGTCTTTTACAAGATAATTTGGTGCTGAATTGGCAGCACTGAAGTCTGATTTATCCTCAGACTTGTGATAAGCCTTGCTAACGTGAACTTTCTTACAGTATGCCTCAGGCCTGCTCTGCAGTGAGCAACCTCATGTGCCCATCCATTTCTTTTTGACACCTTCTGCCTGCAAATGTTACCTCTCAGTGTTAGTTTTACTAAATTATAGTCATTTTATGTTATTAATGTGCAATTATGGCACAGACCACCAAGTAAACAATTGTAACCATTGTGTAGTTTAGGGGGCAGGGGCAGGAGAAAGCACCCCCCCACACATACACTCCCCTCACCACTCCACTCTTCTAATCTTCAATCAACTTGCCCTTACTTTTTAGTTTTTGACCCACCATACCTCTACATCACCACCTCAGCAAAAGCAACAGCATCTTCCTCTAGAGGAAGTCAGAGCTCGAGGAGGGCTTTCAGGAGGACAAAGTCAACTCAAGCACAGAACTCTTTGCTAACATTGCTCTTGTCTAGTGGTCTAACATATTATTTCAAGGTACATTTATTTAAGCAGGTATGACAATAAACTTGTTCATATACAGTTGTAGGCAAAAGTTTATATACCCCAATGGAAATATATAATTTCTAGAAATTTCAGCAATTTTTTGCAAAAAATGCTAATTCAAAAGTATTCATACCCTGACAAGGACAATTAAATTAGTAGCTAGTTGAAGCACCTTTAGCAATAATAACCTCTTTTAAACGATTATGATATTTGTCAATGAGCTTTTGGCATGATTCTTTACTGATTTTTGACCATTCTTCAATGCAAAATGGTTCCAGTTCATTCAAATTATGAGGAGTTTTCTTGTGCACAGCCTTTTTAAACTCATACCAGATTCTCAATTGGATTTAGATTGGGACTTTGACTAGGCTGTTCCTGAACCTTGATTTTATTCTTCTTTAACCATTCTGAAGTAGATTTTGATGTGTACATTGGATCGTTGTTGTGTTGGAACATCCAGTTGCAGTTTAAACCAAGTTTTGTAGCAGGGGTTTCAGAAGAATGGCCCATATCTTTTGGTATGCTGTGGAATCCATTATACCATGTATTGGAACTACATTTCCTGCACCATTAGAGGAAAAACAGCCCCATAGAAGGATATTACCTTCTCAATGCTTGACAGTAGGTATGGTGTTCTTTTCTTTGTACGCCTCACCAGACTTTCTCCAAACGGTAACGACTATCGGCGTGATCAAATAGCTTGTTTTTTGTTTCATCAATCAATAAAACCTTTGACCAGAACTCATATCCATCATTCAAATGCTGTTTTGCAAACTTTAAGGGATTGTCCTTGTGACGTTTTCCCAAGAATGACTTTTTCCTTGGCCTGCGACAATTGAGACCTTTACCATGCAATACTTAACCTATGGTTGAAATGGAAACCCCAGTCCCATTTGCAGTCGATTCATTTTGAATATATTTGGCAGTCAATCTTGGATTGTTATCAACTGTCCTCACTATTCTTCTACTTGTTCTTGGTGAAAGAACCTTCTTTCTTCCAGACCGAGGGAGCTTTGTGACAGTACCATAAGTCGTGTACTTCTTCATAATAGAAACCATAGTTGAAATTAGGATACTCACATGCTTGAAAATCTTCTTGTATCAATAAATTTTCTTCAGCTAGCTCTTTTTCCCATATTGACTTATTGGTAATGACAGCAATCATCCTATGCCTAACCCTTTTATACTCTCTAAAAATGTTCGCCTACAATCTAGCATTGTCTAGATTTTTCTAGAATAAGGTTCTGCATTATCATATTGAAATTTCTAGCACCTTGTAGACAACACTATCATAGCATCAAAGGGTATGTATACTTTTTGAATTAGCGTTTTTGGAGTTTTGTAAAAAAAAAAAAAAAATGCTGAAATAAATAATTGTAGACATCCATTTCTTGTAACTTTTTTTCCTCATCCACAAAAGCAAAACTTTTGCTACAAAAGATTGAGCCTATAATTCTTTGTTTTTAAGAAATTTCTAGAAATTATAAATTTCCATTGGGGTATATACATTTTTGACTACAACTGCATAGATTATATGAGATGACATTATTCCCATGTCTAAAAGGAATATACAGTACCATAGAACATTTGTTTAAAGGATCTACTGCAAATTTGTATATTCACAGACATTATGTACAAGAACAGTCATGTTCTAATTGTATTGGCTCTGATCATTTTTAAACCTGTACTCGTTTAAAAAAAAAAAAAAAAACATTATGTTTTTCATTTAGATTCCATCTGCATTTAGCCATGCTTTTTTAGTGGATGACAATTAATTACTTTTAATCCATTGAAATTCCTCAGGAGATCTCTACTTATTGGTATAAATTAATTTACTACATTTATTTCACTGATTAAAAAACAACAACAAAAGACATCTGTCTTGGCATTACGGGGGTCACTGATGCATCCCCAGAATATCGGACACCCCCTCAGTTGCATGAAACCTAGACATAGCAAGAAGAGAAATGGTATCTGATAAAAGCTGTACCAAACATTGTCACATTTAGAAACCTCGGCTCATTGCTCAGTAGTGTAGTACAAGATTTATTCAGATTTTTTGGCAACATTAATGACAATGCAACAGTCTACATTAAATTATGTATGTGACTGCAAAACATATTAATAAGAATTAATTATTCAATAAAATACAATGTTCACTCATGGGCATGAAACTATTTGAGACGGGCACGCCCTGATGCCACTCACTAGCTGTAACATTTGTCAAAAATCTGCATCGCCAACCATTTCAATTTTTAAAAAATCAGTTTTGAGGATTACAGTTACCTTATCTGACTAGCACCAACCAATCTCACTGGTTTTAAAAATCAAATGAATTGAGCAACTGAAACTTCACACCAAAACACAATTCGCAAAGATCTCTTAATAACATCTACACAATCCATTGTTCCTTTATATCTCAGTATAATTTGTATAAATAAAATAACACAAAGAAAGGACAGTTTGGTACTTACTGGACAAAGCCATCACATTTGCTTTCAGCTTTTCCGTATTAAGCATTCACATTCAGCCCATTATGGGTTCCAAGCCTAGTGGTGATGATGAAATACCAGACAAAAACCACATTCGGCTTTATATCAGTCCCAGACATGAGACAAACCTTACAAAAAATGACTTAAGTCCAGATGAATGACCACCCTACTTGACATACACACTGTAGTGAATTTAACTTATTAGTTTAAGTAGTAGAATAAATAAATTCTTATGACACACACACACATACAAAAACTCATTAAAGAGGCATATTTATATCTGTAAAAAAATAGACACTAGTGCATTTAAAAAAAGAGATCAGATGTGTTCCAATTATTTTACTATAGTTTATCCAATAATCATCCACTTTATTTAGTGTCAGGTAACACAGTATGGCATTTTCTCATTTACATGTCCAGGATCTAAGGTATTAAAGGCATGTACTAGATTTTGTATTAGTATACCACAGTACATTAAATTAGAAGACATATACTCAAACACAGAAAACAGCAGCTTGCATTAGCAATAAAAACCCGTGGCTGTAAAGGATACCTACAATTGTAATATTATTAATCAATAAGAATGGAATTGCATAATGTGATTTACTGAAATTTAGGTCCCAGTGGTAAAAAGCCTCTCAGTAAAACCTAATTTGCAACCCAAGATGGCTCCTTCAATGACTGGCAACAAAGTTTCTCCAACACATTTCATAGGGCATGATCCAAAGATAAGAGGTTTTCAGCCCAATGACAATTGAATTACAATGCCAACCAAAGCCAACTTCATGAACTCCAAAGATCAGATTTAGCTGTCAATTCGAATACAAACTTAACCCTTGTATTTAAATACAGATTTTATTTAGATCGTCTGTGATTTATTGAGAATAAATGAGCAGTCTTAATTGTTTCCTTTATAATAAAATCAGTCTGATATAAAAAAACAAAAAAGCAAAACTGCAGCCCTTGGTATCTGACATTCTCCAATTCTATTACTTACATAGAATATATATATATATATATATATATATATATATATATATATATATATATATATATATATATATATAATATATATACGGGCATATAAGCACAAAGAAGCTGTACACCTAAAATTCAGACTATCCATTGTGGTATTCACCCTGATAAGCATATTAGTATAACATACATTTTTTTTAAAATATAGACTTACATTACAGCACATTGTCTATTAACTTGTTTCCATAGTCAAGCCAACTTGAATACATGCCATAAGCTCAGAAAATGTTTCAATATCAAATTCTACTTTCTATGGGTGTGAGTAGCCATGTGCTTCAATGAAGGGAAAAAATCAAGGACCACAATAACAAAAGCGGAAACGATCTAAAAATATTCCGCTATTATGACAGATTAGATGCAATTTTAGGACACCGTCTAATAGCACAAGACAGCCTGCAGTGAATTTTCTGGAAAAGTATCCATTGCTGTGTTTAGTGATAACAATGTTACAATGTCAATAATGATGATACAGTAATCTGGTTACCTGGTTACTATCCGGCCGCCTCTCGCGATAACATGAGTGAGCCGTATCCAGCTCACGCAATAACCCGAGAAACTCAGTGCATCTTCTCATTTCAGGCTACCCTGGAACACTTGGGTGCACTCGAGTTGGCTTGACTATGGAAACAAGGTATTTGTAGGCTAAAACATCAATGTTTGTCTGGGTCTGGTAAAGAGCCTTTTTAGAGCCAAATAGGGTTTTAAAATCTATTAAACCTACCTCTTTATTAGCATTAGTAGAAAATCTTTTGACTCTGCTTGTTTTTATACTTTAATTCTGGATAGATATTTTAAAGTATAAAAAATTAAATAAAATTGGTATTTCATCACTGCACAGTACATCACATGACAGGAAGTATTTTTTACCTGTATGTACCATCAGCTTTTATAACATTGTCTGAAATATCTGCATTATCCAAATTTAAGTATAGAATACAGGCAAAGAACCAACAGATGTTCAACTCCTTTACCTACTGTATTTTTCCCAACTACATGTTATATTGTGAGAGTGTTGTAAAAGCATAGGAAAAGGCACAGTGAGCTGTACAATATATCTGTATATTGTTCTTTTAAGAATGTTTTCCACTCACAATACAGATTTGAATATAGTAAGACTGAAGTATATAAAGGCAGTAAAGCAATTACTGTGCATTCTGTGTGGGCTACTTGATTACATTAGAATGTAACAGACCATTCAAATGGGACGACATTCCTTCGTAATATCTCATTCAGTGGACGAATTGACAAAACTGACAAAAACAAAACAAAAAACTATGGGCCTTGTTTACGAAAGGGCACTAAATTTGGAGTTAGTGTGCACTTAAAGTAGTGAGCTTAAAGTGCAAGATAAATCTAAATTGCCTGCCCTATTTACTAACAGAGAACACATACATTTATGTTTACATACCATACCGTGCACACTACATGTATTGTGAGTGATAATTTAACATGTACGATAATGTCAGACACTTACCTGTGACCACTGTGATATCAAAAGCCAAAGCAGTCCAGGCGTATCTTTTGTTCATTAGCTTATTGTGAAGGTGGAGGTGGCTTACACTGACCAAAAATGAGTGATCAACAAATAGACCACTCAGCAGGGTCAGGCAGAGGCAACGTAAAGTGAAACTGCACTGCTTAATGCAAACGGCCTGCCCATTAGTTTCTAAAATTGCATTGTACCGTATCGTTTTGAAATTCCTCTTTAAAACAACCCACCGCTTTAATATAACACATGTATTCAAGATGTGCAGGCTGCATTGTATGAGTGACTTTCCCATTAAGCCAATCATAACGCAAAGAGATAGTAAAATAGTCAATCAATAGCACAGAGGATTCATTTCCTCACGCACACAGCACACATAATTTTGATTAGGATAGCAAAGTGAAGGCTTGTTTAAACTATTTATTTTACTTCTCAGTAGCCAAAAAAGTAGTTGGAGATGTCACAGAAGCAAAAGGTGGAGGCGGAACACAGAAAATTCCAAAATCCTTAGCTAGATGATTATTTGTTCAATTCATAATTTTGACCGCATAGCAATATATCTGATTTGCAATGCAACGGTTGCAGTAATGAAGGATTTAAACATACAACAGAAGTCATAAAAAGGTACATTTCATTGTGGTACTGTTTACTATTTCACTCTTTTGTTTCCAGTTAAAAACATTATATTTTGGAATATAATTTAAATATTGAGACTTGGAATACACTGCGTATTAATTGAAGTTCACCCCTAAATAAATAATCTTACATACCATTTTCAAAATGGTCTTCATTTAGTTAATTTAAATGGTACGACTTTTTGTTCCTAGCTATATTAGTTTGCCATATGTTGATTAATACTGATAATATCAATGACAGAATCATTATCAGGATTGTTATTTGTAAAACATCGTCCGTCAGTTCTATTCACTTGATCCAAATGACAGCTGATAAAAAATATACCTGATGTTTACATCTTTAAAATTGTACTGTTTTTGTAATCATTGTGAGTGGGTTATTTTCCTCTAAATCTGCTTTTTTTTGTCTGACCTTCCCTGACAATTTCCCTTTTTTTTACAGACAGAAATACACTTAAGACACTCTGATGCACTATTAAACGATTTATTTTCATAAACACAAAGGGCCTTATAGTAATTAAATATCAATTAAATAGACCCTTGGGTTTAAATAGCATGTGATTATGTTGAAGCTTTTAAAAATAACCATATAAATTGCAACACATGTATACACAGTTTCCCACTGTGTACTAGTGTTCTGCTTTGCATGTTGATTATTAATGAACATCACAACTTTCTAAAAGTTCCCTGTTGACCTTATTGTTTATTTTCTATTTATACCCCTATTTAAATTATACACTGGGCCCAGGTGGAATGGTGATAATTTTCTGATAAACAGATATACAATACAACACAGATTTTATTTATTATTTCTGTTAGACATGTATGCTGCTCTTTTCATTAAACATGTATTATCTTTATTTCTCTAAACACATACAAAAGAAGATTAATTGTGTATTTCTGCAGAGATAACATCTGTCCTGTCATCTCAAAGAATATTAAGCTTAATAAATATATTTATGAGCACTGCTTTGTATAGCTCTAGTGCAATCAGCCATGCTGAGTATGATAGCTCAAGACGATGAAAACCCATTGACTTTTTGTAGCAAATTAGTCTACCACCTAATCTGTGAACCCTGCTAAGCTTTTGAATTATGGCTAGAGCCAGCAGCTCTGGTAAAACACTTAAATGAATTATATCAATTCATAAACTTGTTCATGTCCAGATTTCATTAGCCACACATTACAACGTTTTATGTTTATCACTGCTCTGACATAATCTATAAATAACTGAAATGCTAATCATAGTGTTCTGCTGGGCATCATCATTTAATCATAAAGAGATACATTATTATACATGACAATAGATAATAACAAGTCTGGGTCAATGGCCGCAAATTAAAAGATCACAATTATATTCTATAATGGTACATATCTAATACATATAGTGACAAATGGGTCCCTTCCTAATCACTTGTGAATGTCTCCCCTCTGACACTCTTACAATTAAGAAAAATGATGCTTGAGTTGTGAAGCAGGGGTAATCCCACAACATCAAGGTAAACAAAAAAGAATTAATACTGCAATGAAGTGCAGCAGGAAGTAACACTTCTAATGCGATTAATTCTTTAGAAGTAGTTTTCAATTATATAAACAGCTTTTCTTTCATTTTCCCCCCTACCTTGTATATAAAATCTAAGCTTCACGACGAATGCATAGTTTGAAGCCAAACACATGGGCTAAACCAATACATATGTAAGATTTCAATAAAATGCAACGTAAAATGTTGCCTTCAAAGGACTGTCTATTTCTTTTTTAATTTCCAAAAATAATATTTTTATATAGTGCCTTTCATAGTGGACCACCATCACAAAGCGCTTTACAAGATACAAGACTAGGGCATGTGAACTATGCATCAGCTGCAGAGTCACTTACAACAACGTCTCACCTGAGACACAGAGCACAAGGACGTTAAGTGACTTGCTCAGAGTCACACAATGAGTCAGTGGCTGAGCTGGGATTTGAACCAGGGTCCTCCTGGTTACAAGCCCGTTTTTTTTTTTTTAAGCCACTGGACTACACAGCCTCAGCCTTAAGTAACTGGATAACAGTTATCATTTTGTTCATTCATTTATTTTATTTTCCACCTAGAAATCTATAAATGTTCTTTTGGGGGAAAGTTTGTAACTACTACATGGATAAACATAGATATATCTGTATGTTTTAGTTTCATAATTTCTTCACTAAACCAGAACCATTATGAAATATACTGTATTAGACAGATTTCAGTTCTTGATCTGAACTAAATGGCTATAGTTATTGCTTACCTTGCAAAGCTATCAAACATTAATCCAGATGTGTTTGGCCCCACATGGGTTCAGTGTCTCTGTGGGAAGACAATACGATATTCTGTGTTGTAAAGATTACAAGCAGTTACCTGTTTAAGGAAACACTTAAAAACAAATCTGCACTGACAAAGCCCTCAACATTAAAAACACTAGTGGCTCTGTTCCTATGGGAACACGTTTTGTAACTGTGTTTATCTACAACTGATACTTTGAGGTGTTTATTAAAAAGAAGAGTGTGCAAACATATTGAGATAATTCATATATCTAAGGCCAGTAATACAATGTTATTTTAAGGGGATATTTTATATCATATTGGCCTAATATTCAATATGCTATTGTGTGTATGCACGTTTTTGTTTGATTCGCTATCATACTGTTTCTGCTTGGATCGTTGTTTTACATGCTTACAAACTGTTCCAACAAAAATCGCTTCAGAAAAGACAGCTGAAGGCTGATTGTGAGGAAGTGAGGTGGGGACACATATTAGCATTGCACAGTGTAATGAAGCCCATAGGTGAAACCTGTGTAACACAAAAAAAGATTACATCTAAATGCTGTGCACTGGCTAAACTAAGTGGGTCATTTTGTTATAGAAATCCCATTGTTTATGGCTGCAGATTGAGAGGTTTTTTTTGTTTTGTTTTTTTTCCCTGGGATTATTACAGTGCATGATGAGTAAAGAATGTCCTCGTGTCGAAGCTTAGGAATATGACTTACTGCATATTTTCTTGTTTTTTAATTGAAATTACCCTAGCAAGGAAACTCCATTCACAAAGTATAAACCCACTCTTTATTTAAAAACTGTTCTTAAAAGAGTTAGACTGTAGAAAAAAAAAACTTGTTGGAATAGTTTAATTTTTACAGTACTTATGCAGCAGTTAATTTGTTGGTAAATCATTTTAGCAGTCAGCATTAATGATCACATTATACAATTACTTGTGTTCCTCCTCTTAAATATCTACCAGTATAATAACAACAATAAATGGCTCTGTATAACACCTGTTATTACTAACTTAATTAGATTTTCATTAATTTTCAAAGATGTAGGAGGACATAGATGGAATCAAATCAAATATGTTATAGTTCAGAAAGAGGATAGAGCGAATACATTTTACAGCAAAATAAATAAAAGAAAGAAAAAATGAAAGTAAGGCAAAGGAAGAAATATAAGTTTGCAGCTAGGTAGGCAGTGCAGATAAATTATCAGCCAAAGACCACATGCATGTGCACCTCATAGTTTATAGGGTGCAGCAGGGAAGATGAAAGGAATGTGAAATGCTACGGAAACCAAACTCTGGAGACTTAATATTCTGATCACCTCACCTCAGAACATCTGGCTCTTAAATGTTCAGGCAACAAAAAACAAGAGAGCTAATGAAAGCAGTACATTTTATCTCTCCCATCAATGTACCTTGCAAACACCTGCTAAAATTAAAACAAATTGAATCTTGATTGCTGATTAAGTACCCTTTCTTTAGCTAGATATTCTGTCAGTATTTGACCTGCACACAATGCACACATTGATGAAAAGCCAGGTTGGGCTGCTGCCGTGGCAGAGGTTGAAACGATTTTGTTTTTCATTTCAGCGACAGTTCTTTGTTGTTTTGTTTTGTGTTTTTTTTTCCTCTAAATTATCCAAATTTCTTACAATTCATTTGGTAAGCATCGCAAACACTTACAGAAAAGCACCTGTCAGGTTGCCTTTGCAACAGAGTCTAGTGTAAAGAACATCAAGAAAAAAAACATTAGAAGCTATAAACATAATTATTTGTTATTAATAAAAGTGTTACCCGCCACTTTTGTTCTCTCACAGCAGCAATGGTATTACACCATTCAAAAAGTCCACAAACAAATTCACGATTACAGATCATGTTATGCATATCTGTGCATGTTTTCAACCTTTCTGTTATTGATAGGCAGCACTGCTTTCAGTTTTGTGCTAATGGGAGACCACAAAGCCAATCAGCGCTTAGTTGCAAAAAAAACATTGTACAAAGCTCTTTTTAGCATTATCTTTTAAGTATATCTTAATGCTCTGAAGACACATTATAAACAATTCAAGTTGTCTGCAAAATATCCAGATTTTTTTCTGAGCACAATATTCTATTTTCCACAATCAGGTCAAGAAAAAATATATACCAGGCATGATTAACATTCATTAAGACCTGTGAGAAATCCAACTTTTAACACACTGGCTTAAACTACGAAGCTACGTAAAAACAGATATAAACTGATTTTACAGTTATGTTTCAACAACTTTACATTATAAACACTGATTTAGCAACCTGACTGCTTGAATCTAATTTTAAATCTCAAATTTAGAATGTGGAAAAAAACATGTTTTTCCAAAGTTATTCAAAAACATATTTATACAGATACGGTTTCAGAGCTCTGCAAGGTTGCCTCCCAATCCATAAACTCATTTCATAATTTGACCAAAATGGCAAAAAAATGTATTAAACCTTATTATCAATCTGAAATTAAATATATACAATAATTTAAATGTACTAATGTGTAAGACTGTGCAAAAGAAAAGTTTGTTTATTTTTTTTCTTCTGATGTAATCTCTATTTTGTGTTTGGTATCATCTTTTGAGATATAACAGTTGCTGTTACATGTACAAAGATTGGCAGTGGCAGTATTTAGATCAGCAACTGTTTATCAATATGATGGGGTCTATTTTATTGATCACTGGCTGATCCTAATACCACCATCCAAACATTTATAAACCTGATTTTTGTTATTGTGTGTTGTAATGTTAATGAGTAATACAATCACATCCATATAAAGCAACTTGCACAAAGCTGAGCTCCAAGGATGCTTAAGAGTTGCAATTTTAATAAAGCAGGATAGTTATTGTGTCATTTCTCAGATTACCAGGTCTTGCAGGATGTGCTTTTAATGGGGTCCAGTAGATCTCCACGACTAGCCCAAATGAACACACAGAAACCGTTCCAGAATCCATATAAAAGGGCTTTAGAAACCAGGACGTGTACAGTACCAACCACTTACACCACGAAGGACTTGGCACTAAAGCAAATGCTGGGTAATTGTTAATTAGTGCTGAAAATCCACTGCCAAATATTGCAGTTCAGTGAAACCTGAATTACCTGGTCACCAAAGGGACTGCACGTTTGTGGCTGCTTCAGGTATATCTGAGGTGCATCTGTTGTTCACTCTTTTTGAAAAACATTAAACCTGTTTTGGTGTTTACTGGCTAGTATAGCAGTTGGATGGTCAGCTCAGGTAGATTTGACATATTACATTTATAAAAAATAGAAAG
This sequence comes from Polyodon spathula, assembly GCF_017654505.1. Classification (NCBI taxonomy): domain Eukaryota; kingdom Metazoa; phylum Chordata; class Actinopteri; order Acipenseriformes; family Polyodontidae; genus Polyodon; species Polyodon spathula. The sequence continues at coordinate 49,097,466 of NC_054539.1, forward strand.
AGAACAAAAAAGAGAAAGTGATCTTTTCCCCTAAGGGTATTATGAAGTAGATTGTTGTAGAGGTATAAAATTCATAAGGGGTTTCAGTAATTGGATTAAATTGGTTCCAGAAAGTAGTACTTTATACTGTAATATGCCATTACTACTAATACAGTTATTCATTAATATTCATTTTCTTTAGTTGGCATATGCAGGAACAGTGCTTTTATAGCTTTGAATGTTTCATGTTATTTTTCAAATCATGTAGCTGTACTATTACTCGAATATACTTTATTGTGAACTTGGTTTAGCCAGTCAATTTACAGTCTCACACAATCATAATATTAAGTAACGAAACCTACTGTACATTCTTCCATATTACAACTTTTGGTGCAGTCTTACTTCATCGGAAAGAAGATGCTGTTGAAAGTCAAGTTTATTTACACTCCCTTATAATTTAGCTGTAACTGAAACTAGTTTGTCACTGTGCCTAGTATTAACATATTTAAATATTGCACTGCTATAGTACCAAACAACAACAACTCTGATGATTGTGTGCAAAAAACATGCATGATAATACTGCCTAAAAAAAACAGTTATCGTTGTCAAAACTGGATTACAATAAGAGATTCTGAACTCATTCCATATGAGAGCTGCGTTGGGAGATTAAACACAAGTGTCAACAGCGACCTGATATTTGTTTTTAATCTAAATTTATCTTACAATGTTATACAATTCGCATTCTATTTTCATATGCACATATGTTTTAATTGAGTAAATTAAGTAATTTTAATTCTTATCCTCGGCCCTCCAAGGAACTATTCTTTGCACAAAGGCATTGTAATGTTGGGTTAATTTGAAACTGACTACAATTGTTATGCATGATCACCAGCAAAATAATAATAATCTTTCATAAATACAACCAGTTATTATTAGAAACAATAATCAAACTGGCTGCTCTTTTACATTGCAAAGAGTAGTTATTTAATTAAAATGGTGTCTGGTCTAGAACAGCTACACATAAGAGGCACTAGTTCAGTTTTATTTACCTTTCTAAAATGAGAAATACAATGAAAATGGGGAGTTTGCATTTCACAGCAGCAGTTAGTTTGAGCTGAAATCAATCGGTTAGTTTAAGCTGAAATCAATGTGGTTAAAACTCAACATTGTAGAAACTAACTCACAAATGCCACATAAATGTATTTTTAACCTTTAAACCTTTTTCTCTTTTTTTGTCTTTTCTCAAATTTTAATATATAGATATATTGTATGTTGGAACTTGAGTACCATACAGTGCAGTACTGCACCCACACTGGCACTGCACATCATTGGTATGCTTGTTATCTACTTTCTGTTTTGACAAGAGTAATATTTTTAGAACTGAAAAAAAAAAAAAAAAACTGCTCCTGTTTATCCTGAAGAAAAACAAGAAGTCAACACATGAAAGATGGAGAAGCTTTAATAAGCATGACTCTTTGGCTTTCTAGTGGTATACTTCTCTCTTGAGGAAAATGAATGTACAGTGATTTAAATACTGTAAGATACAACAGATCAAACACTCGCCCCCATGGAGGAAATGTAGCCTGATGTTTAGCAGTATAGCCAATAGTTCATCCAAAATTTCTTTAGTTTCTTTAGTATTTCTTACGACAATATTTAGATGACTACAATTTAGACTCACTACAGTGTACATGCAAAATCTGCATCAACAATAGAACATCTGGACAGAATAATCAAATATAAAAATAACTTGTTTTAAACTTTCTAGAAAATATGTATTCATCCAGTAAGTTACAAGAGTATACCATTACAATTGCCCACACGTTCTGACAAATTGTGGTTCCAGTTAATTATTTATGTATCTGAATGTACTAGTTAATTAAATACTTGATTAACTTTTAATGTCATAACATTCAGTGAACCGATCATATTTCTTTGGACCATTGGTCCAATACAAAAACAAGCACACATATGTAAATCCTGATGATAAGAACTGACAGCAATTCAGTGTATTCACCAATTCATTCTAGTTTGGTATGACCTCCTTTAGACATATCATCGTTTCTAGATGACTTGCCAAAGCATATAGAGTGCACAATATTTTATACTGGAAAATCTACAGGATCTTTCGGCAGCGTTCTCAACATGTCGTTTTCAAATGCTCTTTTTATTAAACTCAAGCAAGATTTATTTGAAACATTTAAGTAATAACACTGAAGTTCATATAGGATTATATTATAGGATTAGAAACTTGTAGTAAGTTGTGTGGAAGCAAAAGATGATGCACAAGGGCAACCCCCATCGCTAAACACATTGCATGCAATTCAAACCCCTGATTGTCACTAGAATCAAAGCATAAATCCCAGACAATCCAAGATAAACCAGGGCAGGTGGTATACCTACTTAAAATATTAAAATATTACATTTATCATAACAAATGCTTTGGCAATGAATATTTTAGAAATATAAAACCTGTCCTTGATACTTCAGGTACAGGGAAAGATAACCAGCTTGCAAATTAACTTGAGAGTTTGATTTCAAGGCAAATAGATGGGGAAACCATTTGAATTATGAATGCAATCTAATTTCTGTCTTTTATAATTTACTCAGACCATTCTATAATGATCTTTCTGTAAAATCTTAAACATGAACTCTCTAATAATGAACAATTAATTGTTTAAAAGCTCAATAATTACTGTCCATTATACGGCTCACTTTATATTCTTCTGTTACAACTTGTTATGCTTAAAATATATGACAAGGGGCTAACAGGGATTGAGACTTTAGCTTTCAAGTGTGTAATTGATAAGCAATTACACATGCACATTATTAAAAGGGCACACAGGATGTAGTTAGGATTCTAACCATTGTTACAGTTGCGAGGGTTTAGTTTTTAACTTTGGCTCAGCCAAAGAAAATGTACTTCCTTGGTGTATAAACAACAGTAAAAAACATGAAGACCAAAGCACTTGTGTTAAATCATTTGGGAGTATTTTTTCATGTAATAAATGACAAAACCATTAATACATTTCCTTGAAAGTGATGGTAAACTTTTTATGTTCAGTAACAGAAAATCATACCTGGTGGTTCACACAATCTGGACATCTGACACCTTTTCATGGTGCATCACAAAGTCAAATGGCTATAGGGAATATCATGAAATTTCAAGAAAAAAAAATATATATATATATATATCCCAACAATGTGCCAAGGTGTATAATTAGTTTGTTTTCAGATGTTCTGCTCATGAATAATTATCAGTTGCTTTTACCCTACAGCTATCTAACAAGCTGTCACTTCACACAGATATTCAATATTTAATAAAAGAGTAAACTGTATGGTTATAATAAAAGGAAATGATTACACAGGTAGTCTCACACTTTGAACATAAGTACAGTGCTTTTGTAAAACAGCACACATTGGTTTTATCAGCTTCTTAAAGTATGTAATAAAATTGTTTCTGGCAAGACACTGGGTCTTATTTTTACAATGAAAATGGAGCAAAATAACAATAAAATAATAATAAAAAATAATAAAATAAAAAGATATACAGGTGTAGTGTCAGAAAGTAGCACTGCATACCAAAACTTGACCAGTGTCTAAAAATGGTATGTTGTCAGATTTTGCTACATGTGCAATCAATTGCGATCTGATGGGTGTTTCACTGTTGGAAAATCTGTTGGAAAAAGTCAATGAGAAAATTAATTCTGTGCGGGAGTTTAAATATTCTTACCTTTTCTATACAGTTTTACAGCAGCTCCTTTTTTATCCTCCACCATAAGATGCTATAGTCAGAAGGTTTGTATGAAAACCTAAAGCAAATGCTAGTTAATTATACATATTTTTTTGCAAACTTAAACTGAAAACCAACAACCAATTTATTTACCTTTTCTCTGCATACTATTTGTTTAAATGGTTGAAAAATACAATGCATTACAGTAAAAAATAATGTAAAAGGCAAAAACAGCATAACATACCAGATTTGCGCCGGCTTTTCTTGTCAGATGTTGTTTACGCATGCACAAGCAAGAGCAGTGTGCTGCGTACCATTTTTAACGCGTACAAAAGAATAACACTATACCGGTATTATAACTTGATCTAACAATACAACTGGAATGGCTATTTAAACCAACCAGGTTTAATTTACAGGTTAGGCTTAATATTTCTATTTCACCATCCTAACAGTATTTTTTATTAATCTGGCCCAAGGTCCCTTAATGTGTTGAAAACAAATGTTTTGTAAACAGAAAAGTTTAGGGCTTAACCTTTGTATGATTTACAAGCTCCTCCCATCACATTTGTTTTTTGCAGTAATCACACTTCACCCTCTGATGACTTGGAGATGGCACTTTAATTATAAAAATGAAATCCACTATAATAAAAAAAATAAATAAAAAACAGTTAAAACAATGATGTTCTCACAACTTCCAGTACTGTATTCTGCAATTAAGTTAACACAGTGTTTGTAAGTGCACTAACGTTTAAAAAAATCAATATAATAAAAAAAAAATTTCAGTGCACCAATCCTAAAAAAAAAAAAATTAAATCTTTGGCTATGGAGATAAACAGGGTTCCAGTTGTATCAACAAGCAAAAGCCTGTATCGACCAGTGTTTTGCACTGGACCCCGTTGATGTTGCAGGGGATATGCAGGTTGTTACCCTGGCCAGTCCGACCCACCGAGCAGTCCTGGCTGTTGATATCATCTTGGAGGGGAGTAGGAGGAGTGCAGGCCAGCTGGTTCTCTTCTAGGCCTACCTGCCAACATTTCCCAGCTGCAGGGCTGTTTCTGGTGGTCTAGCCAGCCGGGAAAAGTGAGCACGGATGTGGCCAGGCCTGCCACATCGCCAGCACAGCTGCTTGCCCTGCTGAGATGGCCTAGTCGTGGGGGGCAAGGTTCTGTACTGTTGTGTGGCTCTAATGGGTGGCTAGGGCATTCCCCCTCCTAAAGCACAGCCTCAACTCTCTTGGCATGAAAGAGGTCCTGCTCCGGGGAGGCAGATGCTGCCAGCCGGATGTGTCAGCGTAATTCAACAGGTGTTAGGTCCCTGATAAAGGCCTCCTTTGCCAGGTGACTACGGACTGCTTTGGGGGTTATAGCAGGTAGGACGTTCATGTTAGGTAAAGCACGTCTGCAGCAAGCACCCCAAGCTTTTCTCCAGCTACTCAGTGTCGGCAGGCAAATTTTTCTCTGAGTCCATCCTCAGGCTTTACAGTGCCAAACTGGTGACTGAGTGCTACTGTGAGTGCCCGAAAGTAAGTTTGCTATTCTGGGTCTAAATCTAGCAGTATTTGAAGAGCTGGCCCTGGTAAGTATCCAGCTTTCATTTCTTCAGGCCAGCCATTCACCAGTGCTACCATTTTAAACTTTGTTAGGTAGGCCTCCCAGAGTGAAGTCCTGTCATACCTCCTTCGCCTTGATGATCGCCCTGCTGCCTGTCCTTTATGGGTCGGACGGTCGCTGTCTCAGGGCTGCTGGAGTGGGACCCTGGCATGGGCTCCACTTGTCTTCTACTGTTGCTGGGCTGCCTTCCTATTCTTATATTCCTTCCGTTTATAAAGCAGTTTATGTATTATCATACCTGGCCTTGGCTGTTACACTTTGCTTGAATGATTTGAAAGTAATATTTTGTTAGGATTGTTCATTTTTAATTCCCTTACCCTTTATTATTTTTTAGCAGATCACAAACACTGCAACAAAAAAATCTCATAAGAGCACAAAAAAGAACCAAAAGAAAGCATACATATTAAATTAAGCAATCTACCAATCAGTCATTGGGATATATCAGTGTAGACACAAACTCAAATGACACACCATCAGTTCTATTCTGTCTCAAACTAACAGTTCATAAAAAAGGAGGTGTCCACCACAAGGTGGCATATTCCTATTTGGAAATGCACAAATAATGTAACATTTAGTTAAAAGACTTCTTTAAGTGATATCATTTTCAATTAAAGTGAAGATACAATATATTAAATATAATAATGTGTGAATACATGTTCTACTTGCCCATGTAGAGGGTTCATAATGCCTTATACAGCTGGGCTTTACTCTCTGGTATGGTTTAAAAGGGACCACAAAAATAAACAGCCATGCAAATACTCAAATCGCATTCTTTTATGAGAGGCATTACAGCATTGCAATATTAAATACAATCTGATCTGCTTGTTTGAATACAGACATTCACACATTACATTTTGTAAAGCAAAGCACCATACTGTGGTGATAACATTTTGTCATGCTTTTCATTAAACTATTTCATTAAAGGTATAAGTGTAATAGTTGATAATATACTGACTAGCAAACCATTAACGAACTGCACATCATTTATTCCCCCCCCCCCCCTTTTTTTTTACAATTTAACATATGGACTACAATTTGTGAGAGAGTCGTCAATTAGGTTTCTTTTGTCCGTAGGTCATTACTAGATGTGCTAATTTTTGGTTGTTGGTGCCCTAAACAGCTGCAGCATTTGAAAATTTCTATAGGTTTAATTAAACATCTGTTTGCTTTAATTGATTAATTTGAACAATAAGCAGAACAGCTTTTGATATCAGAGTAAACAAAGCAATCACATCCTTTGTGCTCTAAATTGGTTGCAGTTCTAATAAGACACAAGGAGCTTGTGAACAAATAATAACCACATTGTTGTATTTAATGTAAAATGTTATAACATAAATTCTAAAGAAAAGATTCTGACCACGGATTGTTGTTCAAACAATTCTAAAAATTTAAACATAGAGAAATAAACAAACACTAGTCTACATTAGCATTGGTTACTTTACATTTTTAATAATGCTGTATACAATTATTATACATTTTGCATGCTTTAATGTAACATTGCATTATATCTTCATACTGTATCTGTAGTATTCTGTGAACATTCACTGAAGAAATATTCTCCACTAGGAATATTGTGTATTCAACATGATTACCCCGTGCAAATCAAATAAAAACAGCCTGCCTTTTTAACATGATACATAAATGTTTAAATGAAAACAACTTTTTTTTTTTTTTTAGAGAAAGAAAATAAATGTTGCAATTCTTTTAACGTGACAGTTAGCACAACTAACACCATCTTCACACAGAGAACACACTTCGGCTCACTGCAGGCATTGATGCTACTGGCTCTGTAAATATACTGGCTCTCTGCAGGCATGTTTTAAGAGGACTGTAAACCACCTCAGGTACATATCATATCTCCAGTAAGAATAGTCTGCCTGCATTGACAGTTGGTCTTAACATTTGGAGTAAAAGTCAGCATCTGAACTCTATAAAGCTTTATAAACCCTCCACAGGTTTTTCTTTTTTTTTTTTTTTTTAATCTGAGTCATTATGACATTATCACTGCAGCCTTATTTTTAAATTATACAGCAGTTCTACCTATTTTTGTTTTATAATAGCTACTGTATTGTGGGCTTGTTTTCCAAAATGATGACAGATGTCTGTCAGGAGTTGAGCTGCCAATCTAACTTTTTTTAAAGGATGCATTTCCTGAACACTGCCAGAGTCAAGTTTGATGGGGAGCAAGTGTATTCATAAGTATGTTGAGCAGGGCCTGATTAAAAGACATGGTGGCCCTACGCTAACCCATATTCTGGGGACCCTATGCATATTATGGCAAATTGTGTTATTAGCATATTGGTTGATCCGGCCCTGCGTTGGGGACAGACAGTGTTGTGCGAGGAGTGGGGAGCGGAGCAAGCTAATTGTATATGAAGCGGGGGAGCGGAGCGGAGCAGACATTTCCACTCCACTCTTTCACACAGCTGAGAAAAACTGAGCTTGGTTTTATTTTTCTTAAATACATGTTCGGCTATGGAGTTTGCATAAAGAAAAGCCAAGGTGACAAACACAGAAGCAGTCACTGTACAGTATTTTCCATCATGCCTGGGCATGGTAACCATTAATTCTCCAGTTTTAACAGCAGGGGGGCCACCGTCTCTGAGGTGATCTGACATACGAAGAGGGACACCGTCTCTGAGGAAACCCGACGTACAAAAAGAATCGCGACCCAAAAAGAAAACATGGAGTTAGTAGGAGAGGGGTCACTGTCTCTGAGGAGACCCGACAAACAAATAGGGGTCCCACCGCTTGGGGGCCATCACAAAAATAGAGGCATCAGAACCTGAAAGAGAAGAAAACAAGGGATCATGCATGCTAAAAGAGGGGTTTGGCCAGGGGTCCCCTCTGACTTGCGGAGAACCCTCCTCTAAGAGGTAAATGAACGAAAGCTTAAGAAAGGGTTGGAGAAAGTGGAATCACTAACCCTCCATAAAATGGACCCCCGGCTCCCCGCTGAATACACCTATGAGAAGAAAAAGGGAAACCGCCAATGCATATAGAAAAAGAGAAAAAGAGAGAAAAGATTTAACATGACAAAGGGATTAGTAAGCTGTACCCTACTGACTCTCTGAAGATCCTCCACATAGTGGAAAAAAAAAAAAAAATTCTTTTTAGGAGGAAATCTTTGGTGGCCCTGGCGGAAAGGTCATCCCCACTCCAGACCTACTAGCAATGGACTGATGGGCAGAGGATATTTCAGATGATGAAGAACAAATACATGGCCGCCTTCAGACAGAGAGATGTTGAGTGACCAATAGAACCACAGACCCCGCATGCATTAGCTCTGAAACCTTAGAAAATCCCGTTGAATAGATCTGAATCAGGTTGTGCCCAGTCAGTGATTGGTTATCTGATGCCAATATAGCTGCTGCTTTTGCTGAAAAAGCTTTGTGATAATTGAAAAACATGGTTCCTCCATATCTGACAGACAGCTCAGCAATGTAAAATTCATAGCTGTCTAATTCAGCTATGCGGTTTGGGTATACTGAATATAGCACATCTCTGAATGTGGTGAAGGCAAGGTCGAAATCCCCAAAAGTTAGATTTTTTAGTAATCTGGGGTCTCTGGATTTCAGTGTTACCGATAAATCGCCACAATCCATCTCTATGATCCAAGAACTCAGATGTTGCCATCAATAATGAAACTACATTGACATCCTTACCTTCTGTTACGTTGCGCCAAAAAGTGACGGTGGGCTGTGGTTGAGAAGGCGGAACCATATGCTGTTGCAGCAGCGAGGTTGTACCCAGGAGGCTCTACTGAAGGGACTGAAGTTAGAGCAGAACCGGAAGTTACTGTAGCTGCCGCTGCTGTGTTTACTGCAGGAATGGAGGAGAATACTGAAAGAGCTGAACTTTGCATCTCTTAATCGATTTTAGCCACCCGTTTATCCAGATTGCTCAGTTTAGTACTGACTGAAGATAATGCGATTGGTTGAATGAATGCTTTTATTTCGTGAAATATCAAAGAGTGCTCTTGCTGAATTTCGCTGGCTGGAGTGGCTGCCTGCTGGTTTGGTGTGCTGGCTCTCGGGGTTTCTTGCTCTGGCGCAGACTGCCTGCTTTCTGGTTGAGGCTGCTGAATGAGTGCAGCTGGGGAGCTTTCTTGGGTGGAAAAACTGGTTCAGCTGAAATGGAATTACAATAAAGAAGACCATGTGTTTCTCGATTACTCCCTGCTGGGATCGCACTGCCATTTTTTAGAAGGGTCTTTATGAACTTGTTGAGCATCCAGTCCTTTCAGTACAGTCGCTCAGGAGATGCATCTTGAGGCCACAGTCGCTTGGAGTGGCAGAGAGTAGCTCCTTGGGCGGCATGTAGAGATAAAGTATCCTGGTCGGGAGGCACCTGTTCAGATCTTACGCAGACGTCGGATAAAGAGAATGGTGGGCTGATCAGACCCTGGTTTGAAGTTGCAGGAGAATACTCTGCCTCAGACAAGTAATCGTGAAAATCATCTGAATGTGAGGAAGAGAGTTGCTGTGAGTACTTCATATTAAATGCTTCTTTTGCTTATGAGTAATCAGATGTGCATCTTACAATCCGCTTAGGGTTACACCAGAAAAAAACAAAAAACAGCTAGATAGGAGTGACTGATGGCTAAATAAGGTAGCTTTAATTGATGAAAGGAGATGATAGGATGCAGTGGGGCCTCGCTTCAACCCCCAAACTACACAAAAAGGTTAACATATAACAAAACAAAAACAATGTTGTATATTTTTTTCCAAACCTGTTCGTAGATCCCTTCTACGGACCAGCAGTCGTATTGCATGCAATAGAACAAAACAATGTTGTTTAACAAAAAAAGAAAATAACTTTTCTGTCCTTTACTTTTTGATTATTTATTTTTTTTGTAGTAAGAGAAACAAACACTATGGACTTAATCGTTCTTGTCGACTGCAGACATCCATATTTGAATTCACTTCAGCCTCCTGCCTTTTATTCTAAAATTCCAACCCCCCGAATCAAAAATGAAAGTTTCTAAAATTTAAAGAGGCATACTGTGCACATTTGAGACACATTTTATCCTGCAGACTGATGCCTATGATGCAGTAGGACTAGGGACGGATCTCTCCCAGGAGGTAGAGGGCATGGGGCTTTGATATTGTTTGTACATTAGCAGGAAGCTGCTTGGTGAGGAACTCAGAGACCAGGTATTCTGTAATTAAGAAAGAAATGCCATAAAAGAACAAAATTAACAATAAGAAAGCTTCTGTGCGCCTTCCTGTGTGTGTGTGGGCCCGTCCACCCATATGCAGTTTTTTTTTGTCCCAAAACAAACATCGACCTCGCAGGGCTCCAATTCTGCTGGGGTCCATACGCTATAGCGTAATTTGTGTATAGGTTAATCTGGCCCTGACCCTGATGTAGTTTGGCGACATTGTTAAGCATAGGCTTGCTGTAAGAGTTCACAAACTACCATTGTAAACCCAGAGCTCTACACCTTATATTCTTAATATTCAAACAGTGGTCATTACCAAATCGGTAATACATGGTGGATCAAAAGGACACTAAAATATTGATAAAATTAATTAAAAATGCAAGATGAATAGATGCACAAAGTCTTGCGAATCTATCAAACAATTCTAAACAATCAGTCTCCATTAGTTACAACCACATTTCTCAACTTGCAGATAAAAAAATAACTCATCTACAATAAAAATTCATCATTGAATTCATGTTTTATTAGCTGCATAGCCAGGAAATAAAATCAATAGAGTAATGTAATAAAATAACTACTGTAATATTTTTTCTTCACAGGATACTTCCCCGATTGCAGAGATAAAGCAATAGCAGTTTCTCAAAATACAGTTCTACATGAATCAGAAACAAATAGCAATCATCCAGCAGTTTATTGCAAAATGTTACTCCCAATATCAGTAAATGTTCAGCGTTGTGTTTGGGAGGGCTGTACAGTGTTTTAATGCAACAAATAGTTTTAAAACAATTCCTTAGATTTTTTTTTTCTCCCTGCTGCCACCCCCACTTGCACATAAGCAGGTCTGTTTTCTATAGGATTTTTTTTTATTTTGTGATTGGTTCTTTTCACAGTCACTCTTACACTGTTTTATTAATCTGGCATTTGGTTCTCTTAGCAACTAATAAAAATACAGCTGACAACTGAAAAGCGTCCCAATGTATGGTTTTACACATGAAAATAAGAACAGAGATGTGTATGTAAAATATACGTTTTGCTCCACCATGTGCCCCAACAATAACTCCAGACTTAGTTCAATCTATCAAGTTACAATAAACCTTACTAAACCAAACTAAAAGTATGGTAGAATGCATTCTTGTATTTAAAAAATGTGAAGTTAGGTTTGAAGCAAGGTATAAAGAAGCAGTATTACTTTATGTACCACATCAAAACCTTGGAAAACTGGATGAAAGTCTGATACCTTTTTATATGTTGTTTATAAGAGCAAGAAGAGATTTTATCCAAGGTACACCAAACCAGTCATACATTTGTAGCAATTATGTTTTTAACATTATTTGAAAAAGGACATGTTTTTAACACTACCAGGTTGGGAATCTCATTGCTGTCAGCACTAGTCAACAGCCATATCTGGAAATAAAACACTGTGGGTTATTAGATATAAATGAGACCAGAGATCAGTGAAGTGCTTAAAAAGTACTTTAAACAAATTAAACCCCAATTCAATAATATGATTGACTTTGATAATTCCTAAGCAGGGGTCTTGCTAAACATTTTAGCTGACATTTTTATTAGTTTATAATTATGTTACTATACTAACTATCCATACACAGAAAAGGAACGGCATGTGTCAGTATGTTAGTAAGATCGATAACACACAATGGCCTCAAAAAGTGTCCCTTAAAAGTAGAGTTGCATTACGAGTTTATACTGTACTTAAATTGTTGTTTCGGGGTTCAATGATCTCATCAGTAGAACAGAGGCTACACAGTGCTGACCTTTACAGGTAGCTCTGTAATAATCACTCTGTTGTGTTTTATCCTAGGTGTGATTTATTGAAACCTTATGAACATTGGAAAATACAATAAACATGCAAAATAATGTGACACAATACAATGCATTACAATGTACAATACAAAACCTTTCACATAATGAAACATCCCCATTTACAATACAATGCCTTTCTTATAATGAAACATCCCCATTTACAACACAATACCTCTCATAATGAAACAACCCCGTTTACTATGCAATACCTTTCACATAATGAAACATCCCAATTTTCAATACTATACATTTCACATAATGAAACATCTCAATTTACAATACAGTACCTTTTACATAATGAAACATCCCCATTTACAATACAATGCCTTAATAAACAGCACTTGTGTATATATATATATATATATATATATATATATATATATATATATATATATATATATATATATATTATATAATAAAATAACATAACATAAAAAGCTAGCTTTACAACGGAATAGTGAGCATTAACCAGAAATGCAGCCATTTCTGCGGTGGAATGTGGCAACAGATCTGTGCTAATCTTTTTTTTTTTTTTTTTCTGTCCCAATTATTATTGTTATATACAGCATAAGGTCTAAAACCAAGACCATATTATGCTCCTCATTTATATCCAGTACAACAGAGTTACAAGTTGTATTATGTTAACTATTTTGAAGTATTTTCTTCTTAAATAAAATAATTGTATTTTCTATTCTTATTCAATACCTTCCTGGCTTGGTCTCTACACATAGTTTACTTTGTAGTGAGAAGTGTTTGCACTGTTTTTATAGGTGTTTATTTAACACGTTAGTAACCTTCATGAACGTGGGCTCTTGTTCATTGATGCACAGTGACAGATATATATATATTTTAATACCAGTACAGTATACCTATTGCTTGGATTAGTTAAGTCTGTAACTTCACCTTTTGGTTGTTGGTGTATTTTTTAGCATTTTGCTTATCTGGTGGAAGATTGTTATTTTTCTTGTGAGAACCCATGTTACTGCAAGTTGATTAATAGGCTTTATTCCAAATGGGTAATGAAGGAAAAATAGTGATCATAAAAGGCTCAGTGCTCAGAATGTATACATAATAGCTTTTTTTATATAACTTCTGGTCTAGTCCTTACCAGTTGCTTCTTTAAATTTAATTATGTGTATTGTATATATGGCTTTCTTCTTACTGATATGCATCAATCATTTTCATTGAAAATTCAATAAATAAATGTAGCGTGAGAAAAAAATGGTAGAGACACTGTGAAAGAATATTTATTACAGCTACGTTTACATATAGTTAAATAGTCTTTATTTCACTGTAATTTTCAGTATACATGAATGTTAATATAATCCTAGATGGAAAAAACAAACAAACATGGGTATACATTTTTTTTTTTTTTTTGGTAAAGACCGCTAGTTAAAACTATTAAAACAATTTCAAATATTTTTCAGTCGAAGGAACACCAATGTCATTTCCAAACCCCACTGCTTTCCTTTTTACTATTCATTGAGATACAATCGCCAGTTGGAACATTTCCAACATAACATACATTTGAATAATACATGACATGCCCTTTAGCTGACATCATAGTGCCAGATCTCAAACAAGGTATTTATCTTATTCTATATGCACTTCCAATGTTCAGCTGTTCACAATCTATAGTGCTAACAATTTATCATTGAACGCAGAGACTTGCTGCTAACTTATCAAAATGGTCACTGGATGCGTATGATCAAGTCTTAGCATCTGGCGCTTCACTGTTCCTGACATTAGCACAGACAACAGAATCAGTGGACTATTGAATGCAATTACAGTAAGCGAGGTAGACAATAAAGATTGATAGTGCTTTCTCATTTTATCACACACCAAACACATTGAGGGTTAAAGCCTTGCCTTGAGCTGCCTTCATTTAATAATGATTGAAATTATGCAACTGTGTTGGCAAACCAATGCAGCCCTTTTTCTCCCATATATTTACAAGACAGACTTTGAAGATTTCCAAGGTAAATATACCAACTATTATATTTTAATAATGGATATTTACAGCACATTTTTCATGTTTGTTATTCAGAAGACAATCTAAGTGATTACAAGGGAGTTCCCATGCATATTTCAAAAATCAAAGCAACAACAAATATGAATGTAACCAACAACCTGAGGCATGGGAATATGTATCCAGTTCCACACTCATCCAGTTAAAGCACTGTTGTGGGGAGCGCAGGATGAGTCATACAGCATGGACAGCAATGGTTCATGTCTAGGCTGTGCAAAGAGACCGAACTGTGCTGGGGACTCTGAAGGGGACATAGCATTGACTCTGACACTCCCAGGGGTGGGGATGGGAAACCGATGGGGACTCTCCTAATCGCACAACAGCAGACCCTACTGGCCAGACACGGAGCATATGCAGAGTGGATAAGAAGCATGGCTGATCTCTGTCTTCAGGGATCGATAATCCACCCACTTCTGCTTTGGATTGCTTGGAGTAAAAGTGATTCTGGCTTTAGGCTTGTGAAATCGAAGGACGCTCATACTGTGTGGGGACTCGCTGCATTGATGAGAAAAAAACATAATTGGATATTTCAAATTGAGGGGAAAATAAATAAAATAATAATTGGTCACTCTAAATTAAAAGAAAAAATGATCGTAGACTAATTACTATTAATTTATAATTACCAATTATTACTAATGTATACTTTTGTATTGTGGATTCCTGGGTGTTTGCAGTGTTGATTTATAGCTCTGGAAAGATTCATGCTCCAGAGTACAAAGTGCTAGAGAATAGCTCTCAAAATATTTACTTCCGTTCTTCCTCTTATTGGTTTCTTAAATCAATGTTTTTTTCTTTCCAGCAAATCTCATCAATTAAAGAAAGCTAAATTTCAGGTTTTCTTTAGAAGGGGAAATACTGAGTAGAGGTGTAACTGTCAGTCGATTTGATCTGTCCCCTATATCTTTGGGGAGATAGGTCTGATGTACTTGGAATACTTACAATAAAGAAAAAAATTAAAGAAATAAATGTACAGATTTTGTGTAGACAACAATGACAAGATTCTTACAAATGTCCCAAAATACATACATTATCATACATACAATAATCTAATGTTTTGAAATAGGAGGATATAAAGTTAAAGACAAAGTGTATTTAGACAGATTTGAAATGAGAATAAAAGCATTGTAATCTTCAGAAGCAAATTAAATTGAAAATATTTATTTGTATTTATTTTTTGTTTTGTTTTATTACATTTTGGAGGCTGATCTTGAGAATGCAACATTATGTGCATAATATATTTTATACTTGTGTCTAAAATTTGGTAAATCTGGCAAACTTTGAATCATTACATTTGGAATGTTGAAACTTGACGTTATGAACCAAAAAAAGTTAGTAAAGCACAAATCAATGGCAGAGGCAGAGGATTCCAATATACAAACAAACATTTTATATTTGTGCCGCAATGTGAAAACACTGAAAAAAAATCTAACATGAAATACTGTACTACCAATTTAGTTTCCAGTACACTTTTGCGATATCATTTTCTAGTTTCTTTGATTGCATGATGTTAAATAAAATATTGAAATTATGTTAATATACTTTTTTTGTTTTTTTTGCAAAACTTTTGGCCATATACTATAGGTAAATTATATTTGTTTCCGTGTGTTTCAATTTTTCTTCAATATTGTAAGAAAAAACAGTTGCTTAGTGCATACTGCTCCTGTGTGCCTGGCTGTGGACTAGAGGTATTGCACCATAAAAGTTCCCAGTGGTGCCGCGCCACACCTGTCTGTCTGGTGCTAGACGTCCCGTGAAAAATGTCATTGTGCCAGTTTCCAGTCTTCATTTTTTGTTCCGGTTGGAATCAGTAAAAATACAAAATCATCCTGGTTTTGCTATTATATTTTTTTTTTTTTTTTTTTTTTTTAATTTATTTTTTTAAGTAACGTGTGCTTAGCAAGTAACTTAGGATGTAATAGCATCATTCAAAATAATATAAACAATCTTATGCATTGTGTGTTTAATAATTCTGATTAATTGTACATCATACATTTAAATGGTAATAGCTGATCTATATTCAAAGCTGGCTTTTTGCACATTTAACATGTTTTGATTAGATGACAATAAGAAAGAAAACAACAAGTTGTAACAATCTTGCAATACTAGTAAAGTTTTTACAGTTCTTAACAATCAATTTTGAATCTTAAAGGAAACCTAGAAAGATCAATACATGGAAATATAATTCAGGTTTAATTCCCTGCATCAAATAAAACCAAATTCAGATACACTAAGGCCAGCTTGCCTACTGGTTGTAGTCATGTAATACAATTGCTGTATGCATTTGTATTCTAAAGTTCCATTGTGGTTACCATGGAAATAAAGTCAGTAACCCATTATGTATCATTCTAAACAGCATAAGGTTCATGGGTAATCTAAATACCAAAACATGTATTAATTGAACATCACAATAGCATCAGCACTTCTACTACAATTATTTTTAAAAAGCAGGTATGCACATAAACACAAGAAATTCATTTATAATATCTTCAGCCTTGTTCAAAAGACGAGTGAAACAAAGTTCCCCAAGCATACATTTTGTCTATGTATTGCTTGTCTGACACATATTTTTGTTAACTACTACTTAACAGTGTACCTTCTTCACAATAAGCTGTTGTTATTTTACTTATTGTTAATCACTTTTGACACCTTATACATATGAAATGTCAGTTTTCTAAGTAATTGACTTTCAGATATTAAAACTATGATGAATGAATTTAGTGACTGACAGTTTTCTGTTATTACTGAAAAGCAAGCAAGTATGTTCAAACCTAATTAATATTCGGCCACTTTTGATGAACGCTAAAAAAAAAAAAAAAAAAAAAAAAAAAAAAATGGAAGCCAATGTTCAAAATCAAGAACATCTGTGATGCCTCCTGTCATATCCCCTATATTGTGATTTTGAACAGAGCAAAGAATGGATTGTTTAGTCCACTTAAAACTGCTGGCATGATTTGGTTACTGTGGAAAGTGGGATGCAGAAAGGGTTAGCAAATCAAGAGAAATGGACTTCCCCTTTAATAAGTAATTCTTACTGCAAATTAGTTTTCTGTGATTTTTGGATAATAAAATAAGCATTAATTATTTAATAAAGTTTTGTACGCTGATAACCTTTATAGACTGCTGCTTAAGAAGCCAACAACAGCCTGAAAAAGTCCTAAACATAAAAATGTTATCCATCAAAAAATATTCCTTATTGATCCAATATCATAGATTACGTGCATTTACAATTGTACGTGCATTCGTGTATAATAATATCATACTATGATTTGCTGTTCTCTTGCCTTTCTAAGTCAGACAGACATGGACATGCACTTTTTTATTTAAATCCTAGAAATAAAATTCCAGTCAACAATGTGCTACTTGAAATAATACTGACTTATTTTCAAAAGTAGCTTTAAAAGATTTATCTGCTAACTTCAGTATAAGTAACCTTTTAAATATTGCCACCTGGTCAATGAAGGAGAATGGCACTTGGATTATTGAATAGTAACAATAGTTACTGTGAATTATGTTTGTTATTAACGTTTGTAAATGAATGGTCCTGACCACAGTCGAGAATAAATGGATAAATATAGCCATTATAAAATATAGGTCTTGGTATTGTATTTGCTGTATACAATTATTGTTGCAGTAGGTGTTTTACAAAAATGTAAAAAGTATGTTTAATTGTGTATAAAAATACAATACATAAAACATGTTTAAAACCGATAGGCCATTGAGTTCATTCATCAGTTGCATCACAAATTAGACTTATTGCCAGCAAGAGTTTGTGTTGCAATCAGTGTCACCCTGTGGACAGAATGGTCGAGTGGTGATGTCACAGACTAGGAAGTAACCACACGCAGGTAAGGTACTATGGACTGAGTCACAAATGCGCTCTAATTCTTTATTCAACCCTAATTCCGGGACTACAGGCAAACAATGCCAAAAGGTTTCAGGAGAGATCGGAGTTCCCTGAAGCAGTTTACAATTCTGAAAAAGGCATCCTGGAAGATAAGAAACAGCACAGTAAGGTCCAATACTTCTTACAGGCATTGCAATAACTTTTAAGGACATGATACTGGCTCTTTAAATGACTCTTTGGTTAAAGCTTTGTGAATGTGGCTTATTGTCACTGTGTATTAGGATTGAGAAAAAACATACAGCACAGGCAGATGAGATGAGTTTTAGCAAATCTCTGTTGCTTTAATTTATCTTAACCCTAGTGCCCCCCCATGCCTTTTTCAAAATCCTGGGGAGAGCACATGGTCTTTCCTAATCACTTCAATTTGTAGAATAGTTACTTGTAATTTGTTGAAAGCAACCATAAGCAGATGGATTTGGTCGAATATCATTTGGAGATGCTACAAATCAACCTGTGTACCATGGCCTTTAACAGGGTGGTTTGCAACAGTTTTACCCACAGCTGAGTAGTGAATAACCTTAAGTTGCATTTGATGTATTAGCCTCACAGAGATGAGTATGGTTGAGTGTTTACTATAACTATATACATTTTATAAATACTGTATATTGCCTGTTGTGGAAGGTATCTCTGGTGCTGAAATTGAACAATATCTGAAAACTAAGGCTCTTTTGGGAAATGGCTCCCAGACTATTATGGTTCTAAATGACTAGACAGTTTTACACATGGGTATGATGAATCCATGAGGTTGATTGTAGACCAAAGAATGGTACTTTTAAAACAGCCCTACTGTATAGGATCAGTTCACGTTATTGTCCATTAAAGTCTAACGTCTGTGCCAATATGCTCCTAAATAATATTTTTATAAAAGATTTTGATTCCATTTCACCATAAAAATTGCTGCAGAGGTTGGACAAGTAGTGCCTACTTTGAAATGGGGAGATTATCCTGTGTCAAAGTGATATTACCTCACTATTTAAACATCTGTTAAAATGTATAAAAATGAAGGAGTTGAAAACAGAACTACTGGAGAATTGGTTTTATAATGCTATATGAGCTCATTTCCTTTTACAAGATAGAATTAGTTAGAGAATACAGTAAATTGAAACCGACTATAGCATTAAGTTACCAATGCTACCTGATCAGCAGAGCCAGTTCTAGCAAAACCATTTTTCTAAATCATTTTTATTGAATAACACCATAGAATAAGAAAATAATGTGAGCCATACTTCATCTTGTGTTTTGGGGTAAAAACAGCAATAATCTGATACTCAATGTAACATACTGAAGGCAAAACAGAAATTACCAATTGAACATCTTGGTAAATGCTGTGGTATAAAAGCATATGAAAATGTAGTTGTGGCATAGATACTGACAGATGGGACTGAAATGATAAAAGGTGAGGCCACAAGAGAAGGGACCAGGTAAGGAGGGCAACTAAAGAGGAGCCAGAAGATTGGTACTTTTTAGGTTTTGGTTTTTGTTATTGTCATGCAAGTTGCACTTTGAGCAGCTCAAACTCAATGGTACAGCTATGATTGATGGCTTGCTGCATCCCTGAATAACGCTATGAAATGCAAGCCCAACTAAGACATAGCATTGCCACTACACACTATACAAAATGACTGTTTGTATACTGTATACTCTGGCATTAGCAGATTAATTATTGTTTTTGGCTGTGGCCTTGATACCATGTGCAGTATTTCCAGGTGGAAATTTTAGTTTACAAATTAGCAGATTGTTAAACTACATTTCCCAGCACGCCGAGAACAACTAGAATGGACTGTAAGGAAAAGCAAGGCACTGACAAAATCACATCAGGGACTTCAGCAGAATCAAAACACCCTGGCATCACAGGTATTGCTTGTTACCCATAGAGAAAGCTTTCAAAGCCTGATGTCTTTGGATTCTAAAAAGGATACCCAATATATTTTAAATATCAATTAAAATATCTAGCAAAAAAAGGGGATCTCTTCATAAAGTGGAGTTTGACCTAGATTTGAATTAATAATGTAGCTGAATTATTCACAAGACATTAGAACAGAATAAGAATGAAAGAGAATTCAAATGGAGCTGACCTAAATACTACCTCAATAATAACAGGCATCTTGTTATGGTAAGTAGGCCATAAAAGGTACTTAAAGATTATGCAAAATTCTCAGTTTCCTTTTAAATCAAAGCCAAAACATAACTGCATTTCACATTACATCAGAAATTGAATTCCCACTATATACCCATATAGAAAAAAACAAAATCTGTAAGAACCATATAAGCCTCTTATATGTTCTGTATCTCAAATACTATACAGCAGTATGGAACACTGAATTCTCTGGAAATGTGCCATAAACATGATCACAAAGGAAAAGTCAACATATAAAAAAAATGTGATGAAACAGTGCATTCTATTCAACTGACCTAAAACATAGTCAATCTCAATATTGCTGTCCTTTAAACCACTGTCAGATATTTTATCATCTTAGCCATAGCACACAAATCGGTTCTCTCTTATTGGCAGTATTTCTATCTGTCTCTATTTAGATCACTTGAATAGACATTTAAAAAAGAAAAAAAAATTGTAGTGATCCATATTTGTATTAATTGCATTTACAAAAAAGAAATAGCAACCACTGGTCAGCTATTACCTGTAACACATTGCAACATTAAAATAATAATGTGCGTTTGAAAAGGTTGTGCTAGTGAAAAGGGTTTTGTTTATTTGTACATTTTGGTATTACCACTTTAATTACAGTGAAATGATGTCCGCAAAAAAAAAAAAAAAAAAAAAAAAATGTTTAAACATTTAAGGACAGCTAACCCTAATTCTGCAATTTATGAACAGTGTTAAATGTCAGTTCATGAAACTGTTCTGCCAGTCCCAAACCATAGATATTGTTTCTTCATTGTCTAAAACTAGTATGGAACAAACACACACCCCCACCCCCTCATCCAGTCGTTGTCAATCCCCACTTCAGAGAAAACATAAAGTCATGCTGCCTGAGCAATTCATCTTCTGTTTCTTCACTTTAGAATGCAACCAGTAACCTCTTCACAAAGAACAGTGACCCTACGCAGTGGGCGACCAAGAAAATGACACTTGGCAGATCCCAATTGGCAGAGATGGAATGTGAATTTGTAATCTGTAGATGCAGTTATATGTATAAAAAGTGAATACTTTGATCTCCAACTGCATTGCTGGACTTAATTTCAGCAGACCTGTAACATTCCCGAATTCAAAATCCCTCCAATTGGCTTGTTTCATTTAGCTAGCCCCCAGACCTACAGCTGAATTTTTTTTGTGTAACAGCTTTAAAAAACTACCACTGGTTGTCTGAAAATATATACTTTTGCTACAGTAAATCTAAAACAGAAATAATATGTATCGTAATTGTAAAGTGTATAATTCAGTTCACAAAGCACTTTACAAGATACAGTAAAAAAAACAATGCATAATACATTAAATATAGTAAAAAAAAAAAACAATCCATAATACATTAAATGAATGGCTAGGATGTGAAAATTCTAAAACATTGTGGATGTGTATGTCATATAGAATCATAAGATGCATTGAAAGATCAGAAGTACCAGAGACACAACAGTATGCATATGTCATATAGAAACAGTGAAAAATCTAAAGTAGCAAAGACACAACAGCTAATAACAGATACCAGGCTTAAAGAGCAT
This sequence comes from Polyodon spathula, assembly GCF_017654505.1. Lineage (NCBI taxonomy): Eukaryota > Metazoa > Chordata > Actinopteri > Acipenseriformes > Polyodontidae > Polyodon > Polyodon spathula. The sequence continues at coordinate 49,119,384 of NC_054539.1, forward strand.
GGAAAGCAAGAGAGAACAAGTGGGTCTTGAGAGTTGATTTAAAGCGAGTGACGGTGGGAGTATCACGCACCAAAGCTGGGAGAGAGTTCCAGAGAGTAGCAGCCATGAAGCTAAATGTGTGTTCTCCAAGTGTGGTGCACTTATGTTTCTTAACTGATTTCTTCTCCTACTGGAAGCATCTTATGATCTTGATTTCTTATCAGCAATGGTTGCAATTTGGCCTTGCGAGACTACAAATATTGTGCAGTTTTCTTAAACTGGGTTTCCGCAAAGTTTTTAGTTTGTGTTGAAGCACCGTAAGTGCAGCCTGCCTCATTTGGCCACAAAAAAAGTTAATTTAAAAAAAAAAAAAAAAAAAAAAAACAACATTCCACAAGAAAGTGCTGTGTACTATCCTTGTATGTATGTATGTATGTATGTGTATATATATATATATATATATATATATATATATATATATATATATATATATATATATATATATATATATATATAGACACACACACACACACACACACACTGTCGCTATAACGAACCTGTTGGGGTCCAAGCCTTTTGTTCGTTGTAGTGAAAGGACAATCAAATTAACTGTTTGGAGTAATTTAATGATATTGTAATGGGAGCAAAGGCAAACTGAGCCCAATCCAGTATAGGACCATGAGCAGCTACCTCAAGGGCAACTACGCTTAGACTAAGCCACTGCCGTGCCGTGCAGCAATCCGACTACGCCAGCTCTATAAAGAAAGAGCAACTAAAATTTAGTGTTTGACAGTTTTGCCAGCACATGTTCTTTTATTGGGAAAGAGCAAAGCATGAACCACAAGAAAAGCAGAGAGCAAGCAAAGTTGGAGTTTAATGTTTTTATTAAGATAAAATATGATTTTTGCATTTACAAAAATAGAATATATCAAATGGATCTTTTTTTTTTCAGAGTGTCATAAAAACAGAAGCATATTAGTTACCAGCTACCCAGATTAGACACCTTTGTTCACAAATCAGCATCACAATTTGTAAAGCACTGAAAGGTACCCAAGCAGAATAAAACAATTCAGTTAGTTACAATTGGAAAGGTGGTTGAGGACTCAGTCAATAAAGTGTATTAAAATCAAAATAACTCGGTGCTCCAATTAAACAAAACCTAACGAGTCCTCAATCCCACCTCCAATTGAATTCAGATACAGAGCATCGGGCACGTATTCCGCTCATTAAATAATCCAATTCTCACAGCTATCAAAGAAAGGAAATGGATTTTCGTTTTACAGGCTAAATAGTCACATTGGAGAGATTCTAGATCTCCCCATACTCCTCTCACTACAGGCAGAGCTGGTGCAGGCTAAGAATGTAGCAGCAGCGGCAATACATGAGCTATAATTGCTATATGCAGATACACATCACCAGTATACGCTACAGTTTGTAAACTTCACACACAAAGTAGCAGTTTCTCAAAAACCCTAGCGCCGCATCTATTCCTAGCCTGGCATCCATGCTCAAATGAACTGCTTGTTATTCTGAACATCCTCCCAGCTCTCTCATTCTTCTTAAGGCTATATAAAGTATTCAGCTACAAACAATTGAACTAATTAATTACAGCACAATTTCCTTACACACATTCACACATGCTTTAAAAGAAAGGTTATCCCTGTTACAAAATGGCATTGTGAACAGAAGAATTACATGTACCTGTTTGTCTCATGTATGCAGTATTCTGCCTTTGCTTTATCATATTTGTTAAATAATTCAAAAGCAGTACAAAAAGCATTAATCCCAAATTGAAGCTTAACTTTTAGTCAAAAGCAATCTGACATGAATCGTTTCAAAGTGCACCAAATCTTAATCCAACATGCAAGAATTCCAAATCAACCCGACAAGAGTTTGACATGAAAAATTCATCAGATCCTTTTATTTTTTTGTTGTTTTTTCCTTAATTTTTCTTGCTGCATGTTTACTGAACAAGTCAAAAAACAGAGTGCTTTTTGACAACCTATATTAGCAACGGAGATATGCCTAAGTTACTGCTTTTTTTTTTTTTTTCCCAAAGCGATCAATATAGCTTCCAGCTTTGTTGCAACATAAAATTATTAAAATCAGTTACACAGAGTGCACTTCTTACTAAGACAAAAGATTTGACTTCACTGCAGAGTTGGCATCTCGTGCGTAGCCTACAGACTGGGATGTTGACACTGTTTATTTATATTATCGTTTTTTGGTTTTATTAATTTGGGGTCCATGGGCCATGTTCGTCATAGCTGAAGGTTCGTTATAATGAAAGATATTATAACGAGGGCGTACTGTGTACTGGACAGGGCGCCTATAGGGAGAGTGGGCAGAATTAGCCGGGATTCCGAGAGGCGATACGTTACTACAGCAGGTCATTAATGCTGTAATAATAAAAAGAAAAATAAAGATTTTCATATTTACAAAAAGTAATGTGTTCCCGACCTCATCATTATCCGAACAACCCATGCACTTCAGTGGTGTCAGGACCTGCACACGGGGAACTGACACATGTCGGGGGGAGTGAGGCGCTGGAATCGTCCGGACCTGAATGCCCGGTACAGTTGGGGGCAAGGGGAAAAGTTAAGTTCGATGTGGCTGGTGCATCTTTACTGTCCGGCAGAGAGCCATGTTTGAAAGAAGCGGGGAAGCTGGAGTAAATCTTGCAGCCGACAGAGCATGAGATTGAGTCCCAGGTAGAAGTGTGGGACAGCACCCCCAAACCACACAGCACCTCACAAAGAGGGGCGCCCTCCCAGCTGAGACGCGGAGGAACAGAGCCGGCCCATGTACAGAGAACCAAGGTGCATCATAGGCAGAAGCCGCCAGTGTATGATGGTAAGTCCAACTGGGAAATTTTTTAAACTTAATTCGAGATTGTAGCCATCTTAATAATTGGAGTAATGAAGTCAAGGGAGCTTATCTGGTAACATGTTTAACCAGGGATGCAATGTCAGTTCTGGCTACTTTGTGCACACACACTGTGATTATGAAGCACTATGTGAAATCCTAGCTCTCCGATTTGGAGAAGAGAAACAAATGGAGATAGCTAGAATTCAGTTTAGAGAAAGGAAAAGACCAGAGAGATTGGGATGCCCATCTACAGCTGTTACTTTTTTAAAAATAAATGTAGTCGTTGCCAATTATTTTTGTTATTTTCTCCCAGTTTGAAGTGCCCAATTATTATTTAGGCTCAGCTCACCGCTACCACCCCTGCGCTGACTCAGAACCAGCAAAGATGAACACAAGCTGTCCTCCGAAGCGTGTGCCGTCAGCCGCCCGCTTCTTTACACACTGCAAATTCACCATGCAGCCACCCAGGAGCTACAGCATAGGAGGACAACACAGCTCCCGGCAGCTAACATGCAAGCCTGCAGGCGCCCAGACAGATTACAGGGGTCACTGGTGCGCGGTAAGCCAGGAACACCCTTGCCAACACGAGTGCACCTCATCGCTACAAAATGGCACGTAAACAAATCATAAAATGTGCCGCTGTTTATCTTGCTATGAAAAATGTTGGAAATTGTTTGAGCTCTTGAAAAAAACGTAAGCTTGCGGATGCAACCCCAGTTCTCTGAAAGAGAAAATAGCCATCAACTAATGGGTATCGTCGTCAGGAGATAAGATTATGCTGAGCTTAATATAAAAGCTGCCTTTAGGCCTCCGTAGCTCTGACGTCAGCGCCCCGCCCCTCGGGTGCTGAATGACTATGTAGAGCGTAGGAAGCCCAGCCTCTTTTGCTTCAGGCCGCAAGGGTTACTGAAGCGACCTCGCTGCTTGATGGCTATTTTCTCTTTCAGAGAACCGGGGTTGCATAAGAACATAAGAACATAAGAACATAAGAAAGTTTACAAACGAGAGGAGGCCATTCGGCCCATCTTGCTCGTTTGGTTGTTAGTAGCTTATTGATCCCAAAATCTCATCAAGCAGCTTCTTGAAGGATCCCAGGGTGTCAGCTTCAACAACATTACTGGGGAGTTGATTCCAGACCCTCACAATTCTCTGTGTAAAAAAGTGTCTCCTATTTTCTGTTCTGAATGCCCCTTTGTCTAATCTCCATTTGTGACCCCTGGTCCTTGTTTCTTTTTTCAGGCTGAAAAAGTCCCTTGGGTCGACACTGTCAATACCTTTTAGAATTTTGAATGCTTGAATTAGGTCGCCACGTAGTCTTCTTTTTTCAAGACTGAACAGATTCAATTCTTTTAGCCTGTCTGCATATGACATGCCTTTTAAGCCCGGAATAATTCTGGTCGCTCTTCTTTGCACTCTTTCTAGAGCAGCAATATCTTTTTTATAGCGAGGTGACCAGAACTGCACACAATATTCAAGATGAGGTCTTACAAGTGCATTGTACAGTTTTAACATTACTTCCCTTGATTTAAATTCAACACTTTTCACAATGTATCCGAGTATCTTGTTAGCCTTTTTTATAGCTTCCCCACATTGCCTAGATGAAGACATTTCTGAGTCAACAAAAACTCCTAGGTCTTTTTCATAGATTCCTTCTCCAATTTCAATATCTCCCATATGATATTTATAATGTACATTTTTATTTCCTGCGTGCAGTACCTTACACTTTTCTCTATTAAATGTCATTTGCCATGTATCTGCCCAGTTCTGAATCTTGTCTAGATCATTTTGAATGACCTTTGCTGCTGCAACAGTGTTTGCCACTCCTCCTACTTTTGTGTCGTCTGCAAATTTAACAAGTTTGCTTACTATACCAGAATCTAAATCATTAATGTAGATTAGGAATAGCAGAGGACCTAATACTGATCCCTGTGGTACACCGCTGGTTACCACACTCCATTCTGAGGTTTTTCCTCTAATCAGTACTTTCTGTTTTCTACATGTTAACCACTCCCTAATCCATGTACATGTGTTTCCTTGAATCCCAACTGCGTTCAGTTTGAGAATTAATCTTTTGTGCGGGACTTTGTCAAAAGCTTTCTGGAAATCTAAATAAACCATGTCATATGCTTTGCAATTATCCATTATCGATGTTGCATCCTCAAAAAAATCAAGCAACTTAGTTAGGCACGATCTCCCTTTCCTAAAACCATGTTGACTGTCTCCCAGTACCCTGTTACCATATAGGTAATTTTCCATTTTGGATCTTATTATAGTTTCCATAAGTTTGCATATAATAGAAGTCAGGCTTACTGGTCTGTAGTTACCTGGTTCAGTTTTGTTTCCCTTTTTGTGGATCGGTATTACGTTTGCAATTTTCCAGTCTGTCGGTACCACCCCTGTGTCAAGAGACTGCTGCATGATCTTGGTTAGCGGTTTGTAAATTACTTCTTTCATTTCTTTGAGTACTACTGGGAGGATCTCATCCGGCCCAGGGGATTTGTTTATTTTAAGAGCTCCTAGTCCCTTTAACACTTCTGCCTCAGTTATGCTAAAGTTATTTAAAACTGGATAGGAACTGGATGACATGTGGGGCATGTTGTCAGTATCTTCCTTTGTAAAAACTTGTGAAAAGTAATCATTTAACATATTTGCTATTTTTTTTTCTTCCTCTACGATTTTGCCATTTGTATCTCTTAAACATTTAATCTCCTCTTTGAATGTTCTCTTGCTGTTGTAATATCCGCAAGCTTACGTTCTCTTTCAATTCGAAAATAGCCATCAACTAATGGGTACTGTGTACCAAAGCAGTCGCGAGGGAGACCATGCGGCAGTAGGACAGGATCGGTCTACATGTAAAAAATATACATGGAACAGCACCTCAGCGTGTGGTTCAAAAGACATATTTCCTAACATTGTTCTATGAACAGAGGGTCTTTGAAAGTACGATATCATACCGGGATACTCTTACCACATGGGTAACGCTGGAGAGCATACTCAAAGAGTACAGCAGTCTAACCCAGACTAACACTAAGTGGTCTCTTCTACTGGTGTAATAGAGTCCAAGACCTTAGCTCCAAAGAGTGGAGCAGAGGAATCCAGCACATTCAATCTGTAGAACCTCATGAAAGTGTGTGGTGTAGTCCAGCTAGCCGCAGCACATATTTCAGGCACTGGGACACCTCAAAAGAGGGCCCAGGACATCGCCATACCCCTGGTAGAATGCGTCTTCAATTGCCCAGGAGAGGAAAGGCCAGCTGATTCATAAGCCAGAGCAATGGTGTCCACTATCCAATGGGACAGGCGCTGAAAATGCCTGACCCAGCGTCCTAGAACCATAGCACACAAATAACTGTTCAGTGTGTCTGACACACCTCGTACGGTCAATATAGCACCTCAATGCCCGCACCAGGCAGAGCATGTGCAACCGTTGGTCCTCCAGAGAAGAGAAGGGAGGAGGATGGAATGCCACCAACTCCACAGATTGGTTCACATGGAACGTGGATATTACTTTCGGCAAAAATGCCGAGTTTGGTCGCATGGAGACTCCAGACCCGTCTCCAGCGAAGCGAGTGCAAGAAAGGTGCATTGAAAGTGCATGCAACTCACTGACCCATTTTGCTGAAGCAATAGCCAGCAAAAACGTAGTATTTAAGGACATGAGCTTCAGATCCACAGTGTGGTGGCTCAAATGGGGCCTTTGTAAGGGCTTCCAGCACTACATCAAGATGCCAAGTGGGGAGGCTAGATGTCCTGGGAGGACGCAGCCTCCTCACACCCTTAAGAAATTGGGACACCAGGAAATGGTTTCCAGGCGATAACTCATCTATGTGCGTGTGACAAGCAGATATGGCTGCCAGGTACACCTTCAATGTGGAAGGGGACCTACTGTCATCTAATAGTCTCTGGAGAAACTGTAAGATAACTGCCATGGGGCAGGTAACTGGGTCCTGGCCCTGGGCCAGACACCAGTCCTGAAATAACTGCCACTTATGCGTGTATTGTGACCTGGTAGAGGGAGCTCTCGCGCTCTGAATAGTGGCAATAACTGCCGATGATAGCCGTAGAGCTGACAGGTGTTCCTGTTCAGGGGCCAGACCCATAGCTGCATCAGCTGGGGGTTCGGGTACCACAGATCACACTGGGCCTGAGAGAAGAGATCCGCCCACAGGGGGACCTAACTCGGCTGGCCGTGCAGGAGTTGCGCCAGGGTCGAAAACAGAAGTTGCCCCACGCTCCTGGTAGATGAGTGAGAGTGTCGCCTGAGAGACGGGGAGGGTGACCTGGATAGTTGCAGGCAGGCAGGAGATGATGCTGTACTACCAGAAGGGGGAACAGACTCACAATGAGATCCCCTGCTAGAAGGAGATCCCAGCCCCACTGCCCTGTTGGCTCTAGCCTTTAGGACCCGCCTCTGGAACTTCCCAGAGATAGCACAGAATGCTGTGTCTGACAGAGCCAAAGCAGCATGTTTTGGACCCAGGCATGAAACACAGAATTCATGCGGGTCCTCTGGGGGCATTTTTCGACTACAAGAGCTGCATTCATGGAAACCCGGCATAGCTCACAGCACATGCCCGGGTTGCACGGCGGGTAGAAATGTGCACAGGAGCGGGTATGCACACAGGGTGCACGATAAGTGCAAGGGCGCTGATGTCAGAGCTACGGAGGCCTAAAGGCAGCTTTTATATTAAGCTCAGCATACTCTTATCACCTGACGGCAATACCCATTAGTTGATGGCTATTTTAGAATTGAAAGAGATCCTGATTAATCTATAGCTACTGCTGCATTTTTTAACATGTGTAGGGGTGCTGTGTTAATTTAGTTTAACAGTTAGTTTGTCTGTTACTTTATTATTATATTTGTTAAATATACACTTGCCTATTGCTTTTCTTTTACTTATTCGGTTCATTGCATATGTTGATGCACGTGCCTCATGACAAGTAATACATATAGTCTCAGACAAAAGTATCAGGGCAGTTAAAAAAAAAATAGAAAAACCACAAAGAAAGTGATTTCTCTCATTTCTAATTGTTTTATTGAAAGATATAAATTAAAGTAGATTTTCAGCTTTATAATAAAACAACAAACATAACATGCATAACATGAAAAATAACATGCAAAAACTAATTTCATACAAGTATCTGGGCAATTAAAGTGTGTTGTATGAAACTCAGTCATTGCTAATTATTGACAATTATCCTGAGCGAAAACCAACACCTGATGATAATTGTAGAATAAATAAATACATAATCAACAAGTGCTGAAAAATAAATTGGAAATTTGTGATTCAAAAAAGCAACAAAAAAGGTTAACTAAAGAGTACAGCAACGATCTCAAAATGGCAGTGATACAACTAAAAGAAAACGGAGAAACTACCAGAAAAATAAAAGAAAGACTTGGTTTACTGAAAAGCACTGTGTGGCTATTATTGTCAAACACAAGAGAACAGGAACTATTATAACTAGCTCGAGGTGTGGAAGACCAAGAAAGTCTGGAAGAAGTACCATTCAAGCAGCCCAGCAAAATCCTTTTATTACTGCAAAATATATGACAAAAGAATTGAGAGAAGATGGGCATGAAATTTACGAGCCCACAATTAAACAATACCTTAACAAGATGAATGTCCGTGGATGAAAACCAAGATGCAAACCTTTGTTAAAAACAACACACAAAAGAAAGTGAATACACTGATGTATGTATTGATTCATATTGTGTCCAGTGGCTACCTCTGTCTTAGAGAACATTTTGCCTATAAGAACACTTTGCTTGCTTTCTGAGGGGTGTTCTCTTAGTCGAAGACTACTATTTTTGTTGTTGTTGTTGTAATTGGGGATCCAGGACTTTCTGGAACTTTGTTATGTAAATCTTGCAGCAAGCTGATTAAGTTTGGCCCTGTATTTTTTTTTTTTTTTTTTTCATGTTTTCAATCACCAAGCATGAAGATAACAAAATTGTAAAAGGATGACAAATGGCTTCTATTTATTTTATTTATTTAATTGTAAAGGGATGTAATTGTTTATTTGTAGTAGATTGAGTATTTTTTATAACCTTGCTTATAAAACAACTAAACTATAAAGTGCTTATTTTACTGTTGAGTGAAATGGCAATAATTTGAAATGAATGCATGGTGTCACAGGAAAAAAATATTGAATGAGGAGGTCTCTAACCCCTTGTACTGTATGCTTATTTTTTCTAACTTGCTCAAAAAAGCTTGCAGAGCTACTCCAAGCAGATCTCATATAATAAAGGATTGCTTGGTAAGGCCTTTATAGTAGATATTTGCCCGAGGTTACGTCACAATAAGGATTTTCACTGCTGAAGTCTTGTAGATACAGCTTTCAGACATGTTTCCATAGAAGTAAAAGCAGTCTTTGATCAATTGTATGGCATTTTAGTGTGAGATGGCAATTTACCCACCCTTGAAAGTTGTACAGTGTTTTAGATGCACACTTCCTACAGCGTGGAGAATGTGCATGGTATGTGCATGCTACGTCATATAAGTCATGACAGTGGAGAGAGAATTTCGAGTTTCTAAACTGCATGGAAACCCGGCCAATTACTCTATGGACGTGTGTCAGCCTGTCCCTCCAAAGTCGTTTCATGGACCACAGTCATTGTGAACACAAGCTAGCTCTGACAGTGCATTCTGGGTCTCCTATTAACAATGGCCACATCCACGGAGACACTTTTTGTCATTTTTTTTGTGGCTCTCTAAAGCTAATGTTAAACTTCTAGGATGCTGTTAAATTAATTTGTGTCATTTTCAAGCAATCTCTCACATTTCCAAAGTTAATTTAACTAAGTCTCACAAACTGTTGCTATAAACAACAACAACAAACAAAAAGCTGCTTATATTTTCATTTAAACTATCCTGTAGTTCCTGGGTCATTTCACCTGGAGAGTGAAATTGTCCCCACCCCTTCGCTGGCTTCTTTCCTATCAATAACCAATCAGTTGCTTCCTCTACTGACTGATAGTCTTTCAGCCAGTAACATGCTTTGAGGACACTGCTGAAGTGAAGTAGCCCAGGAAGTGGAAGTGCAAACAGGTAACCCAAGAATAAGGCATATTAGATATCATGCTTAAAATTAAAATACATATATGTTATGCATTTCTTTTTACCTCATCATAAAAATGTAGTTGACAAACTTGCATTCTCACTTGTATCCATGGGAAAATAAAAAACAAACAGTATAGCATGCCAGCTAGCAACAGTTTAAGCAGAAAGGCTTGGTTAGTTATGTTTTATAATTTACTTAATCTGATGGAATAAAAGCAACATGTATTTTCCAGCATATCACACCCCACAGCCAGACTGCTGCTACACACGAGTTAACATATAAATATGGTGTACATCACAATATCTGATTCCCCCCCTCCCCCCAAGGCCAAGACTTGCCAGTTTCCCATTCCGTAGTTATGACGAAACCAAAATTAGTAGTTTTGTTGATGTAGAGGAATCGGTGCACCATGAACTCAGTTTTATGACTTCATTATTTTTGTTCCCTGCAATGCTCATTTTCATTTGCTGAGGTTCAGCACTGGCATAATGACTATTCTATAAAAATGTTGCTTTAAAGGGTTTGCATATCATCCCATTTTCTCTTCAACCCTTCAGCAACCATATGGCAGGTAATCAGGTCTGCAATCACTGGGTCCATATTATGTAGAACATGATTTCAGCATTATGCTATTACCCATCTGTTTCTGTAGAAAAAGACATGAACCCTTGTGTAAGAGGTCAGTGGTTTCATTGCACACAGTATTCCAGAAATCCATCTCTGTTCACTCAAGATCACTTTTGTGATTTACTTTAGTCTCCAGGCCAGGTTTGTTCTGTCGTTTTTTTTTTTAAGAAATACGGACAATCAATGTGCAATGACTGCTTTTAAAAGATTATTTGTAACTAAAATGTCACGTGCTGACATGTCTCCCTTTTTTCTTTTGAGAAATAAAAAAAAAAATATGATATGTATTCATGTATAGGTTGGTGATCACAAATAACAAGAAGAGACTGCAGTATTCTTTTAAGAGGACTTTTTAAAATGGACAGCACTGTACGTTCCCTGGCTCAGTCTAGTATAGCCTACCGAACTTAAATAGTTCTTAGATTTTTCGTTCATGGCAGCCGTATGCAGTGTAATCACTTCAGTTATTAATGAAAATCAGAAGTGTTCAAGGCATAACTAGGTGAAAATTACAGTCTTCCAACCATCAATTATAGAATTAATATTATTCCAGGGTTGAAGCAATAACATAAATACTAATCAAAGGCAAGGCATGTTAATACAACTTGGCCTACGATTGCATTTGTTACCTGTAGGTACCCTGCGTGTCACAGTGCCAAAGTAAACAATGTTAATGCTTGAAAATTTAAACACTGCTCATTAAAGCAACATGGCCATAAAATGTTTGTGCTTTTATTGTCCAACTACAGTAATTGGCATGCATTATGTATGTAAACCTACACTACTGTGCAAAAGTCTTAGACATGCTGCATTTTTCTACTCTGATACATTATGAGTATCAACAATTTACTCAAAGCCTCCACTAGTGTTTTCTACTATTATAACAACCTTGACTTGCACAAAGAAGGAAAAACATTGAGTGAAATAGCTTGCATCTCTGATTTTCAAGGTGTGGGAAAGAGAAACATCATCTGTAATTGACAAACCCAGAACTGGAAGATGTCTAATAAGGATGCACAATACTTGAAGACAATATCCTTAAGGAATAGAAAGACGATAAGCATTGAATTGACAACAGAACTGGCAGAAGGCACAGGTGTCGTTGTCCATCCATCAACTGTCCAAAGCACCTTTGATCATTGTTCCATAGTCCAATTTCTGTGTTCTTGTGCATCTTTTAGCCTTTTAGTCTTGTTCCCCTTTCTTAACAGAGGTATTCTTACTGCAACACATCCTTTAAGTCTTGATTTCAAGAGTGACCTTCTGCCAGTTCTGTTGTCAATTTAATGCTCATCTTCTTTCTATTCCTTAAGGATATTATCTTCAAGTATTGCTCATCCTTGTTAGACAGCTTTTTGAGTCTTGCAGTCCTGGGTTTGTCAATTACAGATTATGTTTCTCTGTACTTGTTGATTATGCTTCGGATACCACACCTTGAAAATCAAGTGATGCAAGCTATTTCACTCAATGTTTTTCCACCTTTATGCAAATCAAGGTTGTTATAATAGTAGAAAACACTAGTGGAGGCTTTGAGTAAATTGCTGATGCTCATAATACACCAGAATAGAAAAATGCAACATGTATAAGACTTTTGCACAGCAGTGTACATGTTTGGGGACCCCTACAATTCCTACTAATTCTGAATACTGCATGATAAAAGTAATATTCACCTATCCCAGCACAACTCATGTGCAGTACACCCGAACTGATATGATAAAATAGACTTTTTATTGCATGTATCTGTTATTTTTTTAGGAACGATACATTCATCTTGCCTTTACAACAAATGCTTTATTGTTTTATAGAGGTCCTTTTAGTGTAAGGTCATTTTGAAGCCTTTATATGCCACAACACAATAGGCCATAGTTATTACCCTTTTATGCAGAAAGAAAATAGATGAACAGCTGGTTTCACAGAATTTGATGAACACTCGTCTTGAACTACCTTACCTAAATTAACATTACATAGTCCTATGTCAGTAGAAATCTGTGGCTGTGAAACCAGCCAATGATGTAGAAGTAAGTCCAACTTTTTTTTTTTCAATTCACTCTATTACTTTTTAAAATAAAGACTTGAGATGAAGGATAGTAGCTTAATTTAGCAGCTCTTTTGAGGAAAATGGAATTTAGGTAGCTTAGATGAATAATGCAAGATGCTTATTCAATCTAAAATGAGATTGGACAAAATTAAAAATAAAGGTAACTCCTTTTAAATGACATATTTTAATTTATTTGGCATGTATTGGTATGAATAAGTATTATATTAATTTATAATGATCCATTTATATAGTCTAAGTACAGTTACAACACATAAACAATCAACAGGAAAATGTAACCATATTAAAAAGACAAAACATCTGAATTATTCCAAATGCTTAATATTATAGTTCGCACAGCTGTCCGTGTATGCCTTAAATGAACACAATCAAGAAAATACATATGAAATATGAGCAGACAGTTTAATTGGTTGGATACACACATGTAACTGAATTTTACGGGTATCTTAATATCAATGAAATACTCATCTGTGCAATGCAAAAAAAGGTGTTCTCAATATCTTTCTTAAAGGTCACTGTATGTAATAAATCACTACATTCTCACAACTCAACACAGTCTAAAAATGCTAGTTTATAACACTGCCATTTTGCCTGCTTTTTGTTTTATTTCCTTTACTATAAGAGACACAATGTATACTTTACTTACTACAAGTCTTGTTAAAGGCCTTGCTCTTTTCACAGGCCCCTGTGTAGGCTCATTATTCAGTAATGGTGGAATCTTGTCTTTTACTTTAGTATCATGTCAATTGCTCCTAATCAGCCTGTCTAGTTGTTTTAATTATAACACAACGAATACATATATTTCACTGCAGTATATTTATGTGGTAGAAACCAAGCTGCATCACTATAAAAAGGTGATATTTTCTTATTTTAGTTTTTGATTGAAGTCGTGGCTAAGCACTGTAGAATATGATCTTTCATTTATTTATTTTAAGCATTAACCAAGATGGAAGCAATTATTTCTGGATTGACTGGTTCTTTGAAGTCTTAAATTCTCCTATACATTTCTGCAGTCCTTTCTCTTTCTATTTTCAGCAGCATTCCCACTAAACCTTTTCCAACTGTGTTTCAGCTTGCACTCCCTGTGTGCATGCAAAGTATCCCCTCTCTTTTTTTTTTTTTTTTTTTTTAATAAATGTGTGTTATTGTCTCCTGTGGTTAGCAGTTGTATTGTCCTAGTCACCACAATGGCAGCTGAAGCCCAGAGTCGTTCATTGTCTCCTACAGAAAACAAAATGCTTTTTAATTAAAAAAAAAAAAAAAAAAAAAGTTTAAAAGGGCCTGAAATCAATGATAGCATAAAATAACAAAAAAAAAAAAAAAATCCAAAAAGTAGTATTCCTTAAAAAAAGTGCTAACCAGTGCTGTCAATTAATTCACCTTTCTTTAGCTTTATTAACGGGCTAAGAATCCTTCACTTGTATTCACTTTTTTATACGTTAATTAAGGATGTAAATATGTGAATACTTAAATACAAAGTGCTGCAGTTTTGGTACCTTCGCTGTCACATATTCTAATGGAGCTAGACCACTGGTGTGACTGTAACCTACAATACAAGAAAGTGATTGGTAACAACAAGCAGCAGTGACTGCAAATACTAAAATAATAAAAATAAGAGGTAAGGATGGATTTAAATACCTTGTCCTCTACTCTTTAAATGTGCTATAAAAGCAAATGGAAGAAATAGACATCAGTGTTTACTTGCTGCCGTTACTATTACAAAAAATAAATTAAATGTGTTCAGTACAGTTAATATATTTACTAGAAGTCCAATGATAAAGGAAAATTCACTTAACACTTAGCACCACAAATCTACTACATTTCATACAACAAACAATAAATGAGTTTTATGTAATGGTGATGTGGTTCTAACATCTGTAGCACATGAGAGGAATCTGGAGTGTGGTGGCAAAGAGTTAATGAACCCACTGCAAAATGGAAATTAAGTCTATAAAACTATCTTCAGAAGAATTATAAGAAATTTATTTTGCTAATATGAGGTGCAGAAATGTTTCTTAGACCTGTGTCTATTAGTCTTTCCTATACTACTGCACTTGAATTCAAAAGTCCAGAATACAATGCAGCAAGGGCAACAACTAAATATACCAAGACAAATTAAGAAAATAACTTCTCCCAAAAGTGTTTGTGTCATTTAGCAAAAGGTCAGTCCCAGGTGGGGAATTGCATACAGTACCAAACCCATAATGTCACAGATCAAAAGCTGAGGCTGCTCTCTTTTCATAGTATCATTCATTATCATTTAACATATTAAAACCATCTCTATAAGAATACCATTTAACTCTTATTAGAATGCAGGTGAAGATGCGCTCTCGCTTTCATTCACCAGGTGGTATTGTCAACAATGTTTGTAAGCACTCAGCTGAAATCCATTATTAGGGTCTAAACTGATTAATCATTTAACAAACATCATCGCTGCTTTCTAGAGGTTTGTGCCAAGGTAAATAAAATAGGTTCATATTATAATTATAAACACAATATTGGAATGTTAATGAATCTACCTGAATAAAATTAACTGAATAAACTAAAATGACATAATCTCCCCATTATGTCTATAAGCAAAGTTGAATATTGTTAATGTATAGAAAATCTTGAGAAGACCTTGAGAACAAAAAACTAGAACATTTGCACAACAAAAAGTTTTGTGAATGAAATTGCAAAAATTAATAGGTCAACTGGGGTTACAAAATAGGATGTCCTGAAAAAAAATCAAATCAAATAAAAAAAAATCCCAGAATAGGGAAAACACTATGTAACACTTTCAATTAGATTACTTTAGCAATGTGTGTATAATAGTTATGATGGCTACAACATAGTTCAGATAGAGAAGGATTTCTTTAGATGTTTAGGTGTGGTTTTATATGGTTCACAAAATGGCCACTGAACAATTAGACAAAATGTAATAGAACTAATGGAAATCAATATAAAATGTTGACTCAGTAACCCACATTGAATAAATGAAATTAAGTGACGGGAGTATACATTTTTGGGCTACAGAGGCAGAGGTTGTGGCAGCTGTAGACCTCCTAATTAGGCCCATACATGTACTGTATACATAGACTTAAAGAATAAGGACTGTTTTAAATACAAAGGCACAATAGAAACTATTAAAAATAAGAACAATCCAATTAATCTGTTATATAACAGTAACCATTTATCAGTTATTGTATGTAAAGACAATGAAATCACAAGAAAGTCCGAACACTGTGGCATAATTAAGAAAGACAATCAAAATAAATCTGAAACAGTAAAAAGATACCAGTTTAAAGTAAATAATAAAATGCAAAATAAATAATTAAACAGGACTAGGACAGAGAATTCAAAACAGAAAGATTCTAGACCCAAAGATTCAAGACCCAAAAATGGAACTCGTACCAAGTACACTGACGATAAGACAGAAGACAGTATTTAATCTATAAAGAAAAACTTGAACCACATCCCAGAAAGCAGTATTGAGTAAAGGACTTAAGTTTATGCCTACAAAAAAATGCATTGATAAAGATAAACTGGCCACCAAATTAAAGGAGTGGGAGAGACACATGAGATTAGCAGAATATTTTTTCAATGAAAATATCAGATTCAGTGGGTAATTATAAACATGGGATTTATGTTAATAACATTATGTAACATAATTTTTGTTCCTGGGTAGTAAGTGTTATTTCCTAATTGCTTATGTCTCAAAAGTATAGAAAATGGCTATTATTCCCCACAAGCTTTGCTTTTGTGACCAGGACAGTGATATTTTGAAATTGACCTATTTCCAATGAGAAAACGGGCGAATTTGTGTCTTTTCATTCACATAAAGTCATAAAAAAAAACATATGAATCCAAATTAACATGTATTTATACTAAAGTAATACAAAAATGACTACAAAAGATTTAGAAGTGAGTAGTTTTTCGAGATTTACGATTATACTGCAAATCACTTTCACGAATCAGCCCCCAAATGTAGTCTCCCATCATGTTCTCGTTATACTGTCCTTGGTAGCGGCGTTCAAAGTCCAGTATATCCTGGTGGAAGCGCTCACCTTGCTCCTCCGAGTATGCTCCCATGTTCTCCTTGAATTTATCAAGATGAGCATCAAGGATATGGACTTTGAGGGACATCCTACAGCCCATTGTGCCGTAGTTCTTCACCAGAGTCTCAACCAGCTCCACATAGTTTTCGGCCTTGTGATTGCCCAGGAAGCCCGGAACCACTGCGACAAAGCTGTTCCAAGCCACTTTCTCCTTACTAGTGAGCTTCTTGGGGAATTCATTGCACTCCAGGATCTTCTTTATCTGTGGTCCGATGAAGACACCGGCTTTGACCTTTGCCTCAGACAGCTTAGGGAAGAAGTCTTGAAGGTACTTGAAGGCTGCCGACTCCTTATCTAGAGCTCTGACAAATTGTTTCATAAGGCCCAATTTGATGTGCAGTGGTGGCATCATCACCTTCCGGGGGTCCACCAGTGGCTCCCACTTGATGTTGTTCCTCTCCCACAGAGAACTCAGTCCTCTGTGGCCAGTCCTGCCTGTGGTAGTACGTCTTGGTGTCCCTGCTGTCCCAAAGGCAAAGATAGCAGAGAAACTTGGTAAAACCACCTTGGAGACCCATCAGGAATGCCACCATTGCAGCCTCTTGATGCCATCTCAGAAAAATGCAGATATGTATCCACTTAGGCAGCTGGGACTAAACTGAATTGGTGGGCTTAAGGCGCCTGTATTTATACTACTATGTATATTACTGGAAAGTTCTAGAAGTTACTCCAAGTTTACTCAGCACTGAATCTATCTGGAATGTTCTGGAAAATAGGTAAATTTCAAAATATCACTGTCCTGGTCACAAAAGCAAAGTTTGTGGGGAATAATAGCCATTTTCTATACTTTTGAGGCATAAGCAATTAGGAAATAACACTTACTACCCAGAAACAAAAATAAATAAATAAATAATTGTTACACGGTGTAATACAAGTACTTGGACTCCTCCGGATTAAAGAGATACATGGTTACTTATATTAAAGTAGTTAAACAAGTAGTAATAATAAGGCTAAAGAATAAATGTTAACTTAATTTAACTAATATTGAAGAACAAGCTATGACTGAGTTGTTAAATGATGACAATATAACCATAAGACCAGCAGATAAAGGTTCGGGAATAGTGATAATGAACATATATGACTATATGAAATCTGTAGAATATGAATTAAATAATATGGATACATATGAAGAAGTTAAAAGCAGTAAGATCAATAAATCGGAAAAAAAGAGGTTAAGGGATTTGTGGAGAGAATATACAATGTAGGCTTTAATTCAAAATAATTAAAAAAATACATGCAGCCATAATGCAAGAACAGGCTTAGCAAGAGGAAATCCTAAAATGCACAAAGAAAGTCACCCGATGAGAATGACAGTCAGCACGATTAATAATAGTGGAAAAACAACTTAGGTCACACGTTGAGAAATTACCAAGCTATGTTAAGGATACAACACAATTTTAAAAAAAACTTGAATCACTAAAGTACAACCTTCCAGAGAATACAATTTTATTTTGCATGGATATAAAATCCTTGTACCCAAGAATCCCTCGTAAAGAAACTTTAGAAGCTTGTCAAAAGCATTAGACGATAGATTAGGTAAATCAATACAAACAGCAGAAGTGCTGAACATGATCAACGTCGTTTTAGAAAACAGTTATTTTATATTTGTTGATAAGAATTACAAACAAAACGTGGATACAGTAGGATCTAAATTAGGAATGTTTTTTTTTTTTTACCAGTACATACATGGGGAAATGGGAAGAACAATTAGAAAACTTGGAAAGAGAACCTTTAGAATACATTTGGTTTGTAGATGATATTTTTGGGGTTTGGACACATGGAGAAGAATCTCTTCCAGTTTCATAAAATGGCAAATGAAATACACAGTATATTAACCTTCGATGGACAAGAAAAGAAATATAATTTTCAGATACCGTGGTAAAACTTGAAGGTTCCATTGAGACTGATATCTTCTGTAAACCTACTGACATGCATTACTATTTACACATGCCCTCTGCACAACCAAACACACTAAAAGGGTAATCCCAAAGGGTCTAGGAATAAGAATACAAAGAATATGCTCAAAAGAAAGTGACTATGTAAAACAAAGACATGCATTAAAAACAAATCATGAAAAAGAGGATACAAAGAAAAAATTAGAGACAGAGTTAAGAAAAGTGGATAAGCTAAAAAGAGATAAACTACTTGCAATATTACATGTATAATGTGTAAATACATGGACAAAAGTACAAAAATAGTTAAACATAAGAACAACACATACCCAAGAAAAAGTAATACCTACCGTACAAATAGCAATGTTGTTTATGGAATAGCCTGTGAAAAATGTGATGAAATAAAATGTTTAAAATGTTGGCGAGACTGGAACAATGATATGTAAAATAATTCAGAACCGCCTTTCATTAATTAAAAATAAGAAAATTAGTAAACCAATAGTACAGCAATTCACCAGTCAAGGACATGGAATAATAATGTAAAGTTAGTAGTAGTAGAACAGCTAAAATTAGGGAATGTGAGATATAGAAGAATAAAAGAAAGTACATGGATAAATAGATTGAACACAATTATGCCAGTGGGATTCAACAGAAAAGAATGAACTAATTAACTCCAATAAATATATAACATTTATATAAATAAATAAATAAATAAATAAATAAATAAATAAATAAACATGATTCATTCAGAAGTTATGCATGCTGATGTGTTGGGGAGGCCAAATCAAGGCTGAACCTCAGAGCCAACATTGCATGATAATCTAAATTTATATAAACTAATGTTAATTGGAATTAATACATATTTAAAGATAGAAGTAAAAATGAAGTCACAATATATAGAACACCATTATATCATTCAATAATAAATCATGGATTTGAATATAAACAATAACAAGTCGTTGTCATGCCGTCAAAAACCTATAAATACATCTAATGTTTTAATTCAAACACATGCTCCCTTGAGAAAGACACTTTTTAAAGACAGTTTACTACATGTCGAAACATTATATCTATATATATATATATATATATATATATATATATATATATATATATATATATATATATATATATATATACACACACACACTGAGTGTACAAAACATTAGGAACACCTGCTCTTTCCATGAAATAGACTGACGAGGTGAATCCAGGTGAAAGCTATGATCCCTTATTGATGTAATCTGTTAAATCCACTTCAATCAGTGTAGATGAAGGGGAGACAGGTTAAAGAAGGATTTTTAAGCCTTGACACAATTGAGACATGGATTGTGTATGTGTGCCATTCAGAGGGTAAATGGGTAAAAGACAAAAGGTTTAAGTGCACGGGGTATGGTAGTAGGTGCCAGGCGCTCCGGTTTGAGTGTGTCAAGAACTGCAACGCTGCTGGGATTTTTTACACTTAAGTTTCATCCAGGACATCCAGCCAACGGCAGGCCAATGGTCGACAACGACTCATTGATGAAAGAGGCCAAAGGAGGCTGACACGAATTGTGCAGAGCAACAGATGGGCTACAGTAAGTCAACTGACAGTCCAGTACAACATTGGTGCCGAAAGACCCATAAAAGAATGCACAACTCATCGTACCATGACACGAATGGGGTATGGCAGCTGATGACCTAACAGAATTCTAATTTTTTCAGCAAAACACAAGAAACCGCAGTTACAGTGGGCTAAGGAGCAAAAACACTGGAGGACTGGAAAAACATTTCCTGATCTGATGAATCCGGTTCTTGCTGTTTCACGCTGATGGAAGGACTAGGATATGCAGAAAACCACATGAGTACATGCATCCATCATGCCGCATGTCAACATTGCAGGCTGGTGGTGGTGCTGTGATGGTGTGGGGTGTGTTTTCATGGCACACATTGGGCCCCTTGATAAAAGTGGAGCAACATTTGAATGCCACAGGATATCTGAACATCATTGCCAGTCAGGTGCATCCCTTCATGGCAGCAGTGTATCCATCTGCTAATGGATTTTTTCAGCAGGATAATACCCTATGCCATAAGGCTAAGGATTGTCCAGGAATGGTTCCATGAACATGACAGTGAATTTAGCTTACTGAAGTGGCCTGCCCAGTCACCAGATCTCAATCCAATTGAGCATCTGTGGGGTGAGATGGAACGAGCTATTCGGAGCAGAGATCCACTACCAGCCAACTTGACACAACTATGGGAAGCATTGGCGTCAACATGGGACATGGAACGCATCCCCGTGGAAAGCTTTCGACACCTTGTAGAGTCCATGCCCTGACGAATTGAGGCTGTTCTGAGGGCAAAAGGGGGTGCAATTCAACATCAGGAAGATGTTCCTAATGTTTTGTAGTGGGGATTATATAATATGTATATATATATATATATATAATATATATAGATTATATAGATATATAAACTGGTTATGACCACGCACTTCAGTTTGTATTCATACCATAGGCACACATACACTTACGCTGATTTTACACCACTCACAGAGACAAAAACATGATAAAAAAGAATATCTGATAACAATATTTTCGAGCGTAACCCTTAACCTGTGAAAGCATAGTGATGGATAAGTCATTACAATAACAAACCAGCTTGTTTGGCTTTACACAAACGGCTTTAAGTGGTACTGCTGTAGCTGGGAGACCTGAAAAATATGCCCGCTGGTGACCAAATAGGTTGGTTCAATTCAATTCAATTCAACCCAAATAATGTCCAAATTAAACATACTCCTCACCCTCCTTTCCTGGGTCACTACAGTTCAGAACTGAGAAATGACATTAAAACTGACAAAGCAACGTATTAAAAAAATCCACACTTCCAAATAAAAACTACTGTAAAATGCTTTCATAGAGCAAGATTGAGCCAAACAGCCACTTTTACCAATGTGCCACAACCATATGTGCTCTCTGGTCCAGCTGAACTTTGATGAGTTTGGTAAATAGCCATGGCAGTCGAAGCTGTGGGGATTCTGACTTCACACATCTCTCCCCATGTGTAAAGTCTGTTCCACACTTTCCATATTTTGAAAGTACCACTAATGGACCAATTGATGTTTCTGTGGTTTATAAGCTATCATTAACTGGATTGTTAACTTGTGAAGTTTGGTATCTTTAACCCCTGAGTCTTACCATTTGGTGTTAACATCTCTGGGGTATGATTAGCACAGCAGAGGTCACTGATTCAGATCTTTTAGTCTACAGACTGAGCTCTATGAACGATAAACTAGTCTAGTAACATTAGATTATAGATTTTATTCAGATAAACCTTCTTTTATGGGTTTGGTTGTCAATTTAAATATACAATATTGTATATTGTAATAAAGTCAGCCCCATACTTTATTAATCTCTGCAAGCAGACCTCACAAACTATGTCTTCTTTAAATAATAATTGTCCAACACCAGGACGCAGTGCAAAAAAACAAAAAAACAAAGAAGCAAAGCAAAACTGGCCCTACCTTAACAAGGATTCTCTGGCTAAATGGGCTTAGGCAGGTCCTAATACCCTTTTCCCTTTTTTTCTCTTTTTCTGTTTCTTCACCACCCTTTTCTCCATACACCCTCCTACACACCTTAATATAAACAGACAATACCCAGTGCTTTTAAAGCCCCACAAACACATACAGGTGTTCTTAATTACCCAACTATTTGAAACAATACAATCAGCTATACAATTAACTAATTTAATTAACTCATGCAATAAGCTGTTAGGAGGCCCTCATTAAATATGGCATCCTTACACAGCCAACCTCACCTAGCGCCCCTTTCACACACAAATGCCACTACTGAGCCACCTCATTCAAAAAATCTTTAAAACATCCATTTACACAGCACAAAATCACTCGATCTATGTTTGTATAATACCGTCATAACCCTTTCATACAGCCAAAGGGATCATGTGAGCACAACTTTCAAACCTGTCAGTTAACAAATCATTTTCATGGCAATGGTGATTCGCCCATAAATTACAGCATCACGCAGTCCCTTCCATTTGTGAATTCACCTCCTCGTCAGCCCGTAAAGTTAACAATTCCTTAACGTATTCCAGATTCTAATGACTACCTCGTTCTTGATCAGCCAATTGTATTTGAAAAAGGAATAAAAGCGTGTAACACCAACAACAAAAATACCCAACACATCCGGTATATAGTCACGTGGGATGTTGACATTCAATCCACACCCACTATAGTACTTCAGTACTGGTGTAATGTCAAAAAATGCATCCCTTGGTCATGTGGGCATGTGCAATACCTGTTTTAGTAGTTTTATATAATCTTCTTATTGAGATATGTATTAGAAAACAGACTTTTTTTTTTTTTTTTTTTTTTGCTATTTAAGTAAAATAATATTTGTTTCAAACTGGGTCAATTAGTTAATTTGTTTGGGTAGTCAAAGTGTTTCTGTTAATCATTAACATTTTACAAGAGTTGTGTAGCAACTATCTTATTTTGCTGCTTCAGCTCTTAAAAATTTAAATAAATAACTAACATTTTCAAAAAATAACTTTATACAATTTTAATATTTTTAATGATATATGTTTTAAATATTTGATATTGTAGGGTGTATATTTCCATGTAATGTTGTAATGTCAATAAATGAACCCGTATAATTGTATGGGATGCATTTTTTGATGGTGGTGCATTTTCTGATGTTACACATATCAAAATATCGCATCAGTGCCAGTTGTGAGTCGTCATAACTCGTCTGTGTGAAAGGGGTATAAGACAGAATACATGTTCCTCAACCCCAAGATCCTAAAGCCTCCATATTAGTGTTCGGAACATATATTCCAGCACAATATATACACAATACTCAGATAATATATAATAAACTTTAAATAAATCTACTATATTTTAACCAGTTTGACTGTAATGCCAATTCAAGGTTAAGATAGCCCCCAAGGGGTTAAAGTGTTTTACACTCACTGGCATCAGACATGATTTAGTTGTTTTGAACTTATCTTATAGTTTAGTTTATACAGTAGCAGAAAATGTACAGACATTAATCTCTAAATATTAAAAAGTGCTGTATATGCTGTACTATATAAAAGCTGCTAGACTGATAGAGTTCTTACAGGCACTAGGTTGGCAGGTGCTACAGTATCCAATACTGCACAAACTACAGGTGTTTCATGAGGAACAATCTTCAAGAACATTACTTAATGGGTCATTCTGCAGAACAATTCAGTAGTGTCAACAAATGGTGATGCATCCCTCTGGAACAGTTTTGCAGGCAAACATTTTGCAGAACCGTCATTTTTAATCATTGCTGCCCTAGCGGCTCATGGTGACTCAACAGCCTTTTGACAGTGTTATGATATTTTTTTTTTGTATGGTAGTTATATAGCTTTATTCATAGCAGAATATTATCAGTAAGAAGACTAGCAGAGTCTATGAAATTAACTTTAAATGAGAACTGCACATTTTCCTTTAAAAATAATTACACTAAGTCCATCACAAAGAGACTTATACCACATATTCTTAGACACATAAAAGCCCATGGAGATTGATTTCTACTTTGCATTTATCAAAAATAACCTGTTCAATGCCCTGTTAAACAGGTAAAGTTGTTCTTTATGTAATCATACATTTACTTTCATTTATTAAATAGTAATAGCCTACTGGGGCTTAAAACATCAACTCAAATTACTACAGCTGATATCACCAATTCTAAATAACAAGGACTAGATATTATAAAATATGTACAACCCTTGAACACTCTTATAGTTAAATGTTGAAATAGGAATACACAGCATAAATGAAATGCAGTTTGGTAAATTTTCACATAAAAGTTTCTGATAAAATGTCTTTTGTTCTTTTATATATATATTAATAATATAATTATTAGATCTTTCTGCAGGCAGAGAACAGGCCCCCTTGGTGTAAAGATAAAGCAAGTATTTCACATACAACTGGTTTAATTGTGGCCAATAATAAAGGTCATAATTAATACCCCAATACAGACACTAATAAACCATTTTAAATTGCCACCATAATCAAATGATGCAAACATCTATGAGTTACAAAAGTTCATTGCCGCAACTGACAATTTCTTAATTGTATTCAGTCATTCATGGAAATTTTATTAGCATCGAACTGATGTATCCTGCCCTTACTCTGTCACAACACCAGGGATCTAATTTCACTATTTTCCACAAGATTTGCTTGACTCCTACCATGATTTTAATATTGCTTTAGTCCAGATGTTTATGCTATTTAAATTAGGAAGCAATGGCTTTTGGGTAAACACAATTAAAGAAGTATGCTTTATTAAGTAATTTTCAGTAAAACAAGAAACTGTCATGGTATTAAAATAATAATATTACAGATATACATGGGCTTTGCTATACCTGATCACCCACTGTATACAGTAAAAGTAAAAAGTGTTTTAGAAAATCATGAATTCCTATAGTTGTAAAGAATTACTGAAATAATTTTCATAAAGGGTAATTTATAATAATTATTATTTGTTTATTTAACAGACACTTTTATCCAAGGTGACTTACAGAGACTAGGGTGTGTGAACTATGCATCCACTGCAGAGTCACTCACAACAACGTCTCACCCAAAGGACAGAGAAGGTTAAGTGTCTTGCTCAGGGTCACACAATGAGTAAGTGAGTGAGCTGGGGACATCCCGGTTGCAAGCCCATTTCTTTAACCACTGGACCACACATGAAAACAACTACAAGTATGAGACTTGCACGACATTGGCATGACAATGTTCATTTAGCCAACTTTGTATTCTGCATACCGGAAAGAAGAATGAACTGCCGCCTCCCAGAAAATATTGATAAGGGTGCTACAGTATAAATCTTTAAACACCCCCCACCTCGGAAATGTTCAGAGTTAAATTAGATACTGTACTAACTCCGACAACGATTAATCTGTAGTGTTTTACTGTGTTTTTTAAAATTAAAAGCCTATTCATTTGAAAAAGTGTCATGTAATCCTAATATTATAACAAATGAGGCTGAAGTGAATAATTTGATTATAATTGCATGCGCTCTTCGTGCGGCTGACATGTCTGCTGATCACTAACTTATGCAAAGGTAAGAACGCGTCATTATGTCTGTTTTTACTGTCATGATGGTTGTGTCGTGTTGCGTTGGGGTGGTACATCTATTATATGATAATGAGTGTTTTTTGCTTATGATGCGTATGACCCCCCTGTTGGCAAGTATGTAAATATGGACAGGAGAGGAGGGCCACCATAGAAAATGACTGACCCGAGGGTGAACTATTGTTACCGACAGGAGGGATTTTAATGCCAGAGGCCGCACCCTGGAGGTAACAATAGTCTTCCTGAGGGGCATTTTTAATACATGAATCAGTCAATAAAATAAGTGAGGCAAGTTTTGACAGTAAATACGGCTTTATATATTTTGTTTAAATATAGCTGATACAGCAGAAGTAAATACATAACATAAATAAATAACAGATGTAGTGTAGTGACTTTTTATTCTAGTATTTCTCCTACAAATGTGTTTTTGATGTGCTTTTGCCCTCCACACTGTAGCTTTAAAGTTTAATGTTTGTTTTGTGAAAATATTCGGAATGACAAAACAGGGGACATACTGCAGCAACTTTGAATTGTATTTCACCAGTCATTAAATATGTTAAATGCACTTCCTGATTCTTTAGCATGACTGTGTGCTGTGCTCTACCTTTTCATTTTAGGCATGCCTAATTGTAAACGTATTCTACCTACCTAATGTTAATGCCTGTTATTTCACCCCTGCCTGAGTCAATGCCCCCCATACCTTTTTCATATTTACCTACACTAAATTATAAATTAAAATTATTAACAACATTTGTTTACCATTGATTTTACAGCACACAGAGTGTTATTACCAGAGAGGGAAACGGGATACTGAAAAATAAAGAGGTTTGAACTTAATAGTATGTAGTTTATGTCACAGTAAATTTTACATTTCATTTTAATGAACTAAAACTATAAATTCTCAACACTTAAGCTCAGCAATGAAGATGTGACAGTAATCAATGAATTGAATCTAGTGAGGTGGATATATTTAGTTTTAGGGCCCACATAATCACATCTGACGGGTTTAGGTTAAGATATATATATTTCATGATAACTGAAATGAGTACTTACTGTCACATCTATGGGTTACTCATCAACTATTGTTTATAACATAATAAATATTTTTATCCATGGAACAATGGTTTGCACATATGATAGTGTAACGAGTGTAAAGGCCTACTGGTACTTATACTGCTTTTAGTTTTGACGGTGTAAAACAGGAATAAATTACGTAGTTTTGGTATTCATTTAAAAAGTGCAATATTAGAGTTCAATGCAACACACAGTACATTATTTAAAACTGGTTGGTGAATACTAAATAATCAGCAATAGAAACAGTGCTCTGAAGAGGCTCGTGAAAATTAAATCATGTCACACAGTTAATAGACCTGACTTCATTCAAAATGTAATTTCTTAACCACTGTTCTTGTTGCATATTTTAAATCTGTAACTATCTATTAAAAGTAACAGTACTGTCAATGTACTACAAGAGGTCAGTAGAAGATCATGTAAACTCCAAGCTATGATATGCAGTACATGGCCATAATCAATTTGCATCCAGATTATTACATAACAAAATAGCTGCATTTAGAATCGTTACCTGTGCACTCAGTTGCCTGGATCACACATATTATATATGCTGTACAATCCGACTCCCTGTGGACTGGGGTATAGGCGTATATGTGAAAAAGTCGGATTTGTGAACATATATAAAAAAAGTATTTACACACCTATAA